>NC_049205.1:61217615-61555115 GCF_013347855.1 Anguilla anguilla
TCTAGGGGACGGTGGAGGGGGGGCGATCGAGGTACAGATCAGCTGCGTAGAGCAGGCAGAATAGACGGTGAATAGTCCCACCTGCCGCTCCAATTTGCGACGCGCTGTCAGACCCAACAGCCAGCGACAACAACAACAACACCAACAACAGCGGCCCGATAGCTGCTCTCTCGCTCGCTGTTATAGGGCTCGTAAAAACTGTTAGCATCGATTTTAACACCGAGAATATTTCTGTGTACACACACGCGCGCGCGCAAACGGCGGCCAAAAATATAAAAACGGTGCCGAGACGGAAATAAACGGATTTAAAAATGAAAAAAAAAAACGAAAAAAAACGCAGAAGCAGTGTGATGTTCCCGGGGTCATACGTGTCACGAGTGTTCGGAAAGTGTGTGGACTAGAAGCCCTAAACGGACTCGGAGCGCAGTTTTGAAACAAACACGCAGCCCCTAGGACGTCTCTGGCCCCTCATATCCGCCTCATGTTTTATTCTTTTCTGGCGTCGGACGCGGCGCTGCGGACGGAGCAGCCGATGGAGGGAGAGAGAGGCGCAGTCCTATTTCGGTCACACAGGACGGGTCTGCCCACAGGACTGGAAAAAAGCGCTGAATTATACATGTCCCATCTGAAGCTAAGCTACGTTCCAGTGCCCGGCCCGGGCCGTCCCGAAAACAAATCAGCGAGAGGCCCTTCGGAATCAGAACCATTAAACAATTTTTAATTAAAGTTGCGGCTTGTATTTTTTTTTTTTCGTTTTTTTCCCCCCACCCCCAGTTTGTTTTACAAGCCACGTTGGCTTAAATCCATCTGTTTACCCATTTTCTCTCTCCGCGTAGAACCATCGCGTTGTGTTTGATGAAGGAGCGGAGGCGGTGCCGTCCATAGTAACAGGGCTGGCTCAGGCTTTTTCGGGCTTGAAGGGAAAGCGCGGGACTGTCCCGCAGGGCGTTACGGGGACCCTTCGGCAGGCTGCAGGAAGTTTCTGGGATGGGCTCGGGTGATAAACCATGGGTGCGTCTGCACTTTGAGACTGGAAACATACCGTAACATAAACGGTAAACGGACTGCATTTATATAGCGCTTTTATCCAAAACCGATAAACCCGAGTCCACAAGGGGGGGGGGGGGGGGGGGGGCAATCCAGGACAGTTGTGAAAAGTAAGAGCGTAAGAAAGCACAAATCAAAAAGCACAAATCGAAGAAGACTGCTTCATCCTGTTGCCCCGTCGCGCTTGCGTTGTGTTAAGAAGTTCAGAAGTCGACACGTTTTGGAACGCGACGATGCGTGAGATGGACTTTGTGAGGCTTGAAGCGTCCATGTTTGCGTATTTAGGGTGTGCTTTGGGCCTCTGGAAGTCTCCGGAATGGACTCAGGGTGCCGCGGGTGAGATAAACCGAGGGCGTGTTCCCCTTAAGGTAAGGTGCGCAGCAGCTGGGCCGTGGGCACCGTGGAGGAGAGGGACTCAAATGGAGAGACACACTGGAGCGGAAAATAACCAATAAGGTCAGCGGCGGCAGGCTGAGACTGGACGGGAAACTCGCTCTCTAAGTGGCCTGGATGGGTGTAGGGGGGGGGGCGGGGTGTGGGGGTGGGGAAGGGGAACTGGGGGTTCAGTCAGAAGAGGATTAAGTGTGTTTGTGGTTCATCCCGCGGTCACATGGTGTAAGCTCCTGATTGACATGTGGCAGCGGTTAAACCAGGGATCTCAAAGCTCCAATTTCGGGATATTGCAGTGGCTGCTGGGGTTTTTTCCTTTTTTTGTGTGTTTGAGCACTTAAGTGCTTAATTTAAGTCATTGATTCGAGAGAGAGTTGAGGGACCTGGTTTTAAAGGCCTGAATTGGCCATTGATTGAAGGAAAACTGCAGAAACCTACAGGCACTGTGGACCTCCAGGACTGGAGTTAAAACCTGCAGGCACAGCGCCCCCTCCAGGGCTGGAGTTAGACCTACAGACACAGCGTCCCCTCCAGGACTGAAGCTAAAGCTACAGGCACTGTGGACCTCCAGGACTGGAGTTAAACCTGTAGACAATGCGGTTCTCAAGGACTGGAGTTAATCCTGCAGATGATGTCTAAATTGGCATCCGGATATTGAATGATGAATAATAATATATTTACATTTAAATGTGTCATTGGAGTACAGATTTTTTTTACACTAAATTCCAAATCCTCTTAAAGCCATTTAATGAATCTATTCAGTGAAAATCTATGTACAGCAGTGAGGGGTTATAATAACAATAAGCTTTTTAACTCCCTGAGTCCCAAACAACATCTTCAGCTTCCTTGCACAGTAGATGTGCCTTTATATTTACCACGAGCAAATCCACAAAATACATGCGCGGGGAGAATGAGGATTATTCGTCAATAGTTTTTACCGAGTGGAAACAAGCAGGATAATGGGCCACTCACAGAGGCAATCGCTGCGTTTAGAAACCGCTCTTCCGCGTGACTTGAGATTCAGCGGGATTAAGACTGCGCGAGCAGTCGCGACAATAGAGAAAACGACCCCCTGTAAGTGGAATAAAAATAATATATTTTTTTTTTTTTTAAAGGCCAATGTTACAACCACGCCGCGGTTTTGAAAATTCTTAACAGCGGTTTTCACCCTTTTCCTCTTTTTCCGCAGACGAATGTGAAAGGATGATTTTTTAAAATAATGGCTTTGGTAAACAGGCATGGGGCTCTGTGGGGGCCCTGTTCCTAAAATGTCTGGGTAACGGTGGCAGGTGCCGCCTGTTACATTGTTTTGAATACGCTGCCTTCCATGGAGGATTGGGCTGGTTCTGGGCTAATCTCCCCCGCATCTGTTGTTCCCCACCTCAGATTATTGATGGCCGTTTACGGCGAATAAATTCTTCCGTTTGGCTGGAAACAAGCACAGCAGCGGGACTGGCAGCGGCCGGGCCAGTTTTGCGTCGACTAAAAACCACCAGCTTAAACCCGCCGACCGCCAAATCTTTCATTAATCCACTCAGGAGACGTCGGAACTCTCAAAAGACAAACAACAAAATGACGAGGAAAAAAAGGCGAAGTTGGACCAGGTTAAAGGTCAATAATTGAAAGCGCGGTGGGTTACTAAGAGACAACATACACAAGGGGGGAGGGGGGGGGGGTTGTCCCACCCAGCCATTTAACGTGCCGCAGAAATCTGGGGAAGCCTCAGTTCCTCTCTGTTACAGAACTCGCCATCTCCCTTGGAAACGCCGACCCCCCCATCACCCCAGCGAAACCCAGAGAGCGCTTGTTTCCGTCGGCCGTGCTCACAAAGGCAGTTGGAGGCGAACTGCGGATAATTTAAGAGGCCTCTAACGGTGAAGGAAATGCGCACCTCTCCTGGAGACTGGAGAGGCAGTTTACGAGCTTGCGTAAAAAAAAACAGGCGACGCTACCGACTTCCCGATGCTCGTGGAACCAAACATTGGCTCCGACATCAAAAGGGAACGCACGCTGTTTCGTGTACAAGGTGAGCGTGTGCCGTGCTTTCAAGGAATTCAGTTCCGCGCACTCTCGACGGGGCTTGGCTATAACCCGAAGATAGCAGGTATAACTCCTGCTCGACAGGGCCACCGCCACAGCACAACTGAGCCATAATCACTTCTGTAAAATATCCGGCCGTATACATTCATGCTGTTCAAGCAAAAGTCGCCCGGTGAACAGGCATTCATGAGCAAAAAAGAATAATGATTTACAGCAACACTGTGTTTACAGTACATACACAGAAAAATACCATAATAGCCTTTGCTTTCCAAACTGCCATGAAATTCTTACCAATGGTACATATATTTATATATTTAAAAAAACATATTAGTTTAATGGATCTATCAATTTTAAACTATAATTGTAAGAACAAAAGCATTCCATACAGCATAATAGAAACTACATATGTCCAGTGTACAAATGCACACACACATACACGCAAACACACACACACACACATCCAAGCACGCATGCATGCATGCACGCACACACGCCCCCACACACGGAAGACCAACACAAAGGAAGGCAAATACCGAGTAAATTACATTACATTACAGGCATTTAGCAGACGCTCTTATCCAGAGCGACTTACACAACTTTTTACATTTTACATTGTATCCATTTATACAGGTGGATATATACTGAAGCAATGCAGGTTAAGTACCTTGCTCAAGGGTACAACGGCAGGGTCCTTACCCGGGAATCGAACCTGCGACCTTTCGGTTACAAGCCCAGTTCCTTACCCACTGTGCCACACTAAATGCTCTAATATCCAGCAGGAGGACCACTGTGTTTTCACTTATCCTCTGACTTATTATCGGCTTATCGCAGCGTGCAACTTGTGGCCGCTGAAGTAAGAGTATTAAACAAGCTCACTGTCAGCGTCCTGTCAGACATTCCGGCGGTTTGTGGTAAAATGACACATCCCTCGCGGAGAGGCAATATTCAGTCCTCCGTTGCAAAATAAAAAGGCAAACCTGCAACGTGAACTGAAATAATGTGATAAAAATGTTAAAAAAAATTTAAAAATAAACGTAACAATCATATTTGTGGATAATAAACGTGTGATCACGTGACGAGTGTCCATGTCTGCTTTTATTCATATTCAATTCCCACTTAACTTTTTTGGAAAATAAACAAAATTTTTCTACTCTAATTGGCCAGCTGTTTAACATTTTTTTTTGGTTTGAATATCGGCAATATAAGGCAAACCTAATGACATCAGGATTGAATTCCGCCAAGTGCGCTTCCTACCATTGCGCTGTGTATCCCAGATGCATCGCACGCAAAGGGGCCTGCACTTGGTCTCTGATTTCTAAATGCTAACCTTTCCAGCGGGATGCCTAGCCTTTCCCTCTGCCTGCACAGTGGTAAAAAGGTGAAAAAAGGTGCACGTTTACCACAAACAGTGCTGTCAATCAAAGGATTTGGCCCAGTGTGTACACTGTCCCGGCTGAGCTGTCAGGAACCACTGAATCGGTTCTCTTCCGAATCCCAGTAGAGGAGACGTTCAGAACCAGGTGTTTTAAAAATAAAGGTTCACGTCTGCCACTCCTTCGCTCGAACTTGGCGAACCAGTTACTCTAAACAACACACCCGTGGGGAGGACATCTCTATCCATATTTAATCTAACTGCACTTATGTTACTTTCAGCAAGGATATAAAGAACGCGCTTTTTTAAAAGCACTTGTTGTTTAAAAGCTTGTTGCTTACATTTGCGCCTACAAAGTAAAAAAAGAAAAAGAAAAACCCAAACAGAACAGGTCTAAGTACACTCTGCCTAGGTACACTCTGAAAAACTGTTTTCCTTTCTTTTTTCCCCCCATCCCTTTCCTGTAGAATTCCATCAGACCTAATGGAAGGGCTGTTATTATCATCCCAATGACCCCCAAGCAGTTCTCTGCAACTGGGTCTCTCTTTGATTGATCATTGCCATTTCCTGATGGCCAAGAGACCCTTTGGGTTGAAAGTATTTCTTCTTTCTGGCATATATATATATATAGTGCAGGCCAAAATTATTAGGCCACCTGTGGTGTTTTTTTTAATTTTTGTTTTTTTTAAACCTCAGGTATAGAAGAATTCAGTCAATATACTGTATGTGCATTTATTTCTTTCCTTAAAATAGGATTCTTTGGGTTTCATTACGATTAAACAAACTACTGGAAGTCTATCCATTCATTCCGCAAATGGGGGGGGGGGGGGGGGGGGGGGGGGAGGTGGATGAGTACTTGAATTGACTGAAATCTTATCTTCCTTAAGTTTTTTTTTTTTTTTGTAAACCGCAGGTAGTATCATACCATTGAGCTTGTAGTGTAAGTAAAATAGCCATTAAAGCTGCAAGAAATATGGTAAAGAAGGTGTTGGGCTTAGATCTACGGAGCCAAGTAAACATATTGTGGCAAGATTATTTCCTGCAAGAAAGTGCAAGGAAGCTTAAGAATTGCAGTGTTCAGTACACACTTTTTATTTTTATTTTATTTTTATTTCACGAGGCAAGTCATTAAGAGCAAATTCTTATTCACAATGGTGGCCTGGCAAGCAACAAAAGCCACTTAAGGGAAGGGGGGGGTGGGCTTATGAAACACTCATAAGGTCCAGCTGATGGGCAGTAATGTTAACAGGAGCAGACCAGGAAGATCAAGACGCAGTAGACAAATATCTTCTGGTGTGGTGTCCAGTAAAAGAAACTGTTGTATAATTTCACCACAACTACAGGAAGAATTCAATGCAGCTAGAGAGAAATTCAGTTCCCCTGACTGCAGTGATACGGCAACTATAATTTTGCTATAAACTGTTAACAATAGTTATAAACATTTTCTTAAATAAAAAAAACAACTTTTAAGGTGTGTGCCTTCACGTAAGTCTACCTGCCATTGAAAATATTTCCATACAGGCTGAATCGTGATTTTTGAACTGTAATTTCATTCACAAACAGCAACAGCTGCCCTTCCAGGCATGTTATTGATATCAAAAATATTAATGCTTGTGTAGTGGTAGAGACAAATGGCACGGGAAAACATTTCCACCTTCAGGGGTGGTCCTACCGTGTATGGCCCTGCCAAACCACATAGCTCAACAACACAACCAGAGGGCATTTACATTGCAGAAAATGAATTGGAAAAGGAGAGGCTAAGGGAAAATTCAGTTCATTTGCACTTTAACCATTGTGTTTTACATGTTGTTCAGCCTGAAAACAATGACTGAAAATCTCCCTGTTGTGTTTCAGTACAGTGTTTCAGAAAATCTCCCTGTTGTGTTCGCTCAGGGGGCGACATAGCTCAGGAGGTAAGACCGATTGTCTGGCAGTCGGAGGGTTGCCAGTTCAAACCCCGCCCTGGGCATGTCGAAGTGTCCTTGAGCAAGACACCTAACCCCTAACCCCTAACTGCTCTGGCGAATGAGAGGCATCAATTGTAAAGCGCTTTGGATAAAAGCGCTATATAAATGCAGTCCATTTACCATTTACCATTGTTCAGCCTGAAAATAATGACTGAAAATCTCCCTGTTGTGTTTCAGTAGAATCGGGTCCCCACACTGTAAGGAGAATCTGAATCCGCTCAGCCTACACTGACCAAACATCCCCCTGCTGTGTTTCAGTGGAAACCAATCCCCGCAGTGTCAGCAGAGGAATACCCGACCTGTGTGACTGTCTCTACCTGTTCGGTGAGATCAAAGCCCCCTCCACTGCATTCTCCATATCCATCACAGCACGCTCACTACATCTCACTCTACCCACTGCTTCACCCTGTGAGCACAAGCAGTGACATCCTACCTTATCAAGACTGCGTGCACGTGTGTATCTGTGTGTGTGAAGGGGTTTATCATTCATTTTATTTATGAGTACTGAACACCGTCATACTTATACTATGTCATCTAATCCAGTTGGCAATTCATCGTCATTAGAAATCTATAACTGATTGCTGCAGTGGGCCTTTTTTTAAAAAAAATCCACGAAGCAGGACTGGTTACAACACTGGTTACTGGGGCGACATAGCTCAGGACGTAAGAACGGTTGTCTGGCAGTCGGAGGGTTGCCGGTTCGATCCCCGCCCTGGGCGTGTCGAAGTGTCCCTGAGCAAGACACCTAACCCCGAACTGCTCTGGTGAGTGAGAGGCATCAATTGTAAAGTGCTTTGGATAAAAGCGCTACATAAATGCAGTCCATTTACCATTTACAACAGAACAAGCTAACAGCAGCCTCCTCAAATGGACAAGCCAGCTTTGCAAAGAACCTTTTTTTTCATAAAGCTATATCCAAACTGACATCTTATTCACCTTCAACGGGGAAACCCGGGCAGGCCGAGGAGTGGATTAGTGCATCGGTCATCACCGCCGCCCTTACAGTTCCTGATTCCGCACGAGCCCAACCGCGGTCCGTTTGCATTTCGCTACGTAAGCTATCGCTAGCCTCTCTCGTTGGAAATACGAACGCGCTAACCAGAAGAGACAAATGTTCGCTTGCCCTCCAATTCTATGGCCTCTGTACTGCCTGCAGGTTAAAAAAAAAAAAAAAAAAGGCTTGTGCCATAAAGTCATCAATACCAATACAGTACATGTTATTAAATTCACAGCTGGCTAACACAGGGGTTAGATTTCTCCCGTGTAAAGCAAAGATCCAGCTCAAACAGTCGTGCGTGTTGTATGCCCGGTGACTGATGTATGGAGATTAATGAAAGACTCATTGATCTGCCTATCCATTTCTAGCATAGAGTGATCGCATCAACACCCCCCCCCGCCCCCCCCACCCACCCAAGTCAATTAAGATCAATGAGCTTATCAGCCAATACAAATTAGCATTCATGATGCCAAAGAAACAGAATGCAATTCATCTTTATCTCCGTCTATCCCCACGTTTACTTGCCGTTGCCTATGGGATTGAAATAAACAGACGTGCAATACCTTTCTGCGTGCTATTGCGTTATAACAAATGGCTTGCAGAATCTCAGTCAGATTCATGTTTTATAAAGACGTTGTTTTCAAATATTGATCTTGATTTTACGTGTATGATTTAATTTTTTTAAAGTTTCAAAATCTCACAGACAAAACATTTGTCTGTTTGCCATATATTACGGTCCGCTATCGAAAATATAAAACAACAATATAACTGAGCAGTGGCAGTTAAAATTTCAGAGAGTTTATGTGAGTCCAAAAAAATAATTTACTCTCCCCAGAGTGAAATGTACTCTGCAGAGTGAAATGTATTTTGCCAGAGTGAAATGTGCTCTATCAGTGTGAAATACACAGCATCAGAGTAAAAAATGTACTTTAACACATTTCGCAGCCACTGAAGACGACGGGAAGTTCGAGAGTGAAGGGAAAGAGAGAGAGAGAGAGAGAGAGAGAGAAAGGGGAGAGAAAGAGGAGATGAGGGTCTGCCATTGTTCCCACCAGAGAGATGAATCAATGTCACTCCCTCAGTCGTCTCCGCGCGTTCAATTATTAATAGCGGGATTGCGGAATGCGGCGAAACCGCCGTCCTCCCGGCGGGGAGGTTAGCGGCGTAATATATGTTGCGATTCCTTGCTCATCTCATTCTCTATTATTTAGGGAGTCCGGCCGGGGTCTTTATTGCTTATATTACATTACATTCTTCTGCAGAGATTTATCTCTGCTGGGAGGGGAGAGAGGCGCGGGAGTGCGCACACAGGTACGGGTGTACACACACACACACACACACCATTTCGCTCGGAATACGCCGATCAATCAAAACGTCCAGCGGCTATCACTCGCCATCAAGTGCTTTGGGGATGGGGGGGGGGGTGGGGGGGGTGGGAAGGGGGGCGGTGGTGACTAAAGAAATCATGAAAAATGTTCCTCAAGTCCCCAGTAAATCAACTGTACAAATCAGTCACTGGGCACTGAGGGTTGCCTCACGCCAAGAAGATCCCGGCTTCTGATCCCAGCCAGGGGCCTTTCTGTGCGGAGTTTGCAACGTGGGTTTCCTCCAGGTACTCCGCTTGACCTCCCACAGTACCAAAGACACACAGGGCCTGCTAATTGGACCGAGTCTAAATTTCCCGTAGGTATGAGCGCGTGAGGGAATGGTGTGTGGGCTGTGCGATGGATCAGCGACCCGTCCGGGGTGTATTCCTGCCTCTCACCCAGTGCATGCTGGGATATGCTCTTGCCTCTCCCATGACCCTGACCAGGAAAAAGCAGTTTAGAAAATGGACGGATGGATGGATGGATGGATGGATGAAAATGAGTCAGTGTAACTGCGAAGGGATCATAAACAGTCGTGGGTCCTCAGTCCTGGGACCCCTCAGTATATACTCATTTTTGTCCCAAACACAATTACAATCATGTTAAATAAATGCATTTAACTGACAGCTTCTCAAAATTCTGATATTGCGACTGTGGTTGGAACGAAAATCAGCATACACCAGGGATCCAAGGACCGAGTTTGTGATACACGGTATATATGTACACGCATAGTGTGTGTGACGTACGGATATTGCCTAAGTGCACACCCCAAAGTTAAGTCCATGTTTCAGTGGGGCACATTTAGAGAGTACGCAGCAACATAACAAAGTCTCTGTGATTGACTTGCTATGTTTGGACACAAAGTAAACACCTGTACAGCAACGAAATCCACACCTTTCCTTCCTATACCACCCCCCCCCCCCCCTTTCTTTCTGTCTTTACAAGAAACTGTGAGGGATTCTTCAGTACGTGAACTTGAAACAAAATATCTCAAATCCAAAGAAATGTAATTCCTGTAATCAATAGGCATTATGGCTAATCCCAGTGCTGACTGCAATTCTGGCATTCCATTTAAGATCCTTGACATTTTGCCTTTTTTTTTTCTTTTCTTTTGGATTGGCAGAGAAGGAAACTGCACTCTCACGGAAGAAGATTCCCAGCATCTGTTGATTTGGCATTAGCTCTCCCAGTGCCCCGGGCTTCAGAGACAATTACGATGGTGAGCTGTGCACTTCAGATTAATTCCCGCTGTTCCACTATCGTGGGAGCCGTTGATGAATGCGAATAATACCACCACTCGCAAAAGAGATTTAATTGGATTGCGCCGCACAATGGATCGGTAAAAATAATGTCGTTTTTGTTCCGAAGGACGCTTGTCCCCGGTAGACATCTTTCACTGAATTTAAACACAGATGTAAACCAGACCTCGGCCAATCTCATCCAAGCCACCAACAATGCCAATACACCAGGCTGCTGCTGACGACTGCTTAATATTTAAATGGGTGTTTTACTTTAACAGAGCATTATCATAATGTAAAAGCATACGGTCAGCGAAAAATTAAATGGGTGTATAGTACTGTTGTATGGGGTGACCTGGAACTCTCCCGTGCTGATTTCTGTCTTTGCATTGGAAACGTGGCTTCTGCGCTCCCTTTCCCTCTTCAGCATGGAGCGCGTGTCTGTCTGCCTGACAATGCAAGCTGACTATCAATCATTTTCTCACGCTGCGCGCGCCGAGTCCGTGTCAGTAATAAGGACACGGCCCCACAATGCACTCTGGCATTGAGACAAATGGCTGCTCCCAGCACGGCTGCCCATCCGGAGTCACTGGGTCATGTAGCGCGTCGCCGGCGGGTCAGGAAAACATGATGAAACCAGACAGTCCCTATTGTTCAGCCAGTCAGTTCATTTGCCCGGGCTATGACGGGGAGGCTGCGGTTTTTTTTTTTTTAGCAACACGGGGGGAGAAAATACGAAAGAGACGAGGTTTCATTTGGTCTCGCTGCGCTAGAGGTAGACGCTACAGCATTTTCCCGTTCCACTAAATCGAATTGGGATCTAGGCTACTCTAATGCACCCAACAAACGAATTAGTCTGGCGCATCATATGTCCGTTTAACTTGTTTTCCATTAGCGTTGTCGTAACAACTTCCCGATGCGCATCACGCTGTGGTGATATAATTCTTTAATGGGAAAAGAGCTACGGTTGCATTGGCGCGTGTCCGCTTCCCGGTACTTCCCAGGTACCCTTTTCGGAATGCGCAACCGGTTCCCGGCATTGTTTCTGCAGCGTATGCGAAACCTGCTTTAAAGTGCAGGTTCCGGTAGATGTCTGCCGGCGCCCCCACAATGCTTTTACTCTCTCCTTAATCCATTGCCATCTATTAAAGTTGTGCTGGGGGATGTCAACAACAGCATCTGCCCCTTGACATCTCTTTAGCGAACTACTCCCGACAAAGATCGCCTCCCACTGCCGGGGAGAGCGGGGTTAGCGCCGGCGAGTTCAACCGAGAACCGAGAAGTCAGCCTGGTCGTGCAGCTTGTCTAGCCAGGAATGGGGCTGTTAAAATATAGATGTACGTTAGAAGTAAAAGATGTACTTTAAAAAAAAGCACAAAAACAAAAAGGTAAGACTCTCAGTGTCTGATGTCTTCAGTTACGCTGACAGCAGGTGTAAGTGTTATTTTTCCACGCTGAGCCACAGATTACCGCAGCTGCTCGTTCTGAGCAGTGATAGATGCCTGTCTCTCCACAAGATCGCCTGCACTCAGCCTGCTGTTTGGCTCACCGACTCCCAAGCCTCCAAGGGTCAATTGCAGTGCACTTTGCTGGAGCTCAAACCTCTGCTTTAAACCCTCTAGACCACAGAGCTGAAGCACAAGTGGAACGACTAATCCTTATTCCGCCTGCTTTGGATAGCTGTTCCTGGTTGTAGTGCAATTTCTGTGGTCTGCAGGGTTAAACCTGAGGTTTCAACTCCATCTAAGCACACTGCAGTTGACCCCAAGAGTTTTTGTGCATTTTCCTGTCTCCTGTAGGTGGCTGTTGTCAAAATCGCATGCCGGCTTCTCAGCTTTTGACAGCAATGTTAACTGTGTAGCTGTGAGACTGATCTTGTTTTAAAAAACAAATACAGCAACCATGCCTGGCTTGTTGATGTGTCAGTGTATAGCTACAGTAGCAAAGTGGAACAAACATTGCCAAATATTATTCCATGGTAATAAAATTTTAATTTTTAGCTTAGCATGAGTGGGACAGAGCACTTTACCTGATTCACTGCATAGATTGATGACTTATAAATATTAATAGCAAATAAACAAATGCGATCTGAATTTCTGTCCTAAACAGAGCTATTAATTCTGGTAGGTGCAAGGTTTGTTGCATTTGTACCAGGTGTAACTAGCTTAAAAAATGATTAAATATGAACTAGGTGTCGCACAGCACTTCTAAATTGAAGCAAGCAAGTTTCCATCTGCTGCACATAGGAAATTGTGATGTGAAAATAGTTCAGATTTGCAAGAAGGGGAGATGCTGCTTCACAGCATAAATTTAGCTGAACAGGCCTTTGTTTGTCAGAATGATGGCTGATTCCCCATGGAAATCTGAACACATCAGTAGCCTGCAACTTCCTTGTCAATCAAGAACTGGAGATTCATTGAAACTAATCATTATTTTCAGTCGTGCACTGAAGTTTAGAACGCATTTTTGTTGCAGTAAACTGAAATTCTTTTTAATGGATTTTTGTATGGATAGAAATATGCTTGTCTTTAGAGGCTGCCAGGGGCACGTTATGAAGGAAATCCTGGCCATGCCAGTGTTACCGGTGTCCCCACAGGGTGGCCCATGATTGGCTGTATGGTTGCCATGGGATGGAGGGTATCAGCTGACAGCGGTTTTACCCTGTGACATCACAAAAGTGACTTGGGAATTCCAAATTGGGGGACAAAGGAGGAAGAATAAGAATGTTAGTATTCTTTATCCTTGTTATTACTAAATGTAAAATAACTAAAAATCAGTTGAAGTTACATTCCTTAAATGAGTACTGACACCAATCACTATATTTTTGGTTGGGTTGGAATGGGGGTTATGGGGTTCTGATTCTTGATCCGGTTCACTTCCTCCAAAATTCCAATCTATAATATTTTATTACAAATCCATTAGCTTTGGCTGCCAGTACCGTCCCGTTGACAAGACACCATTTGCCAGGCCAATAACTTAAAATGTGGCGCTGTCGACAGGCTGTGCATGTATGGGAGGAAATCGACCAACCCATAAGCGATTGTTATCATTACGGCTAAGGTTACTATAGCTTCAACTCGAAATTGATTTTTATTCTGATTTAACTCAAAACTGTGCACGTGCATATGCAATCCAGAGACAGACGAAGAGAGGAAGACAAAATAGTCTTTAGTTGAGTTAGTTTTTTTTCTGGTTCTTTCGGTCTTTCCCGTGTTATCTTAAGCTTGTAATTCAACAGCCACTTCTAGGGTGCAGTTATCAAAAACAACTGGCGCGTCACAGTTTCATATAGTTGTGGGAAATAAACACATGAAGTTCCGTATAGCTCGGGTTTTCTGCGAGGATACGAAACTATATCTCTGTTTCCTCCCTCAAATCGTTTCTCGATTTCTCTATTCCCACACGGAATTCTACTCTTAAAAAAGACAGGGGCGGTTGTTCCCATCGAGCGGTTTCGCATTAAGAACACAACGACAGCATTACCGGTTGCATCGTACGGATGGATAAGCGAGGCGGGGGTGCTCTGCTCGAAGTCCGATTCTTCTGAACGGAGAATGGGATTCTTGGCACATCCGAACTACTGAAGCGTGAAATACATTTCAGCTTACGATTGTGGCCGCGTTAAAGGGACAAAAGCGAGCACACAGCAAAGCATTCAACGATAATATTGGCCAGCCCACTCAACGGTAAAAATAGCATTGTAGCCAGCAAAACAGTTACAGAATGGTCAGAAAACAAACAGTTCCGTCTGCATAATTATAATTCGAAGACACTGCTTTCAAGGTGCTTTTCAAATGCTGAAACCTTTACCTTGAATCATATGCGATAACGCCACGATTTGAGGATGCCAAAGAATTTCTCTGTAAAATATAATGCCATAATCCACTTGCCCGTATCGGTGTCACTCAAGGATTAGAGTGGTCCGAAAAACAACACAACAGCTGAGAACTATGGAAGGTAAATTAAAGGTCTGAAGCCTTGGCAGCGTTCTCAAAACTCTGCCACGACGATAAAAACGAGCGCTTCGCTGTAAACACTGTTTTGCTATGTTAATTTATTTTCAGCAAGAACAAAACTTGACGAAGCATAACCTGCCACGGCTGCAAACTTTAATTGTTTTTCGGGTCTTCCTGGTAAGCACTTAAGTTTAAATCCTGAAATTTATTGAAAAGGACTTGACGTTGTTATACACCAACATACACTACGGTATAGGCCTGTTCAAAATGGGGACACAACAAAATCAAAACTAGCATTTGGTCCTGAATCAAGATGCCTAAATGATCCACATGGTGTCAAAGCGAAGTGTTTACGACGAGATGTTATGTTATTTCGAACGCTACTTTATATCGACTCCACTTCGTACAGAATATTCATTACCTCAGAGCACCCCCCCCCCCCCCCCCCCTTTCTATAAGTAAATTAATTATTATAAAAGGTTTTAACATTACCTGTAAATCCAGTCACGCCTATTCCAACGAAATGTTATACAAAGCAAGATCGTGACACAAGAACAGTTTGAAATACAGCAGTATCCCCAGAAGTAATCCACAAAATCAGATCCACATTTTTTGTGAAAGTCCTCGAGACAAGTTGTAGTCGACGTATGGGGGGAAGGAGAAACGCGAAGGTCAGTCTATAAGCCTTATTTCAAGACGGAATTCAGGTTCAGATTTCAGCACCAGTACTTAAATGGACAGCTCTGGTTGAGACGAGTCTCACCTCTCTGGGGTCTCCGCCGCCACTGAGATGTAAGCTGCCAGCGCACAACCCCTCACCAACTGGCCGCGTCCCGAGAGGATTTGCATGCAATCACAGTACCAACCAATCACCGGCACCGCTGCGAGTAACAGAGTCGTAACAGTCGGGTATGCATGTCACATTTTTCAAGCTCTTTTGCTAGTTATTGAAGAGGACTCGGTTAACTTGATTGGGAAAACGGGTTTCATTCAATTCTGTGTATTAGTTTGTTTCGCTTTTTCTTTTTTCTTCTTTCTTTTTTTTTGCAATGCCGATTATGAGAATATCCAATGTGAAGTTGGAGTTTGCAAAAGCGCAGTAACACAACCAATACACGACACTACACTACTGGCGCGCGCACACACACACACACACACCGACTACACAAATTGGTACTGCCAATACAGCTTTGATGGATTAAAAATACAATAATACAAATGCACTGCCAACAATTTGAACTACACAATTGAGCATGCTGTTTTCAGGGTTGACATTGACTCCGTACTTTAATGTGGATTTGACACCAAGATAAAACAAAAACTGTCAATCTATTCCTCAATAGGACTTATTCTGAAATCTGAAATATTTTGTGGAAAACAGCACCCCCTAGAAAAGATTAATTCATAAATAATTCACAGCTAGACCATTTTATTTTAAATATTTTAAACATAGTAAATTCTTACAAGTTGTGTGTTCATCATTTATGGTTAATTAAATGCTTAATTTCTCATGAAGACATAATCCAAAACAATTTCCTTATAACTGCTAAGGAAATAAGTCGCATACACTGATGATGCCTTGTACATGAACACAATCCAGTAGACTGGACTACCTATCTGCTACAAATCAGTGCATTGTAAAATATGTGAATGACAATGGAGGAATATGCTATGCATTATACTGACACACGACATAAATCACATGTAAAATAATATAGATATATGAAACGGTGTATGGATTACAAAAATAACTCTTTTTTGCTTACTTCCAAACAGAGCATTTTCTGTACGAAGGAGAACTCTGAGGCTTATATATTGGGCTCCGGATTCTGAGCACAGACGGCGAGTGATTTGCGATGCGAGGGGAAGTCCACGGATCGTGGCGTGCGAGCGAGTCATTACTGGTACCTGATGTTTGGGAGAGCGCTCGGGAGCACGTCCTCCAGGCCCCCCCCCCCCCCCGCCCCCGCCCCCGCCCCCGCCCCCCAGCGGTGGTCCGGCTGTGTGACACTGTCACTTCGGGGGTCAGGCTTGCGTCCAGATAGCACTGACGGGAGAAGAAAGACTTTTTAGCCCGCACATCTTACAGCGAGGCTTAAAACAAAAAGAAATAAAAAAAGCCCAGGCTGAGTCCAAGTTATAAAAAAAAACAAAAAAACAATTTCACTCCAAAATGACTGGCTTTATTTTCTTCAGTTTGAGGAGGCTGGGCGTGCTGTCAGCGACATATTTGAAATACTTTGACTGTTTGGTTGCCGGTGACATTTGAAAACACTTTCATCAGACCGGTGAGAGCTTTCAGCAAAACGTTACCGATATGCCTGATCTCATGATAGAACAATCATATTGTCCTTAATTGTGCTGTAAGTTGATAGGTTTTTTTTTTTTCAAATCTCAGTAATCTATAGGATTTTTACTGGTGTCAAAATGGTTGAGGTATTTATTACAAGTGTTTGATCCAAATCTGTTGCTCGAGCCAGCCTAAGGCTACCAGATGTTATGATACTGGGTGGGTGGGTGCATGTGTATCTTAGTTTGACTTCGCATAAGTTAGGTCAGAGTGATGTTCACTGTGTGAACTGGACTTGGTGTGATCATGGCTATGAATAACAGTTACATAGCAAGTATTGTACCTTATCGGACCTGTTTTGTTCCAATGACCTTTGGTAAAGCAGTTATTGTACAGTACGTCACTTTCGATAAAAGCATCTGCCAAATAAATGTAATGTAACGTAACATGAATACACAGGAGAATACATAGGATTATGTACGTATGTGACATTGATGTCCAGTCCAAGGTCATCTTGCATGATCTAATCTAATCTGTCCCTTTTTCAGGCAAGTTGGTCCTTCTGTTTCCTCTAAACATTTTACATGCAATCAAAATGAAGCCCCCCCTCCCCAACTGTAAACTGTTCCTCCCCCTCTCCTTCACTATAGACTTCCCCGCCCCCCACTGTAGACTTCCCCCTCCACCCCCCCCCCCCCCCCCCACGCGTACCCTTTTATAATTCCTCCCATGCACAATCTCTTAATCTAAAATGAATCATTTCTGAATTGTTTTCTCTGTGTGTCTCTTCCTCCTGCTCAGACCCTTTATTGGGCTCCCCCTATCTCCCCTTCCCACAGATTCTCTCTATTTCTCTCCATCTCACGCTATCCCTTTCTCTTTCTCTCCCTCACACACAGGCGCGCACACACACACACAAGCACCAACCCACCCGCACACACGTACCCACCCACCCACATGCACACACACACACATACACACACGCACACCAACCAACCTGCACACACACACGCACCAACCCACCCTCACACACGTACCCGCCCACCCACATGCACGCACACACACACACTCCCTCCCTCTCTCTCAGCAGCCATGGGGATATCCTTCAGCTTACCCTCACCTTCCGCTGAGCTTTTATTTCCCCAAAAGAAAGTCTTACTGTACACCTTACTGACTTACTGAAACACACACACGCACACATGCATTTTTAGACTCCTCTGAACAATTCCACACCCGCAGCCGTCCCCAGTCTTGTTTTGTTTATTGGTGTTTGCACAGAGCCGTGACAAATCTGTTCGCTTTCACAGACCTGCGATTCCCACTCCCACACGTCCCTTCTCTCCTCCGCCTGTTTACGTTCTCTCTCTCTCTCTCTCTCTCTCTCTACTAACACTCCCCCTTTATATTCTACCTGACAGTTCTGCCCTCCCTGTGCACGGTGCTAAGCTCCATCTCTGCTCATTCCCCTCTTCCCTTTGCCTTTGAAGAGAAGGCTTCTAAGAATTCTGAAGAAAGAAAGCATTCCAAAGTCGGTGTTCTAGAACTCTCGCTTGCCAGCAGTGATTGCATCAGCGTTAGATTGTTCAGCGGCAGCACTGTGGTGCAGTGGGCAGCACTGTTGCCTCACAGAAAGAAGGTCCTTGGTTTCAAAATCCCCTTTCTGTGTGGAGTTTCCATGTTTCTCCCCTGCATGGGTTTCTTGGTATGAGTGTGTGAGTGAATGGTGTGTGTGTGCGCCCTGTGATGGACAGACGAACAGTCCAGGATCTATTTTATAGTTTCCTGCCTCCCGCCCAATGCATGCTGGGATAGGCATCAGCGCCTCCTGTGGCCCTGACCAGGAATAAGTGGGTATAGATAACGGATGGATGGGAACCAACCTTAACCCTAACGTTTAAAACTCCTGAGATCTATCTGCGCACCTCAAATTTACCAGCATTCAGTATTCAACATCAGTCCAGTCGCTGAGTCAGAAAGCACTCTTTTTTGGAGTTGACTTCACACCGAGTGTCTCACGGCTCTCTCTTTGCACCAAGCTGCACGCCTAGTGTTCAGTAGCTGCCCCCCTCCCCCCTCCCCCTCCACCTCCACAATGCAAGGGATGTCTTTTGATGATCAGAAGAGAGTGTTCAAGACCAAGGGGTCTCTTCAGTGGCTCCCTGCTCTCATGTCTGGCTTATGTAGGTCAGTCACTACTGACTGCTACTGATGTGGCCAGCTGCTTACCAGTCCTCATTAATATGAGTGCCTTCAGGCCCTTACGCTGACACATGACAGGCTGTGCTGCTGCCTGCTTGTTCCGACAGGATTGCCTTTGATTAGTGCATGAAGGGGCACGGATGCACCTGTTAAATCCACTTACCTGCACCAAGAAGTTTGCTCGTTTTTTTTCTCTCAATTAAGTTAGCAGAGCAGCCAGAAAGTACAGTCAACAACCCTACATTTTTGGGGAAAAACTATAGCTAGAGAGACTTTATGTTTTTTTTTTTTTGTTGTTGTTGCAGAAATAGCAATGCCAAAAAAAAATGCATGTATAAAACACAGGAGACAGAAATAAAGATGGTGGATGACCCACTCAAAGATGCACGCGTGCAACGCAGCATATGTGCAGGGAGAAACACATTCGCGCCATCGCGTTTAGGCCTTCTGTACATGTTATGTTTTCCCCGTATAGGTATTTTTTCGCCCAAGCTGAAAGAGAGACGAGTATCGGCGGGAAACGGTTCGCCGGAACGTCGTGCCGCGACCGCGTAGATCGGCCGCGCGATGGCGGAACGGTGCTATTCATGTGCGCTTCAGACACTCGGGCATTCAGAACAGGATCCTGCTTTGGAATGCCGGAACGGCACGTCCCGAGGGCTTGAGTGGTTCTCGTGGCAACAGTTGGCCATGTTCCGTGTGAGACCAAGGGGGGGGGGGGGTGGGTGGGGGGTGGGGGGTGCAGGGTCGTGGTGAGCGACGCACTCACGCAGCGCTGTGATTGGCCGGAGGTGTGACAAGAATTTGCGCAAAAAAAAACAAAAAAAAAAACTTCCCTTGTTTAAGTCAGCCGGGGGCGGGTCCGTTGCATCATTTCCTCCCAGACACCCCACTGGCAGCTACTGGTCCCCTGGAGGGGGTGAATGCAGAGCAGCTTAAAAATGCTCATTCTGTGGGCACGGGCGGCAACGTGCGGAGAGGAGAGGACAACAAACTGCCAATTTTAAAGAGAGGGAAAGGAATGGGGGGGGGGGGTGGATGAAAGAAGGATAAATGCCAGGTTTTTATATTAGTTTGGCAGAGAGGGATAAAATGACATGACTACATGTAAGAACTTGTAAAGCCTCCCCCTCTATAGCCGGGTTCCTCTTGACTTTGCTTCCCTTTTTTCTAGCCACCATTTGAGTGTTTTTTTTTTTCCCCACGAGGAGTTTTTATTTATTTTTTACTTCAACTGCTCGCTTCTTGGGGGGGTTCAAGCTTGGCTATCAGCACCACTGTAGCAGGTCTCTGTAGAAAGCACCACACAAATAAAGCTGAATTGAAAGTTGAATTGCAAGTCCTTGACTACATTATTTTCTCTGTGGTGAGTGTGGATACACTGGATCCTGGAGTATTGATTTTCCTTTTCCTGGAAGAGGCTAGTGGAGCCTGACGTGAGTGTTACACCACCTGATAACTCATTTGCGGTTGAAGCCAGTTTCAAGCCGGTTAAAATAAAGAGGACAGTGTGTGGAATGTCAGATGGGAAAATAGTGCATGGCTAGGTGTTGGGGGTAGGGGAAGGGGGGGTGGAGGGTAAGGGGCACATGGTGTTGTGCTTTTTTTTTTTTACTGAAATGCAGATGTGGCTCTTAAATGTGGCCAGCTTTTATTGTTTTTCTAATAGGCTATAGTGTGAAAATCCTATTCCCCTCACAGGGAAGGAGCCAGAAAGCTATTAGATTGCAAACGCTGTTTAGAATGCCAGCTTCCACCACACAATTGTGATGTCACGATTCCATCACAATTGGATAGATGCTTCCCTCTCAGCGCTGGAAGGTATGTGACTACAATTCCCATGAGCAAGCAAGCATTTCTTGAACTGTGAAACATGAAGACCTCATTGAGTATCTATTAATGAACTGTAGTTCAGTGGTATCTATCAAGGTGTAAGATCTCAGACACTGGTCTCTGTGGGACAGATGGAAACTATGCAGACAAAATAAAATTACATTTATTTTTTATGTATGCCAAACTGTTTTATGTAAATGTTTTTTAAACATATTTTTTTTGAAAGGAACTCAATAAAGGATAAAAAATTTGGATGTTGACTACAATATTATCTTTTTATGTTTTTGTAGTATCTTTGTGAAATGGTTTATAAGGATTCCGTGTAGAATAGACATCACATTTCAATGGGATGTTGTAACTGTTTGTAATCACTACGGGAAAAAAAGCATTTAAGGAAAAAAAGTAATTGAGGAAAAATGGTGAACTTGCTGTTTGACGAAAACACTGAGGACTTACAGTGACCTCTGCTGGCCTTTTGAAAAATAACAGAAAAATACAACACAGGACTGACTTTTACCAGCTCATTGGAACAGTGGAAGGTATTAGTAATCATCATGTTTTTTATTTTTATTTTTTATTCTACATATTTTGCGTATTACATTTATCTGGCTTTTTTAACTTAAAAAAAAACAAAACAAAAAAAGAAAAACCCAGGAAGGCACTGCATACGAGACTAATCCGTACCCACTTAGTATGTGAAAAACATATACCAGATCAATGATACTAGAGAAGGGCTCCCAAAGCCTGTTCATGGAGATCTACTGTCCTGTAGGTTTTCACTCCAACCCTAACAAAACACACCTCATTCGACAGCTAGAGATCTCATTGAGCTGCAAATTAGTAGAATCAGGTGTGCCAAATTAGGGCAGAAATGAAAACCAATAGGACAGTAGATCTCCAGGGACAGGGTTGGGCAGCCCTGTACTAGATACAGTATTAATACTGTCAGTCAAGATACAGTATATAATGTCTGTTGTCCCAGTCACTATACTTAAATAAGGTGTAGATCTGTCTTTTCATTTTTCAGTAACCCATTTTGTGAACATAATCCCCACAACTGTGAAGAAAGGAGTTTCAAATATAACAAGTTCATACACTCATCACTCCTGCAGCATTTTGAATATTAAATCATTTCAGCTCGTTGACAATTTTCCTGCTATTTGATGTTATAAATAGCTGCACAGAGGATGGATCACCCATGAGAATCGCAAGTGAATACCGACCATGTGATCTGGAAATGTACCAGCAGAGGTCACTACAGTATTGGCTCTCATAGAAACTGTGAGTTTTACTCGTCTACATTCAGTTGCATCTCAAGATGACCATCATCTCTAGTTCTCCCTGCTCACAGCTTGTTTTTTTTGGGGGGGGTGGGGGGGTGGGGGGTGGGTTGGTATGGGGGAGTTAGGGATAAGGGCTTTTCCCAAAGTGAGGAATGGGGATATCTTTAATTTACACATGCCACCCATAAAAGGCACATCACAGATGGGTGTTCATGTTCAAAAACAGCAGTTCTTCTCATTCCAGAGTTTTTAGTGTCATGAATGACACTTCACCAAAAACACAACAACAACGGCAGCAACAGAAACAACAGCAACAACAATAGCAACAGTAATAATGGTAGCAACTACAGCAACAGGAAAAAAATACCAGCAACACCAGCAACAGCAACAACACCAGCAACAACACCAGCAACAACAGCAACTACACCAGCAACACAAGCAACACCAGCAACAGCAACAATACCAGCAACACCAATAAAAACATCAACAGCAGGAAAAAGAACGAAATTAAATTAAATCAATTGCACTCTTACTTAGTGTCTGTTATCTTCCGAGCTCAAAGGGCTTCACTGAAAAGAAAAGAAAACTCACCTCCACGTCCAACGCCAGACGATGCACGGTGTAATTCCCTGTATCTGCAGAAGTGCATTTATGAGCTGACGCTAACAGGTGCAGGTGTGCGTTTTCAGAGCCCGCAGGTGGAGAAGCAGCGCTGTTAAACACTGTGTGGGGCACGGTGGAGCTTCTCCGGCGGTCTGGGGGGGAAAAAAACAACACTTATTAAAGTATTGAAGTGCCTCTAATTGCCGATTTTCCTCGAAGGAGCCGTTCTACACGCATCGCAAACAAACAAATTATTGTCAAAGCGCACACAAGTGATGCTAATTACGCGCAATTTCATTCAGGGGCAAATGAACGATTTCCGAGCCAGAATCAAGTAAGGCAGCAGTAATCGATAATGACGAAACACCCAGCCACTTAGCATGGTTCTACGGTCTTCAGTCTCTCCCTGTACGGTTAGTGTGACAGCTGTGGACAGTGTGAAGGGCAATAAATATAACGAGTCTTTCCATGCAGTATTCTGAGGCAAGTTACTCTGCTGGCATATAGTGGGAGCCTGGGCATTAGTTGGTTTCTGATACTATTGGAATACATCAGGGGTTGGGTTAGCATACCGCTGGTGATTAAGCAGAAGCCGGCATCAGTTTACAGTCGTCCTACAGCCGAATGACCTCGAGCCAACATCTTACAGTCTGTGTAAACCTGACTGACTGTGAGCTAACAGCCAACAGTCTTCATGCACCAGAATGTCCTTGAGCCAACATCTTACTGTCCATCTAAACTTCACTGACTTTGAGCCAAAAGCCTACAGGCTTCATGCACCCGAATGACCTTGAGCCAACATCTTACTGTCCATCTAAACTTCATTGACTTTGAGCCAACAGCCCACAGTGTGTCTAACCCTGAATGGCAACCCAATCCTTCCACCTGGCCTGCACCCGAACGACTTCAAGCAGCACCTTACAGTCTCCCTACACCTGAAAGTAGCCAGTGAGGGACACCTGCCCTGCTCTCAGGAAAAATAAACAGAAGCTTTTGTGATATGGTGCAGAACTTAACCCTCAGTTTTCTTCAGGTAGCATGACTGTTTTCTTTGAGTCCCAGTGAACCCACTAAACCATTACAAGTTTTTTAAATGATCAGAAGGACTCAGAAGGACTTACCCCCCCAGTGAGTTTAATAAGGAAGGACATGGGACCAGATGATTGGCTCTCAGGGGAGGGTAATGTGCATTTGAATGTACTGTATGGAAATAGTGTATACCGATCACATGAGCCAGCTCAAATCATCACACTAGCCCTGGGAGAATGTTTTTTTTTTCAGGCTTATAATTATGAATTTTAAGACAGTTTTTCTTGTATATCTGAGATAGCTAACGGGACTAGACAAAATATTTTGTTGTGACTCAAAGTTGCTCAATTCTCATGGGAAACAGATTTTTTCCAAGTATGAATGGATGTTTCCTTTTTTTTTTTTTTTTACTCACTGGGCATGTAAATAGGATTCTGGCCAGATAAGCCGTTTAATTCATACAGCGAGTGCGGAGCACGTACTGTAACTGCTCGCTCGAGAGAGTTAGGAATTTGGCCCGCGGGGACGTGGAACCAACGGCATTTGTGCGCATTCATACATTTCATTGTTAACACTGATTCAGCTGGGCGTTCGCGAGCCGTTATCATGTGACCGAGCGCAGCAGAGCGGCCTCGGGTAAACGCCGGTGATAGCCATGCAAAACAAAACCGCTGATTTACATTAGCGCATCCCAGGGAAACGGGGATAACCGAGGCCCGGCTTTTCCCTGCGCAACTTTCTTATCGGTCCCCAGCCAACAAAAAAGCGAATTTAAATTCATGAGAATTTTATTTTTTGTAAGGCAAGGCCTTCATATAACTGTGGCCCAGGCCAAACAGATTTTCATTACATTTTATCTGCTTTTATTTTAGGTGTTTATTTAGCAGATACCCTCATTCAAGGTGACTTACGGTTATTATTTACACATTATCCAGTCCGCGGGTTACTTACTGAGTTTATTGAAGCTAAGTGTCTTTCCCAAGGGCCTGGAACATGGTTACATCCTGGTCCCTACGACCAGTATCACACTGCTGTCGAAAACTACACTACGCTGCCTGTGGCACTCTGTGGCCTGATCTGCAAAAGTGCCTGCTAAAAGTGGTTCTTATGTAGCATTTATAATACCTTCATCCACACGACATAATGCATTATAACACTATTATAGGCATACATGAAACATTATAAGCAGCTTATAACTTAATGGTTTTCATGTCATGTGACATATGATCTCATGTCATTAGTGTCATAACGCCTATCATTATGCGATTCATAACCTTATGTCAGCTTTCATAATACGGTCATAATGTTTACGCATGCTTATTGTAAGGGCTATGCAATGTTTAAATGTAGTGAAGACATATGAAGCACTCAAGACTATAATAAGCCAACTTTTGTGTGGTTTTTGAAATATATTTCCTCCCAGTGTCACACTGAGGACAGATGTCCAACTGATGCATTATTTAAGTTTGGCAGATCTTTGGAATGAATAATTCCTATTCGTTTTGAGTGATGAAGAATACATAATCAGAACAGATTAGAATTGGCTAGGCAGAATAAGCCTAATGTAGCAATCCTCTCTTCGGACAAAGCCTCAGGATGTGTCGCACAGATACACAGCTTTTACAGATACACAGCTTTTAATATCCAGCCATTCATCCATCCATCCATTCATCCATCCGGTATCTATACCCGCTTATCCTGGTCAGGGTCCGGAGCCTGGACCCTAAATCCCAACATGCATTTGGGCGAGACGCAGGAACACACCCCCTGGACAAGCCGCCAATCTATCGCGAGGGCGTGCGAAATATCGCTAACCGCTAATTAAAAATGAACACAGAGGGGCGACGCTGAAGGAGAAGCACAAAGCAAACATCAGACGGTGCCGGGAGTCCAGGGGCGCAGCGTTAGCCCAAATAACCACAACGGGCCATCCCACGAGAGGGGGAATAATTTCGCCTTATTGACAGGAGAGATTACGATCGGGGCACCTGGGTCTCTCCGCTGTCATGATCTGTGTTGACGGCCTCTTAGCGCTGTTTCACAGAACTGATGAAATGGCGCGCGCGGTTTTTCCACGCTCGCCAGGCCGAGAAGCCCAGTGGCTGCGCGCCGGGCCAAGAGGAGACGCCGGCCAAGACGAACTGGACGGAGCGCCACGGTCGACTGGAGACTCCCCTCCTGAGCCAACGCGTGTTCAGAAGGGCCGCTGCCGCAGACTTGTTTATTTATTTCGCTTGATTTATTAACCTCTAAAAAAAAGCTAATTAGCAAACGACAGGATGAGCGAGTGGAGACAGCCAACGCAGTAAAATGTTCAGTGTTAAATCCGCTCAGATAGACCACCATCTCAGGCTCATATGAACTCTGTTCAACATGGAGAATTGTGTGAATGTGAATAAGCAGACCTTGCTTATCAATTGTAACCACTTTCATACATATACATATATTCAGTTATACATAAAGCAGGGGTTAATAAATGAATGAGTGAATGAGTGAGTGAGTGAGTGAGTGAGTGAATTAATGAATGACTTGTTGCATATATATAGTACTTTTCTGAACGCACACACAGTGCTTCACAGTGACGAGTGGGAACTCACCTCACCGGCTGCCACCAATGTGTAGCGCCCACCTGGGTGATGCACGGCAGCCATTTTGCGCTGGAACGCTCATCACACATTAGCTAAGGTGGAGAGGGAGAGAACATGTTTTACATATCCAATTAAATCATGATAACGTTCATTGTGGCTGTAATCTGCAAGAGAGACTGTCCAGACACTATGGCCCGGATTCACTCAGAATTTGTCATTAAGTTTGTAATGCAATGAAATGCAAGTAATCTTTTCACAAACACAGTTCGACATGTTAATTTTAGTGATAACGGAACTTGGCAAACTGGAGAAAAAAAAGACACTTGCATTTACCGGCAAGTGTAAATGGTAGTACAAATATTGATTTAAAACAGGCCTAAAGTATATGAAAGAGATAGCAAAAGCCCCAGGTGTGGCTAAACAAGCAACAAGGGAACTTGAAGACATAAAACCACAATGAGAAGATCTGGAAGCTAAGCCAAGTTTCTCAAAAGCCAATAAGCTACGTGGGAACTATCTCTACATCAATTCACGGGCCACCGCCTGGTGTTTGCAAGTCTGACTTAAAAAGCAAAGGAAATTAATACAAAAATGTAAATAAAGAAATAATAAAATAATTGCGGCTGTTGTTTCATCAAACAAAAATAAAAGACTGACACACCCTGGTGAGAGCCATAGCATGAAAAAGGTGCCTAAAACAAACCACAGGAATTTGGTCCATCCACCCATCCATCATCTAACCTGCTTATCCTAGTCACAGTGCTGGAGCCTATCCCAGCATGCATTGGGTGAGAGGCAGTAATACACAGTGGACCGATTGCCAGTCCATCGCAGGGCACACGCAGGGTTCATAAATATACATTTTGGAGCAGGTTGCTTATTAATATTGAAACGGTCTTTACACTTTGCACTTTTTGTTCCAAAGATGATTGTGAATGCTACAGTTAGCTTAATGGTATCTCTATGGATCTATTATATGGTGCCACACCTACACTAATTGGTAACAACTGCTGACACAGAATTTATATATTATGTTGGTTTTCCGTTTTTTCACCCCATGATGAAGGCCAAAACACACTGAAGCGTTTAAACTATTCACTGAAACATGGTTTGAAATAAAGAACTTTTATTTTGCATTTTCCAAAGAGCAGTGCCTTGGCTTTCTTCACCCCAGTTCACACGACCCAGGCCTTCCGAAATTGGGGGGAAAAACTGGACCATTCATTCACGCTCGATGTAAGCGTAACTTCAGGGAAACTTAACTCGTTGCTCCATATATATGCTTTCTGCCAGTGATACCCCTAGTATGGAAAGTCCTACTGAAAGCATATTCAGACTCGAGCCTTATTTGTTTCTGAAAGAGCAGAGACTCGATGGCTACATAAAATTACTAAGCTCCCTAAAGGAGCAGATCTGACAGGCCGGCAGAGTAATAGCGTAGCTTTCCGCTGTAGCTAGCACTTTCACAAACCTCGCTAAAGCAAATGACCTGGTTCAGCATTTGTTTTCCTCGACGCTGCTCCTCGGGCAGAGTGGAATACTTCTGGTTCAGCTGTCTAAAACTGTGTTTGTGACCGCGTTTGTACCGTGTGGCAAACACGCCTCGCCACAGGCCACCGAAGTGGCTTTCCAAGGGGCCCTCCAGCACAGAGACACAGGGAGAAGATGTTCAAATAGTCCACATTTATTCACGAGGGTTTGGCAAGATGGTACAGCCAAGTGAGCAGATCTAAAAACACTGTCATGACAGAGAGGCTCCCCTTGTGTGGGTGGGGATGGCAGATTTAACCTGTGCGCAGTGATTACCTCACTACGCACAAGGTTCAGCCACTCCTGTTCCTGGGTCCAATTAGCCTGGCCAATTATCTAATTCTTAACCAATTATCCAATTGGCCAGGTCTAATTAGCCTGACCCAGGGCAGGTGTGGCTGCTTAAACCAACCATCCCCACACCACATACCGCAACCCAGATACAGACTACGAACAGGAGAGACAGCAGCTTAAGGGCCGTGGGACATTGTTAAAACACGATGGTTATTTGTTTTTACAAAAAGATATCACACATTGTATAACATATGTTCCATTCCTTGGAGAACAGGTTTTTAGTCTGTTTTCTTTTGATGTTCTCCCCGGAGTGTCTTTCAAAACAGCGTTACCTTCCCCACCTGTGAATATGTTCACAAGACACAAATATAATGCAGGTAAAACATTCTGTTGGAAAACAATCATTTTCATGTTCTCCACTATTTGCATTTGTCTTATAAATATATCATTCCAATACAAACACTCCCAAAGTTGTGTTTTCCAAAGATTGTTTTCTTAAAGTGCTAAATATCTTTCATGGCATGGTTTGCCTGCTGAACTATCATCTTACATTTTAATATTTATTTTACATTTTCACATTGCATTGCAACGTTCCCTGGGGGGAAGGTCGATCTTCCCTTCATTTAGGCAACAAAATTTCCAACTAAACACTACAGCACAACCCGTTTTGATTTTGTTTATAGTCATGTACGGCCGTACGTGTGTGAACGCCGCATAGCAATGTTCATAGCTTCCCCTGCTCACCCACGATGCACTGCATTCGTTTCTTAATGAACTCACGGGGGAAAGAGCTCGGCTTCTGAACATAAGGCAAAGAAGGCGATGGCGGGGACGTGAGGTTATTAAGACTTGACAATCGAGAAGCGTGGCTTGCTCTTTCACATCCCCGCAAACCCAATCATTTATTCAGAGGGAATAATAATAAAGGTGTTTACTATCGAGTG
Organism: Anguilla anguilla; assembly: GCF_013347855.1. Lineage (NCBI taxonomy): Eukaryota > Metazoa > Chordata > Actinopteri > Anguilliformes > Anguillidae > Anguilla > Anguilla anguilla. The sequence goes on from NC_049205.1 coordinate 61,246,583, forward strand.
ATTTTACACTCGCTCGCTCTCTCACTCCTGCCTCCCAGGAAACTATCCGCCTTTTGTTTCGTCGGGGGAAACCGCAGATGGCATTTCTGGTGGGAGGAGGAAGAGTTTGCTCGTTTATCACTGCCGCCCACAACCCAATCACCAGTCCTAAAGTCGAAGCACTATGGTCTGAATCAGTGACAATTCTGTCAATAAACCGTCAACAGAATGAATGAGTTGTTTTGCTGGATAGTTTGTGTGTGGAAAGTAAAAATGGAAGCAAAATGGAAAAGTAGGGGGGCTAAAGATGAAAGTAAACTGAAAGGCCCGGCAAAACAAACACCTCTGAGCGCCAATGTCACCTGCTTTTTAAAATATTTAATACCGACCGGGCGGATTTGTGGAGGGTTATGAATTGGTTATTGAAGGACTCTCTTTAAAGTGTGAGTGTTGTTTTTGTTCAAAGCAATCATTTTGTTCAAAGTCCTTGCGAACCGACTGTGGGGTTCAAGCAAAGCTGTGCTAGGCTCCACGCACACTACTTATCACAGCCATTTGGCAAAACATCAAAAAAAACCAGGCTTAAGATCATAAAATAGCACCACACCAAATCTAAAGACAATCAATCATTTACGAAGGAAACACAAAGGAAGACTTAATATACAGCCCAGTCACTGTATACATCCAGGCCTGATATATAGTCACAGTACAGGCTTGTCCCAGCACATCCAGGCTCGTTTAAATTTTTATGACCCCTGCACAGGACCGCGCCCGTTGTGCGGGACATCAGTGCACCACCCATCCATCTTCCCCAGTCAGAACACAGAGCCCGAGGAACGGAAACTATTCCCAAAGGCCTCGACGCAGCCAAGCTGGGTCAGTGAATCCATGGCCCTGCGAGGTTGGCGGCGCCTCGGCGTTAGCACGTTAGCACGTTAGCATCCCAGTCAGCTAACGCACAGCGTCTGGTGCTGGTTTTTGTTTTTGCCTTAAGATCCGCAACCGATTCAGACCAAAGAAAGCAGGTGGCCTGAGTTAGCCAGGCAATCAACTGCTTTAACTGATCAGTTGCTGTGCTACTCAAGTGCTGAGTGACAACAAAAGCAAGCAGACCCTGGGGGGTATTTCATGAGGCAAGATTACTGAGTGAGTTGGATAACTGCACTGAGTAAAACTCGGAACCCTCCAAAATCTGGTACTTGGACTGCAGAAAAAAGAGCTGGGCTTCAACCAGTGCAGATGTCCAACTACCTCAGTAATCCTGCTTAGTGAAATACTCCCCCCCCCGGCCCCCTCCAGGACCAGGACTGAGCCCTTCTCCCCCCTCCAGGAAGAGGACCGAAGACCACAGAGATAGGCTAATAAAGTACACAAAAAAAAACTTTCTGTGAGTTTGTCCAAGAGTACTGAATGAATTTGCACCCTGGTAGGACTGGCAAATGTGCACAGCGGGGATCAAATTGCACAGTACAGTAACAGCATGGGGCGGTGTGGGAAGAACCACACTGATGACAAAGGAATGCAACATTATTTGTGTCCAAGCCCTTGCAAAAATTAGCCCTTGATTCATAAGACATGTCACCACAAAAACTACACATTCACCTGCAGACACTGAACTGGGTTACAGCATCTGCGTTGAGTTGGCTGATCCTGTCCTCTGAGGCATTTGTTTTTAAGGAGACCGCTGCTTAGGCTACCGTTCACTTGCTAATCAGAAGGGAAAGATTTCTCACATCCCTTATTTTCCTGCCAGTCTGGTGTCCTTTTGTCTTTGCCATTATTTATTGCATCTAGTATTTTTTTTTAAGCCGTCCCCCCAAAACCTTGTTCATCAGCTGCATTCCCATAAATCATAGCGGCAGCGGGCTCAACGACACCTCCAGGAGAGATATATTTCCTCAGTTCTTTGGGCGTTCCAGACGCGCTGTGACGCAAACGACTTCTCTATTGACAGAACAAGGTTTGGTTTTTGAGGAATGCGCAGAGCCGTTGCCTTTGAACAGGAACGTAAATATAATTACGTGGGGCTGGTGCTCCTGCAAGATTCGAGAAATCCGGAGAGCCTAACTTTTATCTGAAGGATGCACCAATGCAGGTGACAGCCCGGGAACATCAATAAATCAGTTCAATCCCTCGGTCCCGAGAGGAAGCCAGCCCGCGGGGCGCGAAGACAGACGTCCTCTATTTGAACAGCGACCGCCGCCTTCCGCGAAGCACCGAAAACACGGTCATATTTTTATTATTTATTTATTTATTTTTTTTAAAAGAGCGAGCGAAGAACAGAAGCGCGACAGTTACGCAACAACACACCAGCAGAACAAAACTGTCGCTCGGCTGGCAAATGGCAAATTTGACCGCACGGTGTTAAATGTTTCCTTGGATTCAGAAAGGGACTGGGGTGGGGGGGGGGGGAGGAGAAAAGGGGGGGGGGGAGGGGGAGCGCGTTGTAAGTGTTATAAAATGACTCACGGCCCTCCCGTGGAACGCGGCGTTGGAGTCTGCGTTCGGCGGTTCCTGGACGCCGTGTCTGCGTGTGTGGGTGCGTAACTGTAGCTCCTCAAGCCGCTAAAACGCTCGGAGTTCAACGAGAAACAAGCGGCGAACGCACCGCCACCGAGCGTGACTCACGCTGCTCAGTTCCTGCTGTCCCACTCTGGAACAAAAACACTATAACCTTCAATACTGCACAGCGAATCCTGTCGTTCATAATTGAGTGCATCGAGTGGGCACACGAGGCCGTCAAATTCAGATTTTTATTTAACGCCTGACATATGTTATGTTTGTGTGAGCATCACAGTATATAAATGGTAATAACTTCAAAAAATCCCAAACCACACACATGCTCCAACTCCAAGAGAATAAGCAAGAAAGATTCAAAGTGTGGGGAATATATGTGGTAATGGGCAAAAATGGGCTCTGGACTGAAGCAGTTCAGCACTTGATTACTTCATTCTTCTTGGAAACCCGTTGGTCAGGGAGAAACGCTGTTGAATGTATTTTTAAAGTGAACAGTGAACAGTGTTCGTTAGATACCCACTAATTGGCACATTAAGGATGATTCAGCTCTCCATTAGCAAACCTCAAAGTGGTTTTACTGACAAATACGCCATTCCCTGACAGCTCATGATATGGATGCTAACTTTGGTAGGCCAACTGACAAACTTTTGCACCAAAGGCCTGATTTTTATCGACTAGGCCCCTCCCCGGTTTAGTTTGTCAGAAGGTGGGGTCGGGGGGGGGGGGGGGGGGGGGGCGGGGGGGCGGGGGGGCGGATGGCATCAGAACAGTCCAGGCTATGTTCAGGGCCTCAGAAAGTAAATATTATAACTTTATTAGGGCTTTCCATCAGTCAGTTTAAACAGTCCCCATGGCCTAAAATCTATGCAAATTAATAAAATAAAATAAATAAATTATTTAGTTTATTTAAACAGGGACAGTGTACAAAGAACATTAACCTTATATAAAATAAGGAAAGATGTAATGTACTGGGTTATAGCAATTTGCTAATTTCCACCCGTATTCCCTGGGAAATGTAATGTAATAGTGGCCAAACAGTTCACGTGATTCAGTTGGTTTATGTTTGTGTATCTCAGCCTCATAAAACGGTGTTTGAACTATGATGCAAAATGGACCAATAATAAATATAGCCCTGGGGGAAAAAAAAACTCTTTTGCCTATAAAACAAAATGGTAGTAAAGCAAGATGTTGGAAATTGCTAGTCCCAAAGCTTTAGAGCTCCGAAATGTCCGAATATCTGTGCGGAATCAACTGAATTTGCGGTATGAAAGTTATGGACCAAAACGTAAGCTATGAGTTATAGCGCCACCATCTGGCCAATACATGTGTGATACCTTCACGGAGCAGTGAAGAGAGGAGGGCATAGCAGCCCACCTGCCGAATATGGTTACTCTAGGACTTACGGTTTCAGAGCTACAGATACACAGAAAAAGACAGAATGAATTCCAGCAAAATAAAAAAAGGGCCTTGTCTGAAATCATGTCTCAGTCATCTGGATTTTCATGAAAAGAAAAAAAAAAAACCTGGACTCTCCACCCACAAGTGTGATTGACTTGCAGGGCATATTTAGCCTTGTGAACAGAGAGCGGACTTCACTTTCATTTAGGCTGTTTGTGCTTTCACTCGGTCATGTTCTACAGTGTAAAATGAATTACGAGCCACGGCTTTGGAGAGGTAGCCCTGTCAAAACCAGCCTTATCAAAATGATTTATGTAATACTGAGACGACAGCAAAGCACTGTGGGAATGTTTGACTGCACCAGTCTTACAGCTGACCAGAGTTCACATCAGCATATCACATCAAAGACCAACAAACAAATATTCAGCATGACTGGTTTGGCAGATAGCACAAATAAAAAATACATATCTATTTAAATACTTGCATTTGAGAATCCAATTTCTACACATCGCACATATTTGCTTCAGATATACTCGCCAAAAACACTTTCACTTTTAAAATGCTTTCTTGAGAATATAAAATTCATTATAAACATTTTATTTTCAAATTCTTGCATAAAATGAGACTGGTATTTTCAGAAATGGAAGAGGGTGTGACAGCCATTTTGTCTGTGCAGTGGGGGATGGGGCATGACGAGGGGGGGGGGGGGGGGGGGGGCGCTCAATTTCGTGTTCAATTCTGTCCCCAGTCCCCAGTTTCATGGAAACATTACTCATTCATTAAGCACCCCACGGGAAAAGTCCAATAATACCTCGTCCGCCCCCCCTTCATCCAGCCTCTCTCATTCAGTGACATTTCCGGCACATTCCATGACATCAGCCTATCAGCCTCTGACACCGTCTGCGCTGCCAGGACACGCTGCAGTGCCGCCAGGCCACACATCCCACATACATACAGCACCGAGCCCGGGGAATAACGCTAACGTCATTAGCATGCGCTCCTTTATTTAGCTCATCCATTCCATTATTAGCATCGCTCCTTTATTTAGCGCATCACTTCTGTTATTAGCATCGCTCCTTTATTTAGCGCATCGCTTCTGTTATTAGCATCGCTCCTTTATTTAGCGCATCGCTTCTGTTATTAGCATCGCTCCTTTACTTAGCGCATCGCTTCTGTTATTAGCATCGCTCCTTTACTTAGCGCATCGCTTCTGTTATTAGCATCGCTCCTTTACTTAGCGCATCGCTTCTGTTATTAGCATCGCTCCTTTATTTAGCGCATCGCTTCTGTTATTAGCATCGCTCCTTTATTTAGCGCATCGCTTCTGTTATTAGCATCGCTTCTTTATTTAGCGCATCGTTTCTGTTATTAGCATCGCTCCTTTATTTAGCGCATCGCTTCTGTTATTAGCATCGCTCCTTTATTTAGCGCATCGCTTCTGTTATTAGCATCGCTCCTTTATTTAGCGCATCGCTTCTGTTATTAGCATCGCTCCTTTATTTAGCGCATCGCTTCTGTTATTAGCATCGCTCCTTTACTTAGCGCATCGCTTCTGTTATTAGCATCGCTCCTTTACTTAGCGCATCGCTTCTGTTATTAGCATCGCTCCTTTATTTAGCGCATCGCTTCTGTTATTAGCATCGCTCCTTTATTTAGCGCATCGCTTCTGTTATTAGCATCGCTCCTTTATTTAGCGCATCGCTTCTGTTATTAGCATCGCTCCTTTATTTAGCGCATCGCTTCTGTTATTAGCATCGCTCCTTTATTTAGCGCATCGCTTCTGTTATTAGCATCGCTCCTTTATTTAGCGCATCGCTTCTGTTATTAGCATCGCTCCTTTACTTAGCGCATCGCTTCTGTTATTAGCATCGCTCCTTTACTTAGCGCATCGCTTCTGTTATTAGCATCGCTCCTTTACTTAGCGCATTGCTTCTGTTATTAGCATCGCTCCTTTATTTAGCGCATCGCTTCTGTTATTAGCATCGCTCCTTTATTTAGCGCATCGCTTCTGTTATTAGCATCGCTCCTTTATTTAGCGCATCGCTTCTGTTATTAGCATCGCTCCTTTATTTAGCGCATCGCTTCTGTTATTAGCATCGCTCCTTTATTTAGCGCATCGCTTCTGTTATTAGCATCGCTCCTTTATTTAGCGCATCGCTTCTGTTATTAGCATCGCTCCTTTATTTAGCGCATCGCTTCTGTTATTAGCATCGCTCCTTTACTTAGCGCATCGCTTCTGTTATTAGCATCGCTCCTTTATTTAGCGCATCGCTTCTGTTATTAGCATCGCTCCTTTATTTAGCGCATCGCTTCTGTTATTAGCATCGCTCCTTTATTTAGTGCATCGCTTCTGTTATTAGCATCGCTCCTTTACTTAGCGCATCACTTCTGTTATTAGCATCGCTCCTTTATTTAGCGCATCGCTTCTGTTATTAGCATCGCTCCTTTATTTAGCGCATCGTTTCTGTTATTAGCATCGCTCCTTTATTTAGCGCATCGCTTCTGTTATTAGCATCGCTCCTTTATTTAGCGCATCGCTTCTGTTATTAGCATCGCTCCTTTATTTAGCGCATCGCTTCTGTTATTAGCATCGCTCCTTTATTTAGCGCATCGCTTCTGTTATTAGCATCGCTCCTTTACTTAGCGCATCGCTTCTGTTATTAGCATCGCTCCTTTATTTAGCGCATCGCTTCTGTTATTAGCATCGCTCCTTTATTTAGCGCATCGCTTCTGTTATTAGCATCGCTCCTTTATTTAGCGCATCGCTTCTGTTATTAGCATCGCTCCTTTACTTAGCGCATCACTTCTGTTATTAGCATCGCTCCTTTATTTAGCGCATCGCTTCTGTTATTAGCATCGCTCCTTTATTTAGCGCATCGTTTCTGTTATTAGCATCGCTCCTTTATTTAGCGCCCATATTTACGGTCCTGCATTTACAGCGCGGAAACGGTCTCAGCTCTCGTTTGTTTTTTTTGCCCGTCGTTTTTCTCGTTTTCCCTTGCACCGGTATCGAAGCCATGGGAGATTTCGGGAGACGTTTTCTGTCTGATCAGAGTTTGCATGTTCTCCCCGTGTCCGCGTGAGTTCCCTCTGGGTACTCCGGGTTTTCTCCCACAGTCCAAAGTCATGCAGGTCAGGTTAACTGGAGAGTCTAGGTACGAGTGTGTGAGTGAATGGTGCGTGTGTGTGTGTGTGTGTGTGTTCTGCGATGGACTGGCGACCCGTTCAGGGTTTGTATTCCTGCCTCTCACCCAATGCATGCTGGGATAGGCTCCAGCACCCCCCCCCCCCCCCCCATGACTGTGACTAGGATAAGCGGGTTAGATGATGGATGGACGAACGGATGGGCACGCAGCTTTGTTTAGTGCCAGTATTTACGCTCCTGCTTTTTACAGCACAGAAACGGTCTCGGCTCTCGTTTCTCTCCCGTTTGTCGTTTTTCTCGTTCCTCCCGGCGGCCCTCGTGCGTCGGTGTCGAATCGACGGGAGGCTTTGACGAGACGTGCGCCGCGTGCGCCTCTGTTTAAATGCAGGTCACGCAGCACATTCTACAAATGGCATCTCTTTTTTTTTTACATGGTTTTGTGGAGTCGGAGGCAAAATTTAGCTGCGAATCTCAGAGGTCATATTTGCTTTTCCTTGAAGTCCCGTTTTTTAAAATGGCTGCTCCAAAATCATAAAAACACAGGCGCGCACGCACACACACACACACAAATGAGCATTCCTTTGACTCTCATAACTAAAATATTAATAACAGGAGGGGTTCTTTTTCCCCAATATTTGCTTTAGCAGCAAATACCTCCTGAGGTTATTATACACAAACTGCAATGGCCTAACACCAGTCAACAGAGATGTATCTGAATCCATTTTGGTACTTTAGCAGCACTGGTGCACTGGACTGTAATAATGCAAAATCTCATATAGCTCTGTCCTGGCCAGCAGGGTCTCCAGCCACTATAGCTTTCAATGAGCCTTGGCTGGCCATTATTTTGCCATCGTCCTGTTGCTAAGCCAACATTCTCTTCCTGCAGCACATGCAGTTTGTTTTGTGTGTACGAAAATGGAACAGGCTAAAAATATACCGAAATACAGTATGTTCCTTAGATACACTATACGACCAAAAGTATCTGGACACCACCCCCCACCCCCCCACCCCCACGGTCTGGGGCTGTCTTTCATGGTTTGGGCAAGGCCCCTCAGTTCCAGCGAACATTGTCCTTGCCCCAGAAAATTCGCTTCTTGCCGAAGTGGGTGTGGCTTCACCCTTAGAACGACATCTCAACAGGACCCTAGCAGCCTCCTTTCGCACATTCAGAGTCATTATCTCCAAAGCTCCGCCCATTTTGGCGGGCCCAATCGCAGGCAAGGCTCCATAGAGAGGGGGCCATTCCGCGTAGCGTAGCGTAGCATCGATCCGCCTGGCCCCGCTCACAGCTGATATTAACGGTATTTTTGGAGCGGCGGCGTTTTCCAGTGGCGGTATTTCGAAGAGGCGGCGCACGGCGTAATCAGCGGTCGCTTGAGCGCTCTCCTCTCCGCCCCCGCGCGCGTTTCCTGCTCGGCGGAGCGAGCGCGAGCCGAAATTTAAACCCGCCCAGGAAGGAGCTCCCCTGAACGAGCCTGTCGCCACGGCGACACGCGGCAGCCGGACCGGACCGACGGCCCCTCGGAACGAGGCTGCGAGGAATAAAAAGAAAGGGCACCCGTCACCCGTAAAAAAAAAATAAATAAAAAAAAGGGGGGGGGAACAGGGAGGACGGCGGGTTGCCAGGTCTGCACAGAAAGTGCAGCGGATCCCCCCAAACCGCTTGTCCGGGGGAAAGAAGGACTGGCTTACCGCGTGTCTATTTCTCTCCTCGTTTCAGTCGGAATCGATGATGACAGCGGTGCAGCGCCGTGCGATTGGGGAGCCGGGCCCCCGTAACTCAAAGGTCGCAGGTTCAATTAGCGGCTGAGGCGCCACTGCCACCCCGCTGGGCGCGCCACTTATCCCGAATTATCTCAGTAAATATCCGGCCCGACAGACAGTGCGTCTCTAAAAGACTACGCCCCTCTCGTCTGGCCTCTCTCCCAGGCAGACTGACCGCTGTTATCAGCTGGAACAGCAGTCAGGCGTCTGGGTCTGTGTGCGTGTGTGTGTGTGTGTGTGTGTGCGTGCGTGTGCGTGTGCGTGTGTGTGTGTGTGTGTGTGTGCATGTGTGTGTGTGTGCGTGCGTGTGTGCGTATGTGTGTGTGCATGTGCGTGTGTGCATATGTGTGTGTGAGTGTGTGTGCGTGCGTGCGTGTGTGTGCGTGCGTGCGTGCGTGCAGTTTCCTACCTGCATGGGGCTCGTTAGTGCGGATGCAAAGCACCTGGCGGATCCAGTAGCACTCACCTAAGTAAAGCTCGCTTCAGCTGATCCCTCTTCCTCTTACCTCCTCCTCTTCCTCTTCCTGTGTTGTGTTCCTTTAGTTCCACACTTTACAACACCTGACAGCACACGTTTCACATATCCAAACACTCCCTTCACCACTGATCCTCCCTACTCACATACTGCATAACTTTCTGTGTTAGTTACTTACTTAATTACCACGTTGACCGTTAAACTTGCGGTTTGAATTTCCTTAATCGTGTCGTCTCCCTCGCTGGTCCTTTCAGTGAGCCGGGTCGTTCCAGGGCACTTTTTAAACAGAAAAGGGTTTTTTTTTTTTTAAAGCTAATCTGTTACAACAGGGTATGTCACCCAAGGATCTCTTGGACCAAAGTCCTGGAGAGCCACAGTGTAATGGTAAAATGGTAAATGGACTGCATTTATATAGCGCTTTTATCCAAAGCGCTTTACAATTGATGCCTCTCATTCGCCAGAGCAGTTAGGGGTTAGGTGTCTTGCTCAAGGACACTTCGACACACCCAGGCTGGGGTTTGAACCAGCAACCCTCCGACTGCCAGACAATCGCTCTTACCTCCTGAGCCATGTCGTCCCAGTGTCCGCCTGCTGGTTCTTGGGGTGTTCCTTTGAGCTCCCACGTGCTGATTTTAAGCCACTGATTGGGTAAAGGGTCCACGCAGGTTTGCTTCCAAGGCCTAAATTGCCTGCTGATTGAAAATAAATAGCAAAAACTTACAGTCCCAACCAGCTGGGAGATTGGAGATTGAGATCCCCGGTGGAGAGCAGATCTGGGGGAAGATATCAGAATTACAAGTAGTCGCACCGAGTGCCCGACCGACTGCCCGGTATCAGAGGGAAGGTGAATTAAATCGCTGAAGACACACGCGTTTGATTATTAATCTCGCTAATTCTTCTGCGTGCGCCGCGTGAAATTGGCTGTTTACCCCCCGTGCATGCGCTGAATACGCGGTTTCAAATTAAACAATAGGGCTAAAAAAAAAATTAAAAATAAAAAAATCACCACAGAACTTGCCGTGAGCTATCAGGCCGAACCAATTCCCTGGTAGCACGGTGTTGCTCCAGCAGCGCCTGTGCGGGGGTCTCTCTGCCGTGCATTCAGTAATTACGGCTGGCACTGCTGACTCGCGCTGTAATGAGGTTTGAACTCACCCTTCACCTGGCGCATTTTTTTGGGAAGTGGTGAAGCCCCTAATTTCACCATTTTCTGGTTCAATATTTCTGAGATTTCTCTCTCTCTCCCTCTCTCTCTCCTCTGCCCTTTCTCGCTCTCTTTCTCTCCCTCTCCCCCGTCTCTCTCTCTCTTTCTCTTTCACACACACACAATTTACAAAATATGTATTATATAAAATAGGAAAATGAAACATTCATTGAGGTGAAAGGCTGATTTTCAGTCCTGCAGAAACCGATGTATGCGCGCACACACACACACCTACACACACGTGCACACACCTACACACACATGCACACACGTGCACACACACACACACACACACCTACACAAGCACACACGCACACTTGCAGCTTTCCGCCTCTCTTATACTAATCAACATTTATCCATGTTTCTCATTTTTCACATGCGTCCTGTATCTTAAACATTACATTAGCAAAAGAACTTCATATAGCATATGCAAATTTCCATAAAAAATACATTTCTTCAAATAGCTTCATATTCCCATGTACCAATGCCAATTTCCAATGTGAAAACATATGGATTGAAACATACATCTTTTTTAAATTTTTGTTTTGTATTCACAGAATATAAAGGATATAGCTCGACCTGGTTTTCCTATTTTCATCTTGTGAAACATTTAAAAACAGATTAAACGCATGGTATTTAGTACGTTTTTTTTCCCGCTATGTTTTTTGCAATCCGTTACCCACGTACATCCATCCACAAGCCAAGCTCCCATGCGAGCCATCTCCAGTCATGTCGGGCAGCCAATATTCTGTACGAGATGCGATGCGCATTAAAAATGCGCAGGCTGCCTGAATTTCAATCCGAAGCCAAAGGGGTGCACGTGACCGGCCACACGCCCATTTATTTTTCATGCGCGTTTCTGGCCTAATCGTTTATTTTTTAAATATGAATGTTTAAAGGTTAATTTTCGCGGCACGCCTTTCTTTGCACCAGCCAGGTAACCGTGGCGCCCCAGCACCTGCCCCTTTTGCCCCAAGTGTCCGATGTACCCCTTTGATTTTATTTATTTATTTTAATTACGCCTAATATTTGTATTGTTGTTGCTGTCATTCATTTTCATTCACACATTTTGGTAAAAATATAAGCCTATTCTGTACAATAACTGGCTGTTGTAAAAACAGTTTTCCCTCAGTTGGTGTGCCTTTTTCTCACTTAGAGCTCCTGGAAAAGATTATTTTGGATTCAGAGGAATAAAATAGACAGGGATGCACGTAGGCTACAAATTTGCTAAATATAAGACTGTGTTGCAACTCACATCAGGATGAAAACTTAAATTTGGATCTGTGGAAAGTGGCGTAATGTGAACCCTGAACAGCCGCGAAGGGAAGAGCCGTGCCACCTCTCACAGTAAAACAGGTAACAACTTTCGCTCGTGTGACGAAGTGGCGTTTCCACGAAGACGACAGGCGTCAGGACTGGGTCGGCCGCCGAATTTCATTCACCTCCGCACGCAATCAACGGACGTTTGCGTCCGCGGTCTGTGAGGTAATGAGTCCTGACAAGAACCCGTTTTTATTTTTTTTTCCAAACTCCGGTCCAATTTCCCGACGGTATCGATTCTTCAGACAGCGCAAGCAGCCGTGTTCCACGCCGTATAAATTCACCACACGGCAGCGTGTACATTTCATTTGTGATCGCACGCCAAGGAAGAGAACATGAACTGGATGAAGGGACCCATCTCATTGAGCTTAAACGGTGAGGGAGGACAGAAGAGAGAGAGAGAGAGAGAAAGGAAAAGAGGGAGAGAGGAAGAGATGTCTTGTGATATCATGCGTGTAGAACGCTTCCCTGTGAATTTAAGGAAATCGTTTCTGGAGCAGGTTAACACAGATTAGCTCACAGCATGACTCTAGGATTTTTCAAAGCAGCTCTGATCAAACCCGGGGGTTAGTCTATTCCACAGAATTCAACTCCTCCCCCAAACTCTCTTCCACCTTAAATCCCGGAGGGTGGATGTGCATGCCACCCCCCCCCCCCACCACCTCCCAACTTAATTTTCAGAATAGCTACACACACCAAAGATGGCTCACCCTCAAATTTGTGTCCTTCATGCACCACCTGAAGGATCAAGCGTTTCAAGTTTTCGCTGCAAGTCAGAAGGTTAGCAAAGGTGTGTGTTTGTCTACCCGCCGGGGGTAAGACCGGATGACCCCAGAGCAGAACAACAGAGGCGCGGGGCACGCCCCCTCTCTGCTGCTCCTCCCTTAACAGGGGATCCATTTTTCCGAGAGAGAAAACGGGTCACGACCCTCTCCCCTAAGCGGACAGCGAATCGGGCACTGCGGCCATCAACCGAGCTCTTTAAAATGGCCGACAGCTGCTCGGACGGCTGCCCTGTCTGACTTTTACAACACGCGCTGCATCAGAAGACAGCGGCGCTTCGGGTGGGAACAGTTAACCGAACACGGAATTAAATATAATACAGCTTCCACGAGGACACGTTCTGAATTTAAGATTACGATCGGGTCATACCGGTCACATCTGTGCGTTTAACGACCTAGCTGCCTTCTGCGGGAGAACTGAATTCATTTCCCCGTAGCATCACGGTGCAGTTTGCTAGTGAGGCTAACGTGTCACTCATTATGCCCAGCTATAGCTCGCGACCTTGTGTTGTGCTTTGGCTGTTTGGCTTTACGTGAACAAGACTATGAGATAGAGGCACGTTACAAATGTATTTGTGTATGAAGTGGCGGGCCATCACTTTTGAAGACAGTACTCTTTCACAAAACCGTGACGCCGCGATGCTATCAGGGTAAAAAAAAATGGCGGGAAAAGCCGTTGTAAATGACACGCCATTGACCAATAAATGACGACGGTTTCACTGATCCAACAGATCCGCCATAACCGCTGAGATTGGTTTGCGTTGCACCTAGAATCCCGATGACGCAGACGCGGGCCCACGCTTCCACCGCCTGTTAAAAGTGACCCGATTCCCATTTCCACTCCCGTCTTGTTTTGTGTCCATTGCAGACACGGCACCGGTCGGTGTGTTTATTTACCTTCCTATCGGTAACCAAACCCTCCCGTACGCATGCGGGCTGTTTCAGATATAAACCTTGCCAACGCGGGCACCGGATATGAGTCACTTTTAAAAGTAGATGTAAACAGGTGATAAAAAAGTAAAAATAAATAGGGCTATAAAACGTAAAAAAATTCTACCTGGGCATCAACATCTGCAGTGTAAACGTCGTCTAGTCTGTGGAGCAGATCTAAAGATGGAAACTTTTCACAATGAGGGGGGGTGTGATTATTGGACGGGACGGGGGCATTGTTCAGTATTTGCGTGGGATGTGCCCCCCCGCCCCAGGGCACAATCACGCCTATACTGGGTGCCGAGGGCATTCCTCCTCTGGGAGAATCATGGCATGCTCTGGACAAGCGAGTAGTTACCTAACATTACCCTACCGCAGTTCGTTTCCGTTGTTTTGGGGCTAATTGTCTTCTCTTTGTCGCAAGATAATGGGAACAAGGACGCCATAAATGTGCAATCAAGAGAGATAAAGCGCAATGTTCTTTCTCTACTCATCAGGCAGAACGCAGAACGAGCGGCACAATAAAGGCAAAGCACGATTTTAGTCCGTAACGCAAAAAAACATCCCCGCCGGTGCCTTCGAAGGACGCGTCATTGTAAACGTCTCCTCTTCTCCCCGTCATAGCGCGGATGTCTGTGGAAAGAAGTCTGGGTTCACTTCAGGGTACTGGCACGGTCGTGTGGGCTGGAAAGCTCCACAAATAGATCAGATCCCCGGAGTTACGGAATGAATTACATCCACCGTGTAACGCATGTGCGGGGGAAGACTTTGAAAATGCTGAACGGAGTGCAGGTTTTGTGAAAGAACCTCTACGCTGTCAATCTACTGCCCCATGTTAATTGGCATACGTAAGAAAACACATGTATTTGTTTTTCCGATATAAAAAAAAATGTCAAAAAACAGCTTTGCGTCAGGAAACAGATCAGACCCACAGGGCTGTTGGACTGCGTGTGTCACCCTTATCCCACAGATAATCTGTCACCTGTCACACGAACAGCTGTGATTTTCCGCGAGTGTTTCTCTATTCGTGGAAGGGAACACATTTAAGCACATGTTGTGTAGGCCCACTTCCACAGAGCGAGCCGATTAAATCATAATAAATACCGCTCGAGCGCATCAGCCAGGCTTCTCGAATGTTGTGATGCTGCAGCGTCAGAGGCCGAGGCTACAACACTCTGGACCCGACTGCCGGTCTATCAGGACACACAGAGTGCACACAACCGCGTGGACCGTCTGTTCAACAGGCCCTGCGTGAAGGAGAAAACAACAGGCCCAGAGGACGTGAGGGGGAAGGTTTTATACGAGGTTTTTATACGAGCATAAAAGCAGCCGCCGTTATCTCACGCGGTCAGTCCGGTTTGTTAGCCTGCGCGCATTTGCTCTTCTCGCGACTGAAAAGTAAGGGGGGAAAAAAAGAAAGAAAGCAAGCTGGAGGGAGGGAGGGAGTCGCGGAAGGTGTGAATAAACGTCTCTCGCTTAACGGGGGCTGCGTTGGCGGTTCGCTCGGCACGGCAGAAGCGCTCCCGAACCGGTCGCGTCCCGCTAGCATCAGAAACCCGCAGTAAGCCTCAAAACTACAGCTCAAACGACCGCTACACAACATAGGCTATGTGTGTGCGTTACCGCAGAAACACAAATGGCTTCAATAGGCCAGTGACGGACATCTGCAATGTGTGCGTGCTCTCGGAAATTGAAACGGCCTAGTACCTGAACGAGAGGACGTGATCTGTGCCTAGTTCGTCAACGCTGTGGTAGGCTACAAATGCCCCATTATGTTGTGTTTGTTTTAAACAGTTAATCTGGCAGATGAATTTTGCCAGATGGTCATATACAACACGCTAAGAACCTTTTTATATGGTCCTCTCCCAAGCCTCATAAATTCCTGCCAGGGTTGCTAACTTGCTGTTATTTGAGTTACATCACATACTGCATTTAGTTGTTATGTATGGCACAGCGGGAACCAGCGTTTAGATGTCCCGCTTTAGACAGGGGATTTAGCAGATGTTAACCCGACAATGTTTTCAACAGCTGATTGAAGACCATGCCAAATTGCGCATCTGCCGATGCACTGTTAATGAATGGAGAGAGAGCCAGGATCTCACCGTCAGCCAGATAATGGCGACTAGCACATCCCCGAAGAGTTGACGATGCTGGATTACAGGCTTACATTACAGTACAGTCACTTAGCAGACGCTCTTATTCAGAGTGACGTACAGAACTGTAGAACCTCAAGAAGAAAACCCATCTTTTTTCTGAATTGATTTTGGCTTTTATGCTTTAATCTTAATTAAATGAACCGAATCATTGTTACTTAAGTATGACCTCCTTTCCCTCTCCCCTCCCCCCCCCCCACCCGCCCCCTTCCCCCCATGTTATATTCCATTACACTGGGCAATAATGTCTGATTAATATAAAAGATAAGGTTACCATTTTACTTTTCAGCTATAATGTCTATTAAAGAAAAAAAGGATAGCATATTCCAACGGTTTCTCTGGTCCCTTGGGTAATCCAGAAGCCTGTGGACAGGAATGTCCACTATTGGTAGAGCTTTCAGAGGACATCAGAGGAGACCAGGAGGAACCGGGCAGTTGAGGGGGGGTGGGGGTGTCGGGGGGGGGGGGGGGGGGGGGTTTTTTTGCCCGGTTCAGGGACGGCAATCACAAGCTGTCAGTTCAAGGCTGCTTCGCTAAGTGCCTCTGACAGGTATCGCATTGGCCCCCCCAGGCAACACTGAGAGTGAGAAATACAGAGTTCGCGCCATTAGCCGCCGCATACACGGGGAAACAGAGCGGCGCCGCCGCGGTTTAGGAAGCCGGGCTCGTAATGCCAGGGTCGCGCGTTTCAGCACCTCGGTGAGCTGCCGCCGTTGGACCCTCGAGCAAGGTAGTTAGCGCGCGTCGCGATCTGCCTCAGTAAATATCCCGCCGTTATAAAAAAGGACTGAACGTGGGGAAAAAAAACAATGCAAGCTGCGCAAAAGCAGTCCTGGATAAGAGCGTCCGCTAAAAAGCCCGAAAGGTAAAAGTTAAATAAATCGCAAACAAGGTCCACCAAAGAAAAAAATAATATTTTTGACACGTATGTAAATACATACAGGTTTCGCAACAAGAGTCAAATGTTCAGCAATCTACATCAAGGAACAACGCCGCTACATAACTTGGTAAACTATTACAGACATCGACAACTCTGAGTGGATCACTACTTCCTGACATTCAGGAAGTAACCCGTTTCTTACCCCACCTGAAACAGGCATGACTTTGTATGAAAAGAGGAATTCGAATATTTTAATTCACATTTTCCTCCCATAAATGCGCAGAGAAGCAAATCTACATTATATTTCAGAGCCTTACTGGCAAAAAAAAAATTATATATATATATATTTCTATATATGTATGTAGAGAACGGAGTCATTTGAATAATTCTGTCTAAAGCAGTATACTGATGTAAGCTATCCATCCTGTTGATTACCCGACAGCCAAATTCTTTTCCCAAAGAAGCTGACCTAAAGTAACTTTAAGTTAAATTATTTTTGAAACTACACACATTCACATTCTGTGAGTACTGCTGGCTAAATTTCATTTACAACTTTTTAAATATGCATAATGGCACTGCCATGATTATTAGACGCCAGAAATCCTGTTAATGTGACACACCAAGTGCGTGTGTGTGTGTGTAGCATGCAAAAAAACCTTCACTTTTGATCACTAGCATTATTAAGTACTCTAATGTGAGAAGGAGGGGCAGGGGCAGGGGCAGGAGCAGGAGCAAGAGCAAGAGAAGGAGAAGGAGAAGGAGAACAACAACCACGACAACAATTGTTCTTCTGAATACACTTTTGGTTGTGGCTCTTAACTGCAAAAGTATCTAAACTAAATAAAAATGCAAATTGACTCGATTTCCTTTGACTGACAGCCAACACAACAGTATTTAGGCCAATGTTTATTTTTCAAAAAAAAAAGATTTATTATTCCAGTTCATACAGCTAAGCATTTATCCTAAAAAAAAAAAAGTTTGCCAGTGTAAGGCAAAATAAAAAATATAGCAAAATAAATATAAAAATAAAACAAAGAGTAGATCTGTGTTTTAGCAAGCCAGATTATGGCAACTCTCCCCCCAGTTAACCCCCCCTTCCCCCCTCACACCCACCCACTCCCCACCCCCCACCCCCCTCAATAAAACCCAGAGAGGAAGTAGAAGCGACAGTACTCCCGCTGGAGCATCGATCGCCACACGTTCAGTGTGATGCTGCTGCCCGCTCTCACCCGCAGTTTAGCCAGCTGGGCGCGGTTTGCTGAAGGACTGCTAAGAGCAGCCGTAAAATGTCAGGTCTGATACACGCTCAAGTCATGAGCACACACACACACACACAGACACACAGACACAGACACACACACACACACACAAGACAATGGGGGGGACTGAATTATCACTATTTTAAACCAAGCCGGGAAAAAAAAAAAATTCTGAGAAAAGCAAGTTGCTGGTTAGATATTTTTAGCGTACATCTATAATATTCTGCCGCCAACCAAGACTCGGTGATCGACTGCTTACACGTTGATCAAAGCGAACCCAGAGCCATGATTCTGTATTCACTTTAAACTTTTTGCGTCAGCGGGTACAAAGGAAAGAGGAGGTGTATGTAGAGACGTTCACAGCCAACGTATGCAGGGAATGTACCATAG
This sequence comes from Anguilla anguilla, assembly GCF_013347855.1. Taxonomy (NCBI): domain Eukaryota; kingdom Metazoa; phylum Chordata; class Actinopteri; order Anguilliformes; family Anguillidae; genus Anguilla; species Anguilla anguilla. The sequence continues at coordinate 61,264,779 of NC_049205.1, forward strand.
AGTGCAAGGCGTCCGTACTGGGGAGGCAGATGCCGACCGACAGTCACGAACTGAAGGCTTATGGTGAAGCATAAAACGTAAAATTTAAGTTATTCATCATTTTCAGTTTCAAAAGGCACATGCCATTTTTTTTTTTTTTTGGAGATCATTATGGTCTCATTTGTAGTTCCATAACACACGGCTTTACCCCGACACATATCACCAAAGCTTATCAAAAAGAACAGGGAGAAGAAAAAAACAAAAAAAAACAAAACAGAAAACAGTGAAAACTCCTGTTTCTGTGCTCTGCTTTTAACAGCTAATGTGGAGTGCGGAGCCCAATCAATGACTTAAATGAGCCACTCAGGTGCCGAAGCACGTCGGAGAGCGGCAGAGAATGCGGCCCCTCCAGGACTGGGCTTCCAGATCCCCGCCGCAGAAAAGCGCGTATTCAACATGGCCGCCGCGCCTGTGAATTAACAGTGCGCCGAGCAGAACCCGTCGCCCGCAGCCCGCTGCCAATTTAAGCGGCTTTTGAATAAATATGGCAAAACTAAGAAGGCAGTAATAGTACATTAGGGAGTCAAATACTGAAACATCAAAAGGTCTGTGTGTGTGTGTGTGTGTGTGTGTCTGCTATATAGACACTAGAGATCCAACACCGAAACACCCTGAAGTCTAAACGCGAGACGTTAAATATGTGTTTTTCAGAAATAGCACACGGCTAGTCATATCTCAGGGAAATATGGCCCAACATGGTCGAGAGATTTCCGTATCATGACAACATCAGAGATGAGAAAGAGGTAAGGGGGGTGGAGTGGAGGTGGGGTGCCACTGGGACGGGTCGCGGACCGAGGGGTGTTTCAGATGCAAATTCAATACGAACCAACAGTAACTTACATCTTTTTTTTTTTTATCAACTAACTCAGACTGGACGTTACATTGTCTGGTCGGGACCACAAACTGGGCCTGTACAAATAATATGAAAACCAGGCATCTGGAATCCCTAACACACACATACATGCGTGCGCACACGCACACGCACACACACCCTTGCAACATCGCTAAATTCACACATTCCGCGTGGTTTTCAATAGCAGTGCGTGGGAGCAGTCGAACGGAGCGGTTTGTGACACAACGGCACACTTCCCTGCTTCCTGTGCTCGGTCTACTTTAAAACGCTCACATGCACATTCTGAAACCTTTGGCTGAAAGTGCCGAAAAACGAACGACTCCCAGACATAACCAACTCGTTAATGCTCTGGACACCGGTGATTCATTTTTAAATTTTATTTCATTTTTTTATTCCTCCACAGAGGGAAGCAATTAGTCCCATTTCAAAAAAAAAAAAAAAATACCAAAATGGCAGCCATTCAACTTGATTGGTTCACTGGACCGATGACATCACAGCCCCGCCACTCCTGCTCTACCACCCTAGACCTTCCAAATCTGGGTCAGTTTCTTCATCCAAGAGAACTGATTTGTTTAAGGAGTGGACCTAAACATTATCCAATTAAATTCACGGCTTAAAATTCAAATCAAAGATATCTCCATTTTCACCACCAGAACAGTCCAGTGCATTAGGGGAAACGCACACCTATGTACATCAACACACACATGCATGAGCAACTACAGACACACATCCATATGCACCATTTTCAATTTGAACCAGTGAATGAATTTATGTCAGAAGTCAAATTATTTTTTTTAAGAGCACCAGAATCACATTTCAAATTGTAGGCACGCAAGTGAAGCGTTTCATTTTCATATAAAGAATTCATCAAAGATTGTCATTTCTCGTGTCCTGGCAAAGCTTTAAATATTTAGGCAAGCAGTGATGCTCATTCATACAAATGCATGTTTAAAATGCATATCAGCGCATCATTAATAGATCATACTCATCAAAAAAAATAAATGTTTAAATCACGGAAAGAGATTCACTAGTACACAAATTCATCACAACCTTCAAACCTAAACTGAACCACAAGTGAAGCATTGAACATTTCTCCACACGGACTGCCATCACCATCGTCTAGGCAAAGGTTTAAATACTCATTTATTACAAAAAATAAATGTTTATACTCCTGCTAGCATGGCCTTCATAGACCTTAGCGGTCTTCAAAAGAACATCAACTGAAAAAATGCAAAATGATCAGCTCCTAATTTTTTTTTTTGAAAATGCATTCCTTGTGGATTCTGGATGGTGTACCAGAATTATGGGAACATCACATTGAACGAAAAAAAATCACTATGGATTTTAATACAGCATCAACTTAATTTAGCTTCAAATTCTATCAACGCTTCACTAAGTTGCTGCAGTAAACAGGAAAATTCAAGAGGAAAAAAAAAAAAAAAAACTTAAAAAAACACTCCCAGGATTCAACAGCATCATCCCTCGGATGCAGGGATGAGATCACGTGGAAAAACGCACACAGATCCAGTATTTTCTCCAAGGAAAGCATGGCAAAAAAAATAGATTACGGATTCATTCAAGACAAACGTGCGAGCCGTGTATCCATTAAAATAGGGCCACTCCACTACACTTTATTTGGTAAGCATGAATGAACTAGAACTGCAGTCCTAAAGCTAAGCTACATTATGTTAAGGCAGCCCTGGAAGCCCACCGAGTACGCTGGTTTGTCCCCACTATAACTATAACTGCAACCGTGGCACTGGAGCAAACTGAAAACTGCATAATTATACACTCCTAACGTCCGTTAAAGGTTTACTGTCTGAAGGTCATGTTATTTCAGAGATGGGTGCGTATGCCAGGAAGAATAAACATTCAGCCCATATTCAGATCCCATGACCTTTAAGGGTGGCAGTGTAGTATAATGGGTAAGGAGTTAGTCTTGTAACTTAAAGGTCGCAGGTTTGATTCCCCGGTAGGACGCTGCCGTTGTAACCCCTGAGCAAGGTACTCAACCTGCACTGCTTCAGTATACATCCGGCTGTATAACTGCATTCAATGTAAATGCTATACGAAAAGTTGTGAAAGCTGCTCTGGATAAGAGCGTCTGCTAAATGCCAGTAATGTAATGTCCTCAGCCCCATAATGCATTGCGCTGAATAGCAAACAATTCCTTTTCAAAGTGGTCACAGTTTTAACTGACTGAATTACAGACTAAGGAGTGATAAAGTCCTGACTGCTGAAAGTATAGACAGTATAATACTTTTTTTGAAAGTTAAAAATCAAAACAAATGGCAAGGAGTTGAACTCCCACTGTGTAACAAACAAAAACGTTTAAAAAACAATTAGACTTATAGAAGAACTGTCCCTCCATATGATGGTCAGATGTAACAAAAAGATGCGAAACAAACCTGCCTACACAGTGGGTCCCCCAGAACAGGGTTTGAGACCCCATTTATTAAAATAATACTTAATGCCCTTCAATTAAGTAGACCTATGAATGTACCACTCTTCATCTTTAGTTTCAAGGAATCACAATGTATTTGAAACAAACAAAAAAAACAAAAATAAACTTTGGCAACCCAAAAACGATATTCTTGTGAAAAAATACCACAGATCACAGCTAAAGCAATAAACGTGAAATGCAACACCAAGGGACCCTTCGGAGAAATTTAGAACAAAGCAACAGCGCTCCACGCTCCTCTCACGAAATGAAGCGAGAACCATAAAGGAACGTACACCTTTCCTTCCCCATTTTAGGAGCCCAGCACGCCATCTCTCCGACAAGCTAAAAAAAAAAAAAAAAAAAGGAAAAAAGTACACTGTTGCTAAGAAACCGTGTGAAGGCGATTCCTATTTATAGAGTATATCAGCGTCTAGTATTCCGGATGACAAACTCGCGTAAGGTGACAAGCCCCCCGTTGAGAACGACAGCGAATCAAACCTCGGGAATGAACGGTGCACGTTATCCTCCCCGCTGAAGACAAAAGATGCTGATCAGGAGCTAATCAGGTCCCATTCAAACCCAAATACTAATTTTTCCGTCAACAAACAAACGAATAGAAACAGCGAGCGATTTCCTTCTGAAGAGGGTTTACTTCGCGTGAAGTGAAGACGCGCTCGGCTCGTACAAATTACCTCCGACTGAGCACAGGCTGAGAGAACAGCCTTGTTTACAAACAAAATGTACAGCAATTTGACGAAAACAAAACTCGGCTATGCAAAAACATACAAGTTTTAAAAAAAAAACTAAACTAAACCGATAAGATAAAAGGATCGGCTTCAGCTACTGCAGTTACGTGACAAATTCTAGTACAAAAATAAAGCATTTCTTAATCTAAGACAGTGGGCGGAGTCTCACCCCGTGTCACTCCTGTCTATGGGCGAATGGGCAGTGTGCAGCCCCTCTAAAAGTGTGGGGGGAACTCCGATTGGCTGGGAGGAGGGGGTGGGGGTGGCGGGGGCGGAGGCGGAAGGTGCTGGAAGGGGATACCGTGCAGGTGGGGCGGGGGCCCCATTGCCGGATTGGTCCACTGCATGTTCATGGGCGGGGGGAACGGGGGGAAGAAGGGCAGCGCGTTGGGGTGCCCGAATGGGGGCGGGTACGGGCACTGCATCATCATGTGTGCGGGGGGGTAGGGGGGCGGCGGCGGCATCATCATCGGGCTCTCGTGGGGGTGGGGATGGAGCTGGGGGTGGTGGGCGTGTCTGTTTGGGAACCCGCCCTCTGAACGTTGGTTGAAGCCCCGCCCGTGTCGCCCCCTCCCTGCTTGTCTGGGCTGAGAATGGGTCGGCTGGTGCTGGTGAGACTTCCCCACACTGTTATCTGTGTTGGGGGGGGGGAGACAAGACAAAAACACAGGTTTACAACATTAACAATGTAATACATTACAGGCATTTGGCAGACGCTTTTATCCAGAGCGACGTACAACAAAGTGTATAACCGTAACCAGGAACAAGTGTGGTGAAAACCCTAGAGAGAAGTACAGTTTTAAGTGCAGGGAGCGACCGCATAGTTTAACTTGGACCCTGTAGGTTAATCTGATTAACACAAACAAAAACAGCAACAAAGCAGTCTATGCAGATAAGACAAGCAATAGTTGAGTAGGCACGAGTGCAATAACTAAGTCAACTAAGATAAACAGCTTACCTAGCCACAACCCTAAGATTATACAGTCAAATTAGAGACTACAGGGAGGTAGGGAGGGATGGGGAGAGGTGCAGCCTGGAGACGCACGCAGCACACAGACGCAAACCTGTACATACGCTGATAACAAACCGCTGTATCACAACATGCTCGACAATGCCTCACGCAAACAACAAGCTGGCAGCCATTTTAAAATTAGATGAAGGGTATTGCCAAGCCTTCACGAAATTATATTTACTGAACAAAGACACCGCTCGACTACTAAATAATAATAAATATAAAAAATGTGAATCATTTTAAGCAAAACACTACAAGGTGCAACTAAGAACATTTTTTTCCCCTTCCAATTTTAACGGCCCACGCTGCACTGCAGTTCCGTGTTCCATTTCGCTGTGACCTCTGAACCGCCCCCAATTACGCCTCTGCCTGTTCCTGAGCTGCGGCTCAGCTGCCGGATCAATCTTAGAAAAGTTAGCCTGTCTGTTTGTCCGTCCGTCCGTCCTTCCCCTGGACTTCCCCCCCCCCCCCCCCCCGGTCCCACTTAGCCGCCATTCTGAAACACAGTGGGTGAATCCGCCATCACGCAGGGTCTCACCTCACCTGCCCTTTCAGAGGGTAGATTAGGGTAGGGTAGGGGTGGGCTGGTCAGGGGGTACAGTAAGGTGGAGTTGTGGGAGAGGATGGGGGTGAGTAGAGGGTAGATTAGGGTGCATTTGTAGAAGAGGATGGGGGTCAGTAGAGGGTAGATTAGGGTGCATTTGTAGAAGAGGATGGGGGTGAGTAGAGGGTAGATTAGGGTGCATTTGTAGAAGAGGATGGGGGTCAGTAGAGGGTAGATTAGGGTGTAGTTGTAGTAGAGGATGGGGGTCAGTAGAGGGTAGATTAGGGTGTATTTGTAGAAGAGGATGGGGGTCAGTAGAGGGTAGATTAGGGTGTAGTTGTAGTAGAGGATGGGGGTCAGTAGAGGGTAGATTAGGGTGCATTTGTAGGAGAGGATGGGGGTCAGTAGAGGGTAGATTAGGGTGCATTTGTAGAAGAGGATGGGGGTCAGTAGAGGGTAGATTAGGGTGTATTTGTAGGAGAGGATGGGGGTGAGTAGGGGGTAGTTGTAGGAGAGGATGGGGGTCAGTAGAGGGTAGATTAGGGTGTATTTGTAGGAGAGGATGGGGGTCAGTAGAGGGTAGATTAGGGTGTATTTGTAGGAGAGGATGGGGGTCAGTGGAGGGTAGATTAGGGTGCATTTGTAGAAGAGAATGGGGGTCAGTAGAGGGTAGATTAGGGTGTATTTGTAGGAGAGGATGGGGGTCAGTAGAGGGTAGATTAGGGTGTGTTTGTAGGAGAGGATGGGGGTCAGTAGAGGGTAGATTAGGGTGTATTTGTAGGAGAGGATGGGGGTCAGTAGAGGGTAGATTAGGGTGTATTTGTAGGAGTGGACGGGGGTCAGTAGGGAGTAGATTAGGGTGTATTTGTAGGAGAGGATGGGGGTCAGTAGAGGGTAGATTAGGGTGTATTTGTAGGAGAGGATGGGGGTCAGTAGAGGGTAGATTAGGGTGTATTTGTAGGAGAGGATGGGGGTCATGAGCGCTCATGGTAGCAGGAAGCTCGCTCGCTCGCCCTGTCGCCCGCTGGCGATTCTGCGGCAGCTCTCCCTCTAAGTGCCCGCGTAGCCGGTGTGCAAAAACAAATCGACCGTGCTACCCGTCACGCTAACCTCAAAGACACTTCCCCGGGCGAGGCAGCCTCTCTGCAGCAGCTACAAAAAAATCCCCCACAATCCCCCTCACCACAGGCAAAAGTGGGTAAAACGGGCTTTTACACAAAAAAAAGACCCAGAAAAAGAGTGTTTCACTCAGTGTGTTACAGAGAGACTCAGCAGCGATCTGGAACCGACAGGACAGAGAAACAGCGCTTTAGTTTCACAGCTTAAGCCCACTGAACCACCCCTGAGCTCTGCGCTTAAGCTGGCTCCCCATGTACAACACCCAGCTATGCAGATAAACACACACGCTCAGCTGGATAACTGACAAAACTGCCCACAGGCCTGTACAGAGGAAGTGCCTTCATACATCATTTACAAGCGGTTTCAAATTCTTCTGGAAGGCCGCATTTTTCTACATTAATGTTCAACATTGTACAGGACAATTTGGGTTAAAGAAAAGCAAGGCATCTGTCAGACCACGGAGCAAAGTCCAGAAAAAGGTCTGGGGGGTGAAGGTCAGAGGCCTCACCCGGCTCGCCCTGATCAGTCTTCAGGTGCTTCCTCTGCTGGTTCTGCTTCTTGCGCGTCTGCTTGGCCAGCTTCTCCTTCTCGTCGTCGCTGAAATCCAAAGCCTAAAAAAAACATTTAAATAAGAGAAAAAAAATACATATTCCTGGCCAGGAAAACTAGAATTAAAAACAGGTCACACACTCTCATGTTTATCAACCATATACTGCTGGTTATAATAGGTAAGCATGTGCCTGATTGGTCCAGTAAGCCGGGCGTTTGTTGTGGTGTCGATGCGGGACGGGGCGGAGAACACGCGATGTCACTCACCCTCCAGCCCACCGCCATCACGCTGAAGGGAGGCAGGGTGCAGCCCCCCGACTGACCAGAGGGGGCGCTAGTCACGACCCCACAAAACAATTACTTCTGCCCTTAACTTTGGCAGTCACTTCTTCAAAAATTTACTGCGCGTCCCTCATTCTCCCTAGTGGACAGCCAGCGAGCATGCCATTACAAACTAAACTGCGACGCTGCATTCGCTGACACCTGCTGGACAGGGACAGGGATCACACGGACAAGCGATCGCACACTAAACTGCGACGTCGCATTCGCCTTCTCCAATGGCCCTCACACTTCAGATAACAGACACTTAAACAGACCCCTCTGGCATTTCTGAAACTGCATTAGTGTCTCTCGCCGAACACGTTCATGCGTTCATCCTTCTCATTATTCTCAGAAGCGTCACCGCGATCGCCACCAGCCCTCCACAGTTATACGTCAACGTGCTCTTTAAATCATTTACTTAATTACTTATTTATTGCAAACTATTTCGAGATAAGCAGAGCAATTAAATACACATTAAAATGACACACAAAAATGAATGTCTGCTATCTGTAAGGCTCTGTTGTAATTAGACCTATTAGAATCCATATTTGTTTTGGATTCAAATACTTTTCTGTGCTCTATTGATCTTGCCTGGTGTAACAGCCTACCAACATGCCTAGAAGGCGAGATTTGCAATTTTGAGAGTATTTTCATTGGTTCCAATACACTAGACAAGATCAGTCAAGCGTAGAAAAATATTTGAATCCAAAACAAATGCGATTTGACCCATTTCTGGTTGTATCGCTTAAGGCACTGTTCCCGCGTTCGGGTATAAACACACACACACAAGCGCACACACACGAGCGCACACATACACACACAAACGTGCACACAGACAGAGACACACACACGCACACACACACACCTCAGGCGGTGGCTCCTGGTCGTTCTTCCATGATGCGTCAGACCCTTTGTTTCTAGGTAGAAAAAAAAGACAGAGAAAATAAACGCAGTGAGTGAACATAAGCGGTGTGGACTTTCAAACGTATTCATGTAACGCAGACCACAAAGACTTGATGTCATAGCAGCGAAATGTCCAATCAGGAAAGCCTAATATTTATGCTCAGCCAATCAAAATGCCTCATGGCTTACATTGCGGGGAGCACTGAGCACTTGCAGCAACTCCTCAAAACCATGAGGTCCACATACTTAGAGAGAACATTATTACACCATTAATATGAGAGACTGGATTTTAATAAACGGAGCACAAATCATTTGTGTAGCCCAATCGCACGGAACCCTTAAAGAAGAAATGCGTACAACCGCTCTCTCCCTAAAAACCCAGTCAGCGTGCCGTAGAACATGCTTTCAGAACGAGGGGAACGAATCTCACACGCGCACACGCACAGCAAAATGTCGATATCCACTCGCTTGTGGCCTTGGACAATATTAGTCATGTCCTTTTAATGACATATCCAAAGGCGTGCAGTTTTGAATCAGTACTTTTAGTTTTCATCCATTTTGACATGAATACCATGTGACGAACATGCTAACAAAGCCTTTTTTTTTTTCCATAGACCCATAAAAACCTTGTGTACCAGTAGAAGAATCTCCTGATATGTACAATGTGCATACTGGCGTCTCTTCACATTGAAAGGCAGGTTCAGAATGTACAGCCTGGTGCTTTGGAGGCATACGCAGTACGGAAGAGAAGGTCATCTGTAATGCATGTGCCAGGGAACATGTTATAGCACTATGCAGCCAAGCAATGGCCCGTCAGAGGAAAGCACTGGGGCTGACCGGGCAGACTGTTTCCTGAGGGGAATACTGCATTTACCCCTCCACTGAGAGAGAGGGAGGGAGGGAGGGAGAGAGAGAGAGAGACAGAGCGAGAAAGAGAAAGAGAGAGAGAGGGAGCAAGGGAGAGAGAGAGGGAGAGAAAGGGGTGGGGAGAGAGAGAGGAAGAGAGAAAGGGGTGGGTAGAGAAAGAGAGAGAGAGAGGAAGAGAGAGAGAGGGAAAGGGGAGAGAGAGAGAGAGAGAGAGGGAAAGGGGAGAGAGAGAGAGAGAGAGAGAGAGAGAGAGAGAGAGAGAGAGAGAGAGAGAGAGAGAGAGAGAGCCGCGGCCGAATTTGACGCAAAACCTCAGATGGCGGTAAACCCATCACAACTCGGTTACCGTAACGACGCGGCGGGTTTTTCCTTTCCCTGCAATGCGCTTTGGGCAGGGAGATGATCGTGATAGAGACACTGGGTGTGACCCTTTGGGGCTTTTTGGGCGGGAAAACGTTCCCCGTCGCAGCGCAGCGGAAGCCCGTTCCGAATAACGACATCACACTCGCGGCTATCCCGCTAGAGCATTCCATGTTCCGCTTTGTGAGTAATTCACACAGCGCGGGTATTATTATTATCATTATTAACAAAGAAAACCATCCATCCAGCTGTGGCTGGTGCCTGAACATTCCAGATGTACTTTGATCCTGGTCTACAGGGTCGAAAGCCATTTCCGTCTGGTTAGAAAGAGCAGACAGGGAAGGGGGGGTGGGATTGGAGAGGCAATCTGTTTTGCATTCAAATCTCTCCAGAGCTCCGGCGTTTGATTGGAGGACCCGGGCGGAAGGATTAGTTAGCGGCGCGGTGCACTCGCGCGACCTGGAGGAGGCGCTTCAGGGGCGTGAAGAGCTGCTCACCGCTGCTCACCACTCTTAATGCACCGGCAGGAGAGCAGGAGGGCAGGAGAGCAGGAGAGCAGGAGGGCAGGAGAGCAGAGCACCCATCCACCCCCCCACCCCCCCCCGGGGCACGGCACGCATACCAATAAACCTCCAGGGAACCGCCATCGCTATCGGCGGAAAAATTCCAGCCGCCCGAATTTGGCAGCGAGACAGGGCAGCCCTCCTGGGCGATCGGGGAGGAGATTAAGGGCGGGGTCACACCAGGACCAGGGAAGGGTGTCGGCGCACACCGGAGAACTCCGTGCGTCGCCTTTTCAGACTTCAGACGCGGAAAACGACGGCATCTCCGCGCCGGACCGCGGGCCGCTATAAAACCGTAACCCCCCCCCCCCCTTCCCCCGTAAGCACAGGTGCTCCCGGTGAAGTAACGGTCTAAACGATTTAAAATAGGCTGGTGGTTGCCATGCAACAATGCGTTTTGCGCTGTGTTTTTTTTGACCTCGTTCCAGCCGAAGTCGTTTGAAGGCATTCGGACCCTGAGGCGCCGTCAGCACGCCAGTCCAACCCTAATTTGGCACACCTGATGCAACCAACTGGCAAAACGACAAGATCTCCAGCTGGTGAACGAGGTGTGCTTTGTTAGAGTTGGAGTGAAACCCAACAGGACAGGAGATCTCCGGGAACAAGGCCGGGCAGCCCTGCTTTGAATGGGGGGGGGGGGGGAATGGGGGGGGAAGAAGTACTATGGTTTTGTGTGCCTTGCCCAGTGCTATCGTTAGCTTTAATTCGCTTTACGTGCACTAGGGGGGACGACACACATGGTGTGGACGGGTGCATTATGAAGCAGGCCTGCAGTGGAAATGACCTTGGGCCATCTGCAGCCTTCCGAGTGCAGCTGGCTTCCCCAGTTATGTCACCCTGCATCTGTTTCAGCACAAACCCGTCTCCCGTTCCGCCGGTCCATACGGTTTTATATATAAACGCCGCAGTGTGAAATCTTCACGGTCACCGGAGCCCAGAGGCACACCCGCTACATTCTGACGTCAGCGGACGAGCGTATAAAAAAATGTACTGGCTAACACGAGAGTGGACACGCCCCCACCCCGCCCCCCCCCCCCGAACCCCCAGCATTCTGCTTCACAGTCCTGCTTCGCATTCCATTCCCAAGCTTCCGCCGACGATGCAAGAGCGTTTCCGTAACGACAGGAGAATGGGGCCCGCAAGCCAATCGGCAAACAGCAGATCTGAGAAGGCTGTTTGCACAGCGCCGGTTAATGCTGGCGGGGGCGGGGGCGGCGGGAGGGGTGAGGGAAAGATAAAAACATTTGCCCAGTTTTATCATGCACATCTCGCCCCTGTTCAACACACACACACACACGGAATTTCTGTTAGACGGTTAGAAAATGCCGTTTGATTTTCTGGATCATGTTGGATTAGTTATTTCGTGCACGTTCGTTACAGCATTAAAAGTCTGGGACAATATTCAAGTGTGTAAATATGTCACAAAAGCCCCCTTTATATTCCCCCCAGACATTCACCTAAAGAAACACAAATCTGACAGATTCTGTAGTGAACTTTGTGCCAAAGTGCCTTTGAGCAGGCGCCACAGTACTATCTCCACCCCCCTCTCCCCCCACCCCCCCACCCCCCACCCTCCGTACATTTTTAGACAAGTCTTCTGTACTTACAGACGCGACACACAGAATGTTAAGCAGCGAAAACATTTCCGCGCTCGTTCGGCGAAAGTTTTTCAGATTAAATATGCTGAAGCCAGTTTCGTGTCTAGCCACGACATCGCAAATGGATTCGTTCAACAGAGGGAGAGCTACCCGTGTCTCCAGCTGCCACTGTGTTTTGATTTTCCATGAGTGTTGTGCCATTTTAATGCTTTGGTTTTATTTGCAGGTTACACAGTGCAGTCTGTAGGTTTTTTTGGACAGGGACATAAATGTTTGTTATTTTGTCTCTGTACTCCAGAACATTGGATGTGAAATGAAACCATGAATATGAGGTTAAAGTGCAGACTATCTTTAAGGGCATTTATATTCATATCCAGTAATTCATGTAGGAATTACAGTCCTTTTTATATATAATTCCTTTCTTTCTCCACACACCCCGCTCCCCATCACTTTGGTACAGGTTAATACTCCTTTCAACTGTCCATAAGTTTTTGACACTTCTTTGGACCTCATGTTGAGGCAACAGCAAGAGACTCCAAATGTAAATTCCACACCTAGAATCCACTCTAAACTTTTTGTTATCTTTTTTTGTGCATAAACTAATGATTCAACTGTTGCTCCATACAGCTGGTGAAGAAACAGCAGAGTAGCCAATTTCAGTAAGCTTAATTTTGGTCCCCAAAAATGGGGGAAAAACCAAAAAAAAGGGCTGAAATTCTTACCAAGTTCACCCAATACGGATCTAAAATCCCTCACATTAAAGCTGACCGTCTGCACTTTATATTCATAGTTTCATCTCAAATCCAATTTAAATGTGCAGGAGTACAGAGACAAAACAACAAAAAACCGTGTCACTACCCAACTACTTACACACTGCACTGTATGTTATTGTAACTGTTTCTGTTGTGGTGGCACACCCAAGTTTCCCTCGGTTCAGTTTATCAAGCGATCGATCGATCGATCAAATCAATCAGTCCCCCTCCCTTGAGATAAACTCTGCCTGTCAGTGTGTCGATCTCTCAGGGAGTCTGCTCGCTCTACTCACTGCTGGAGTTTCTCTGTGAATATGTAGTCGGTGAAGTCCTTCAGCGACGGAGCGAAGTACATGGTCTCCTGCAGACGCAGGCCCTTGCTGACGATGTGGTCCGTGGAGTTAAACCGGAGGACGTAGTAAGGGTGGTGGACCGGCCCGAAGATCTCAAAAACCTGAGGGGGGGTTAGAAATCACGATGTTTAAAAAATTTTTTTTTTTTTTTTTTTTTTTTTTTTTTTTTTTTTTTTTACATTCGTGGTTTAGATTACAGTCACGGAATCCTAGGTGCATAGCAGAAATAAATAAATAAATCTAGCGTACAGGGTTTCCCTCAGAACGAGTGAGCGTTCAGGGGGAAAGCGTTCGCTCACGTACTGCAACGCCTGCGAGAAAGGGCCCGCAGGGCGTGAAGGGGTTAAATCGGGGAAGGCCGCAGCGCCGCTAAGGGCTTCGCTTCCAGCATAGCGCCGTCCCCAAGGAACCCGCTTTACGCATTCGGAATGGCAGGACGGCGAGCCGATCACAGATCAAACACACACAAAAGCGGGTCGATAAAGAACAGAAGGGAGACGGGTTTGAGCGTGAGCCCGGATTACCTTTCCGACCGCTTGCCTGTCCTTGTTAAATATGACGCTGTCGTCCTGCAGCGGTGGGGTGTCCTTGAGTGATTCAATTATAACTGTGGCAGAGAGAGGGGGGGGGAAACAAAAAGAGCTACATCACCCGCACCGGTCTGGAATGAGAGTGAAAAGAGAGTGTGACAGAGGCACAACAACAAAACAAGGTCAACGAGGTTCGCCCGTGCTGTCGTGTTCGAGAGGCACCCCCCCCCCCCCCCCCCCCAATCCCCCCCACCTTCCACCCCCTCCCCCTGTTTCAATTCCCAACAGCAAGCCTTTTATTCTTTTAAGGGGTTATCATCAACAACAACAACAAACAAAAAAAAGATCAAACGAAACCACAGACAGGTACGGGCCAGACAGGTGTCAAACAGAGCAGCATCGGACGCGGAATACAAAGGACGAGCCGGAACACCGCGTCTCCTCCCCGACGCAGACGGCGAATGCGGCAGAGCCAGACATCAGCGCAAAAGCAGTTTCACACGCCGACGGCTATCCAGCCATTCTGCATTACATTCAGTGCCAATGAATTGGCTGCGCTGGAAGCACACGGTGTGTGGATGTGCATCATCCTTCTCATTGTTTTTAGTGGGTTAAGGGACCTTGGACACAAACGCTGCATTACATTACACTGCATTGCATTGCAATCGCTTAGCAGATGCTCCTGCGCTTGGCACATCTTTAGGCGCCATCTTCCTTAAGAAAGCGCTAACAGGAGGGAACAATGCTTTTGTAATTTTTTCCTCACAATCAACCCGGACCCGGTTTTTTTCCACGCTTGTCAGGACCCAGCAGAAGGCCCGGGACACTCACGCCTTCAGCAGCCTCGTCTACACGAACATGAGTGACGGTACGGGGCTAGCCCGACGTTAGCCTCAGCTGCACTCTTCACACAGCACAGACAACGGTCGTACATTCACGGGCAAGCAGAGACGACGGCTTTAATTTTGCATCAGTCGTACAATGGCTGCTCAGTGCAGTTTACACAACATGCTCACGGTACATGTTACCCACACATGTAGCGTGAACAGGTCAGAACTGGGTCAAATACATACTTGTTTTGGATTCAAATACTTTTCTGTGCTCTGTCGATCTTGCCTGCGTGTAACTGAGCCTGACAATGTGACCAGAAGGCGGGGCTTGCACTTTTCGAGAGTATTTCATTGGTTCCAAAACAGCGTTGAAACGTATTTCAATCCAAAACAAATATGTATTTGACCCAGGTCTGGAACACATGCTGGCATTCCTGGACCAATAGCAGACGTTAGCCCCAGGGGCAGCAAATTGATCTGCTAACACAGAGTTACTGGGCTACAGCAGCGTGTGCGTCATATAATCCTAATCTTATCATATCGTATGTATAATTCCACAACATAAATACATAATCTGATCTCAGTAAGGCAAGCACGGAAACTGTTGAAGATTGTATACAGTAGGTTCCTGTTGTCTTCATTGAAAATTCACAGACAGTATGCATCCTAATTGGAACCCAGAGGAACACAGACTAAATATAGCACACAACAGATGAACTACACACGCTGTGATGTCACCAGGTAAATGAAAACAATAAATAAACATTTTAATTTACCCGATGACCTGATGCATACGTAGTTCACCTGTTGAGTTCATCTGTTGTCTGCTATATTTAGTGTTCCTCTGGGTTTCCTTGTAGAGATACTTTAACCGATCCTTTTATTACAAGTAATATACCTGTGGTGAACATTGTGCCCTTAAATAGGCCATCATCATTGTGACTGACATGTTGAGAAATTTCACATCTGGAGTGAAACAGGTGAGATTTTACTGGTTATTTATCTTTGGTGGTTGAGAATAGCATTTCTCCCCCCATTAACGCTAGCTGGCAGTTGGTCAATTTTTCAAAATTCCTAATATTTTCCATTCAAAGCTTCACGTGCGCACGTCAGTCAGTGTAAGAGCTGCCCCGGCTGTAATGCCCCTTCTTTTTTCTTCTCTTTTTTATGTTTTTTTACACCTGCCGCATTTTTACCTGTCTGGGAACTCTGACATTTTCATCAGCGAATCACAGAGCGGTTATCTCCCCAGGTGCAGTTATTCACACTGGAACAGCGTTATCAGACAGGGCTGCCTCGGCTGAGTCACACAGGGCTAAACTTAGCAGCGCAAAAAGATCACTACGTTCCCCGAAAAACATTTTTAATCTTAAAAAAAACAAAAAAAACATTTTATTATATAAAAAAGAAAAACAGTGATACCAATGATCATCAAATCTGTTTTGTTTTTAATTGCCCATCTGGCAGATAAAGAAGTTAATTAGTTTGTCCTTCGCTTTGAGAAACAAATTTAAGAACATATCTTCCCAATTTGAACACATTATTTTTAGTGTTCAGCATCACTGATATTTGTTCCTCAAAGATAAAGGACAAGTTCTGAATGAACCCATTCGTATCAAAAACAGGAACTAACTGTGGCATCACACCTGAAGTGAAGTTTTTATCCATATTATTATTATTATTATTATTTATTTTATAAATTATATAAAATGACGTATTCCGTCCTACACAACATTGCTTGTTATTTTCCATTCGATAAGTGCTGGCTGAGTAGCCTTGGGAGTCGGGTGCCAATACATCACAGGCTGGAATTTTCCAACAGGCCTTGAGCACAAACTTAAAAAAAAGGGAGTGTACAGCTGAATGCTGGGAAACGTAGTTTAAATTTTTTTTTTTTTTTTTTTTTTTTTTTTTACCTTAATGAGGTGGGCTGTTCTTGGTAGTGACACACAGACACACACACAGCCTCTCTGGGAAGGTTTAAAGAATGGCAGTAAATTTTTTTTTTTTTTTTTTTTTTTTTTTTTTTTTAAACCGTGTTGACCGGGAGTGCTCCTTCTGCAGAAATAAAGGCCCTTATAATTGGATCAATCATGAGGCGTTTTCTTTTCTTTTCCGGACCGGATTGCCGCTTTGTTATAAGACAAGGGCGGATTTTTTTTCCCTCCTCGGGCCCAATCGTACCTAACTGCTCGATGATGCTGGAGATGAGGCCAACGGGCAGGATCTCGGCTTCCGCGGGGAGAGAGATGGACAGCTCGTTAACCACGGGCAAGTCCTGCGAAGAGAAACAGGCAATGGTAAATGGACTGCATTTATATAGCGCTTATATCCAGAGCGCTTTACAATAATGATGCTTCTCATTCACCCATTCACACACACACACTCACACACCAACGGTGAAAGGCTGCCATGCAAGGTACCAATCGTTGGGAGCAATTAGGGGTTAGGTTTCTTGTTCAGGGACACTTCGACATGCCTGGGGCGGGGGATCGAACCGGCAACCCTCCGTCTGCCAGACAAACGCTCTTTCCTCCTGAGCTATGTCACCCACAGGCATCAAACCTTTCAGCTTGGTCCTGCACAGCACAGCACTGCCCCAAAATCTACACACTTATTTATTTACTCCAGCAGTGTTCACTGGTCTAATATCAGGGAAAGAATTACAACAAAAGCATTGAAACAAAGAATTCACAGAAGAACAAACACACAAAAAGCACACCCCTGTGGCTGATTTCACAAGAGCTACAACCCTGCTTGATGCAGTTCTGACTACGTTTGAAACTCGACATTAATTTGCTCTGGAAATGAAACCCCGTGAAACTGTGTCCAGTGGACACCACCATGCTTGTGGACATCATTGGATCAATTTCTCTAATGTTTGTCATGTTCAGACAAACACTTTCCCTGGAATTAGCCACGAGAAAGGTAATCCCAGGGAGAGGGTTTGTCTGAACATGAAGAACATTAAAAATCAGTCCACTCCAAACCACCACCCCACAGGCACCATTTTAAGATGCATGATTGTGAGGTCTTCACCGAAACTTGGTCAGCACTTCACTCTGGCAACCTCAGGCCTACCATCACTGAGCTGACCACGAAATGAGCCTTTTCAGGATTACAAATAAAAGGAAGGACTGTTAACCCTCTGAAGAGTAGGTTTGTTTAGAATGTTTTTGCAGAATTCTAAGTCGGTGTTCTAGAACTCCATTGCTTTCAATCACCGGTAGTGATTGTGACATCAGCATGAGAGGGTTCAATTCATATACTTGTGATCTTACACCTTAAAGGGTTAAACGCTACATGGTGTACACAAAAAATAATCGGAACTATTCTGCCAGAAAATGTTCATGCACCAGTGTGTGTTTGTGTGTGTGGGGGGTGGGGGGCATGGGTATTGGGAGTGGGTTCTCGGAAGTCTGTACATTCCCAACTCAATGGTCTCAGTGAAATACACATTTGCCAATTTTCAGAGCGCTTTTACAGCAGAGACACAGAGATTCCCCGGGCACAAAGAACCTCACATAAAAACCTTACACATCCTACTGAGAAACTTCAAAATAACAGCTAATTTAAAAAAAATTAAACGACACATCATAATGCAGTGTACAAGCTTAAAGTTTCTTTTTTTTTTTGCACAGGACACAATGACCCTCCAGTTCTTTCATCCATCAAATAATAAAATACAGCCTGCAACAGGACAATTAATCAAGCCAACACCTCCCAACAAAGAAAATGCTAATTCCGCGCTCTTTCAACAGATAAACGTGTTTGCAGGCTAAATAATATGCATGGCTAATTACGTTTGATGAATAATTCACATGCATAAAGCCCTTTCAGACAAACGCGTTAGCAAGCAGTACCGGACACCGCTTAGAACACATTTGTGCAAACGTTTTAAAAAAAATAAATAAATAAAAAGCTGACAATGAGGAAAGGCCTACAATCTTTGTCTGTGTGTACCCTGGTCTTCTCTTCGTGTGCTTTCTAATGCTTACACGGGTTCTTATCATGCAAATGCTTTATTAATATTAATATTCATGCCTACCATACCAGCTACGGCGTTTAAAGAATGTACTCTTCTTCGAGGGCATGCAATTACTGGTAAGTCATTTTTGTTACCTTACCTGCACTTAAATGTAACCCCCTTTTTGAAAATGACGCATTCCGTGAATTTGTTTATCACCGTTTCCATGGAGACAAGAAAATTAACATTCCTGATTTTTTTTAATTTTTTTTTTTTAATTATTATATCGTACAAAAAAAAAAATTCTGGAACAATACCCAGTTATGCTCATCATTAAAAAAAGAACAAAATAAATAGCTGAAATCAGGAAGAACTTTTTAAATAAACAAAAATACAATAACTGCACATTCCCACGCTGAATTTTGGGTTTAGGGAGTTCATTTCGTCAATTTTGACAGATGACATTTCTACCACTGTAGAGCACAGATCAAGTTGCATTCAGACTAAATATGAATGCATTAATGCACTGATACGCTCATAGCTTTTACCTACGAGCCACCCTTCCATTATTCCCACACGTTCGGGAGACAAAACACATTTATGTCACCAGTGCATTTACAGGACAGTTGCTTCCAGCGAGCGATGTGGAAGGATCATTTAATTCCTGTCTTGATGTAATTACAAATGACAAGTGTACAACGCCCCACAGTGCCTGCTAGTCAAGCCTGTTAAAATCAGCTGCAAAACATTACGTTTACAGTTCATGCTCAAGTCGACCCATTTTAAAGCATAAATGTGCATAATAACATACATGAAACATCACAACGCGTTCGAAAACACGTCCCAGCTAACGGCTAACATTCTCACAACGTTGCTGCAATGCTGTGCCAGTGTTATAACGTTGACAAAACATTCCAGGAACACTATGAGAATATTTTGTACGTCGCTTTGGATAAAAGCGTCTGCCAAGTAAATGTAATGTAATGTAATTTTGGGTGACAACGAGACGCTTTCTGCCGGCTGGCGCTTCCTGATGAAGAGATCAATCCCGGCCTGACGAGATGTCACGGTGCACCAGGGCCATTGAATGGGAAAAGGGATAAAGCCGGCCTGTTCAGCTGGCTTCAAGAGCTCTTAAATGGATTATATCCCCCCCTTGAGACCCCGCAACTCATTTTTGTCCCATTTTTGTACAGAACGCGAGTCTCAGGTCTTAATCTCAAGAAACATACCATTCTATTATGCTGGTACCTACGCAACAGGGGACATTTAATTAAAAATAAGATAAAACAAAACAAAAAACGTCTTGAAAGTCTTTTCCCTGCAACATGTTTTTTGTCATCCAAGACATTTAATTTATATTGTGTAAAAAAAAAAAATTGAATACGTAAACTTCTTTTTCCCACACAGATCTCAGGAGGATGTGCACCCTCACGTCCCCCCTTTTTGATGTGATATTCACGCCACTCACATCAAAGGGTTTTTTGGGGGGGGGGGTAATCTCAGAAGACGTTGGGCGCCGTCTTGGCGGAAGCGAGGGAAGTGACGGGCTCTCGCGAGGTAGCCACGTAGCAAGCGGCTACGACAGCCCCATTCTGTCACGCATCTCCCCAAGCAGCTCGTCAACGCTAACAACGTCATCCAGAGCAGGATAAAAGAAAGCAGCGAAAGGCTTCAAGAGTGGTACTCATGTAGCCCACACTACCAAACCCTATGCCAGGCTAGCTCATTTGCTAGCCATTTTAAAACAGCCTCATGTGGTCGCTAAGCTAAATTATACGATTCAACGGGTTTGTGTTCTACCAGTAATAACACAGGGCTACGCCATAATACTACAGTAACACAGTGAGACTCACTGTGAGATCGTTCAGGTTGAAGGTGAGCACGCAGAGTGATGTAAGCAGAACTGCAGGTAAAACAGGGAGATTGGATAGAAAGCCGTGAGCAAACTGGTGACTAGACCGCACCGTGTCTGCGCGCTGCGGTTCCGTAGGCTCTTTAGCGTGTGTTCCCACACAGGTAAACAGGCTGAGGCTAACGCGTCTGCGTGACTCCACAGACGCCATAGAGCGGGTCCACAGATTTCGCACATCGCTGACCTACGCCCCTTCCCCCCTAGGGTCACACCTGGCCACGCCCGTTCCCACCTCCTCCTCGTTCACTCACCTCAGTACAGCCCAGCCCAAATGCAGGCAAGCCACCACATCCCAGGCATTTCACAGACGCTCTTATCCAGAGGGACTTACACAACATTTTGGCATAGCATTTACATTGCATCCCTTTATACAGCTGGATATACACTGAAGCAATGCAGGTTGAGTACCTTACTCAAGGGTACAACGGCAGTGTCCTATCCAGGAATCGAACCTGCAACCTTTAGTTCACAAGCCCAGATCCTTACCCATTATACTACCAAGCAACGTCACCGTAAAACTGTGTTTAGGTACACACAAGAGCAAAGCGGGAGACTGCAGTGTAATGGTCAGGGACCTGGGCTTGTAACCTAAAGGCTGCGGGTTCGATTGCCAGGTAGGTAGGACACAGCCGTGGTGCCCCTGATCCAGGCACTTCAGTATGCGCCCCACAGTACAAACGGATAAGTTCGTAAAACTGTACTGCGTGCGTCACTCAGGATAAGAGTGCCTGCCAAATGCTTGTAATGTAATTTAACAACTACATTAAGGGAGACTAATTTTCCATTAAAATTGAGTACACTGAAATACAGACCTTCACAATTAATATTTCCCAACATCGCTAATAACAGGACGTGGATGAAAACAATTACCTTAACGTCATATTTAAATTAGCCAAATTATACAAATCGAAATAACCGGAAAAAGGCTCCTTAGAAAAAAAGATTTTGCGCATTTCTAAATAGAACCATAATGGGATTATTACACAATTACTGCAGGGACTACCGAGTGGCAGTTTGGGAAAAACGGAGATGGTGTAAGCTGGGTATTTGTATTACACAAAGAAATATTTTTAAAATAAATTCAGATTCTAAGCTCCAACAGCTTTTTTTTTTTTTTTTGGGGGGGGGGGGGGGCTTTGTCATTTAGTTGTTTACTCTGCCGAGTTACACTTCTGACTGCTGCTAAGTAACTTTAATGTTGTCCTAGACGATGTTTAGTCCAATTTAGCAGAGATTTGCATTCATAATGAAATTCTTAGGAAGACAGTACATGGAAAAAAAACAAGAATTTGAATTTCATAGGCTTCAGAAAGGACTGCTTTATATTAGCAGAAAAAGTTGATCCCACAAACATTTGCTTTTTTCTCCATATCATAAATATCTAGTAGCTACATGTCGCTCATTACCATTACAAACGCAATATTGGCAGACCACTTCAAAGACAGACAATAGACCCTGAAGACCAAACTCAAACATGGCTCCACAACGGCATCTCCCACATCCCTCTTTGATAAGGCTGCGCACCCACCTCAGGCTTTAAAAACCCAGCTTTACTCTCTCGCCTCCTCCCAGACCCACTCTATCAATCCCATGATTCCCTCTGCTCCACCCACCCCCACACTTTCCTAACCCTCCCAAGCTTAGGCAGCTAGCGCAGTTCTGTCTCCTCACACATCTTTTTATCCTGCTTTTTTTTTTTTTATTTACTTTGGAGGAAAACCTAAAAGATTTTTTTGCACTCGACTGCTCTGCAGCTGTTCCCTACGCGGTGGGGTGTGTTTGGGGGGGGGGGGGGCTCCTAGTTTCTCTTTCCCGAGCACTCGCAACCATGACCGAGTCTTACATAACCAGTCAAAAGACTGCAAGGATAACGCACATTGTCCAGGCTCTCAGGCCATATTCTGTGAAGGCCAGCACTGGACTCGGTTTGTACGCTTGGTGCTCTCCGTCTCTCAGCCGTTTCAGGGCTTACTGTGTGTTTTCCGCCCTCAGATCGAGAGTCATTGCAGACAAGCACAGCCCACTTTGCACTAGTGCCCCATAGCAGATGAGCACAGCCCACTTTACACTGGTGCCCCATTGCAGACGAGCACAGCACACTTTGCACTAGTGCCCCACTGCAGACGAGCACAGCCCACTTTACACTAGTGCCCCACTGCAGACGAGCACAGCCCACTTTGCACTAGTGCCCCACTGCAGACTAGCACAGCCCACTTTACACTACAGCCCCACTGCAGACGAGCACAGCCCACTTTGCACTAGTGCCCCACTGCAGACAAGCACAGCCCACTTTACACTAGTGCCCCATTGCAGACGAGCACAGCCCACTTTACACTAGTGCCCCATTGCAGAGGAGCACAGCCCACTTTGCACTAGTGCCCCACAGCAGACGAGCACAGCCCACTTTGCACTAGTGCCCCATTGCAGACGAGCACAGCCCACTTTGCACTAGTGCCCCACTGCAGATGAGCACAGCCCACTTTACACTAGTGCCCCACTGCAGACGAGCACAGCCCACTTTGCACTAGTGCCCCATTGCAGACGAGCACAGCCCACTTTGCACTAGTGCCCCACTGCAGATGAGCACAGCCCACTTTACACTAGTGCCCCATTGCAGACGAGCACAGCCCACTTTGCACTAGTGCCCCACTGCAGACGAGCACAGCCCACTTTGCACTAGTGCCCCAACGCAGACGAGCACAGCCCACGTTGCACTAGTGCCAAAAAAAAACAGCTAAGGGAGGGCTGATCGAAGCCACCCCGTTTTCGCTTAAAGTATCCCTGAATGCTGGCAGCTGCAGCCGTTCTGAGTCAAACTGACCTCGATGAGAAGTTCGTCGTGCGTCTTCAGCGGCACCGGCTTCCTCCCGCTGCCGAAAGCTCCGAAGTCTTCATCGTCGTCTTCGCCAAGAACGACCGTCAGGGGTGGGGAAGAGGAAGAGGACGATGATGACGACGAGGAAGACGAGTCTGAATCGCTGTAGGGGAAAAAAAACAATAAAAAAAACGTTTGACTCAAGAATCAAGTCGTTAAAAAAAAAAAAGAAGCTTTTTTTCCCCCGTTTTTAATAAAAACGAAATTTGTGTTCACTGGCAGGGTTTCAAATATAAGGCAAGTGATCCAAAACAATCGCAGCAGGCCGAGGCAATTAGAGGGAGAACATTAACCGAGCCCATCTGCGTCCGAAGGACCCGCGTTCGGAACAAACGAGCGTTCAGACCCGACACGCGACGGCGGAAACCGAGGGCGAGCGCGAGGCTATAAACGCAATCGCGCTTTCAAGGTCAAAAATTTGAGCGGACATTATTCACAAAGAAACAGAGGCTGAAAGTGTCCACCAGCACTCGAGCGCTTCCAAGCGATTTCCCTGAGTAGATTTTCTTAGAGTGAGTCGGGTCGGGGTACCGAACAAATGCTACCAAGGCTCGGGTAAACGTACTGCATGACCAAAAGTATCTGGACACCCCTTTGGTCTGGGGCTGTTATTCACGGCTGGGGCTAGGCCCCTTAGTTCCAGCGAAGGCAAATCTTTATGCAATGACATTCTTGACAATACTGTGCTTTCAACTTTGTCACAACAGTTTGGGGAAGGCCCCTGTTCTGTTTCAGCATGACAGTGCCCCCCGGGCACACAGCGAGGTCCATGTAGAAATGGTTTTGTCGAGAACGGTGTGGAAGAACTTGACTGGCCTGCACAGAGCACTGACCTCAACCTCATTCAACACCTTTGGGATCAATTTGAAAGCCAACTACGAGCCAGGCCTAATCACCCAATCAGTGCCCAACCTCACTAACGATCTTCTGGCTATATGGAAGCAAATGCCCGCAGCAATGCTCCAGCATCTAGTACAAAGCACAAATTTAAAATCAGAGCACTAATACGTTGTTCCAATAACCTGGATTTGCTCATTAATACAATTCTTCAGCCAGGAGATATAACTAAATAATGAAATCAGCTGGCTGAGTTCATGGGTGGAAGAAACACATGGCAGGACTTTTACTTTCTGACCCCTGGACTTTCCACCTCAGTATACAACATAAAAATGGTTTGGCCACGTTGTGGTGTCTTGTAATAAAATACCCATGTGAATTTCAAGTCCACACACAAGCCGAGTCCACACACAAGCCGATGAACACAGTTGCACAGATGTGAATTTCGACCCAGATTATGTCACCACTACATGTGCTCATTTCAGACTAAGCTGTGGTGTAGCCAATAACCCCCAGGGGAGGGGGTGGGGGTGGGGTGTGTGTGACATAGCCTAACTGGAGTCCAGGAGATTTACTTCCACTGAGCAGCCAATTTAGGACATGAAAACAAGGTGTACGGATTCAGTGGCCAATAAACGGGCAAATTAAAATGTTCATTGCACAATCACGCTGAACATCTAAACCAGCCACTGATCATCAGTCCTGAACATCACTACAGACGTTGAGAAATAGTGTGACTCCCACCTCTCCTTACAGACCCCACATGGACAACAGGGCACTACTGTCTGTCCATCTGTACACCCGTCCGTCCACATCACGGCGCACAGCAACTACACTACTACAGCAATGGGATTTCTACCTTTACTGACTCAGGGACCCCCACCCCAGCCTCAAAGGCATCCAGGAGATTAGTCAAGCCAATGTGCAGTGTAATATACAGGTGTTTTACTGTCTGTGGTGGAAGACTGTAGAAGTTAAAAGTTTCTCACACCAACGCCTATACTTATGTATGCAAGAATGGATATCGGGGGGGGGGTGCAAGAGTGTCTGAAATGACTAGACCTTAAATAATGGTGAACTACATCGTCCAAGCAATAACAGTTTGTGACCTACCTGTCCGAGGACGAGTCTTCAGAACTGCTCTCCCCACTGTCTTCCGTCTCACACACACCGGTCCTCAGAGTCACGTGTACCTGAGGAACAGTGGAGCTTACAGCGCTCTGGCCCGATTCTGCGGCCTCGGCGGTGATTTCAAAAGAAAGCGTTTCCATTTTGGCAGACACCGTTACCTCCATGTCTTCGACTTGCCCGTTCGGCCCAGCGGCGACGTCACTCTGACCGTTCTCCGAGCCGGGCTTTGTGGTTGGACCAACGGTGCCTTCCGTGCCATTTTCAGCGTCATCCGCGCGCAACTGTGCTGCCAACTGTTCATCTGATCCACCAGGGTTTATACCCTCGGTACCAATCTTGGATTCATTGGTATTCGTACATGGTGTGGGCCTGCTTGGCTCAAGTTCACTGTCCGACACAAAATTATTATTTACGTGGGTAGGTGCAGTTGACTGCGAATGCAATGTGCTGGAATCTGCGTTCTCCTGCCCCGTACCCGGCTGTTGTTCTTCCATATTTTAGGTTTCCGTTTGTGCAACACAGAACTGGTACCAACACCTATAAAGAAGAACAATATATAGCTGAGCATCACAGTATAAAGTAACAGTTTACCAGCAAATAGAGCAGTGTAAATTTCCAAGCGCTACCGAACTAAAACATTGGCAGTTCACAAGCTAAACTTATTTAGCCTAACAGCTAACTTGTAAACGCAGTAATCTATTCATTCAGTAACGTACTCAGTTGACTTTTTAATCGAACTAAACCAGATAGCTGGCTAGCTTACTAGAACAGTTTACACAGACGAACAGCACAATTTCACACAGGGCTGCCCCTTTAGCTATTCGGATCATTTAGCTGAATACAGACAAAACACAAACGTTAAATTAAACACAATGGCAAACAATTACGCAGTACGTAACGTACAGTTGTAAAATACGGTTCTTGAGCAATTGTTAAAACAATTTTATGAAAATCTGTAAACGAGCAACATGCTGAAAGTAAAAAATCTGAGCGCGTCCACGTTCTTACCAGATCCTCAGACGCACGTTGTTTTTAACTTTCTCTTCCGGCGGCTGCTTTGTACGCAGGGGTTCTTATGCCTACGTCATCAGCTGAAGCTCCGGGGATCGTCCCGGTCCCATGGAAACTGCGGGCTGTCACAGATTCACACTTATTTTAACATCGGTATACGACATGTACAGTGAGTAGAATAAACCTTCACAATGAATAAAACATTAAAGACTTCGGCACATTTAAAAAGGCACGACGCCCTAAGTACCACCCCTTGTATAGCCCCTTGTAACTCAGTGAGTTAAGAACTTTCCAACCACACACAATGGAACAGCAAGTCTACCTCTAATTTTAAGGTTGGGTCAGATGAACCTTTAATATTAATCTACCAAATATTCATTTTTAGTTTGCAAGCCGATATAAAAAGATAGTACTACATGGACTACATAGGATCATGGAAGATAAACTCATGGAAGTGTAGTTTAAATGGAATGTTATTATTTTTCAATTTTTGTAAGATGCATGTACATCCCATGAGCTATAAAAAGCTTAACAGTTTCACAGATTGTTATTGAAAATTATTTATAATTATATTTACGGTTGGGTTGATTATAAACATTTATAAACAGTGTCATATTTTTTCCTGTTAGTTAGTTGTCTTGTTTGTTTTGTAGGCATTACATCATGCAGTACACGTGTTCAATGCCTTGGTGAAACTTAAGCTGTTACCCTTCCAAGAGTAGGTTTTTTGAGTCAAAGTTCTAGAACTCCATTGCTTTAAATGGCTGTAAGTGATTGTTTCATCAGCTTTAGGATGTTCAGTTAAGAACATTCTAATCACATATTTGTGATCTCACACCTTAATTGGTTAATTTGTATATCTGTTGATCAACACAGTCCTTGTATACTGCTATAGACTATAAACTGAACTAACCATGTCATTTTCACAAGGGGACAAAGAGGCCACAGTCAACAGGTGTCAAGTCACTTCCGGGTTTACAAGAAATCTTTACAAGAGATCTGGAGATCTTCAGAAATACTCTAGTTTCAGGTTTCCCAACCCTTATTATACCAAGGCCACGGCAGATATGATCGTTTTTGTTCAAGCTGAGCACTCAATTATTTATGTTAGAATGGGAGTACAGTTCAGAGTGGTAGCTTACAGAAATACTGTTCAGAATTTGTCCCCTCTTTACAAATAGTAAGTGTTATTCATATGGTTACAGGAAGTGTAGTTCTTCTAACAGAAGTAATATTCTTTTGTAGGCTATTTATATTCCTGGCCAGATATTCAACTAGAAACGTTTTGCTCAGGGTGGCCCAGATACATAAATTAAACAAGGGGGGATATATCAGAAATATTCTTAATAAGCAACCATATTTATACTAGCTCAAACGC
This sequence comes from Anguilla anguilla, assembly GCF_013347855.1. Lineage (NCBI taxonomy): Eukaryota > Metazoa > Chordata > Actinopteri > Anguilliformes > Anguillidae > Anguilla > Anguilla anguilla. The sequence continues at coordinate 61,292,275 of NC_049205.1, forward strand.
ACTTCATAATCACGGTACATTTGTCGCACAGGCTTAAGTGAATATTAAACGGAGAGTCCTCGATAAAGATCATTACCAGATTAACGGCTCCGTTAATTAAGACGCAGCAGGACAGAAATCAATGAGCGTTGCCTTGCACGAAGTTGGGAAATATCCGGAAAACATGCTAGAATTACTGCATTGCAGAAATAATCATTGTGCCCCAAAGCCATTACAACCCCCCACCTACCCCCCAACACACACCCACACATCTTGTCCAATATTTTTTTTCCTAGCATGAAAAAAAATTAAGTGAACTGTATGTGTGTATGTCCTTGAAGGGGGACAGAGATAGGAAATGCTATAAGCAATTGCAATTGGTCAGTTCTTTACTCTTCTGTGTACATGATGCAATGGGGATGCATGAAAAGAGAAAACCGTTCTAGTTTTCCACGAACACATCGGCAAGTAATTTGTTCCCTTACGACTTGCTCTTAGGGCAAACGTAAATTGAGGTTGTGTTCTGATTGCTTTTCAATACCATTTTATTATGTTGTTTTTCCATTTTGAAAACAAACAAAAAAAATGATAGTGCTTGCTGGAGGCGCATTTTAATATAAATTCTAATTGTGTGGAACTTAGGGGGCAGAAAATAAAATTAGATTTAACTTTTAATGCAATAAGATAGTTGATTCATTTGGGGGCAAACTCGAAGCTCTTGATCTTTTAGTTTCAGTTGGAAAAATGGTTTAAAAGGTGTTTTCTACTGTTTGTCATTACAAAATTGACTTTAAAATTTTAATTGATTCCAAATATGATCTGGCACTATGAAATTATAATCTGGATTACTATGTTCCCTATTCACCACAAGATTTAACACCAGAACAGTAATACATTAGGCTGAATCCTGGGATTTCTTTCCCCCAGAAATATATATGTACAAAAATTTGTTTTCAACATAAAATATCTGTAACGGTAATAATAGTGGACCTGAAATAGAGAGCCTGTGTTGACTCTCGTTGTTATGGAAACTTGACTTGACCAGCTGTATACGCAATTTTTTATCGCTGGTATGCTTATCAGCCCAATAGTTCACATGAAGGTAGCTAATAAACGAATATAGGGAAATAGTCTCTGAACTATTTGCACTGACATGTATATGATTTCATAGACAGAGAATGATCCTGTATCGATGTAGGCGCCACTATAATATTCGTAAAACCTCATATAAATATTTGATTTGGCCGAGGTCTACAGAGCGCAAACCATGAAACAGACTGTTGGTGAGTCTTTGCTTGGTGAAGTTACTCCGTTCGGCCAGGGCTGGATACAGCGTTTGTTAAATAATTAAATAATCAGCACGTATAAGACGTCACTATAAGATGCATGTCAGTTACTGAAAAGAAGGCCTGTGCTGTTTGAACCAAGATACTGGTCTACTTTACCACCTCAAGAGTGCTTCTTCGTGCCAAAGTTATTATTTTATGTCCTTGTAACAGAACAAAAATGCAATATATGCACACAGGCCATTGTAATGAAATACAAATAAGGCCTTGCATTTATATGTGAATGTTCCAAAGTACTGGATGAGCTCTTATGCCATTATTATCCCCTGAAGCTTAGGAGCGCTCGATAGCCTAGTTTGGCTGTATTATGAAAAATTAAGTATTTCCATGAAGCAGATATTGCATTGCTTGCATGACTGTTCTAGTCCAGCAGAGTTCTGTGTGGCATGACACCATTTCTGAGTTACCACATTGATATTTAGTCAGCATTAAAAAAATCCCTTCAACTCCTATTACCATCAAAGTGGCTCACAAACCCTTAGAGATATGAAATATCTGGCAATACACAATATTGTTAATGTGTGGACATTCTGTAAAATATAATGGCAAATATATCACAGCAATATATTAATAACATGTTATTATTACTACTGATAAAGTTACTGATAAGCTAATATACTGTATGTATGCATTTGTGAATGGATGTTGTTTGCCTTTTCAACCTGCTCGGATAGAAGTGTATCAAATGGTACATTAAAGATACTGGATTAAGTGCTATATCCAGTTCAGCACGATTTATGCTCATACTGTAGATCAGTTGTCTCCAACCCTGGTCCTGGAGAGCTACATGGTCTGCTGGTTTTTGTTTTCACCTTAAAATCAGCACCCAATTGAGACCCAAGACACCGGGTGAGTTGAGTTAACTGTGTAATCAACTGCTCTAATTGATTCACGAAGTGCAGAGTCGCTATGAAAACCAGCAGACCCTGTAGCTCTCCAGGACCAGGGTTGGAGACCACTGCTGTAGATGGAAACTCAAAGGACTGTATCAAAAAATGCAACAGCATTACCACAGGGACATAGCCACAGTTCTCTTTGTATTTTGAATGTTTTTCTTTTTTTTGTGTGGGTATCATTACTGCTAACGATGCTGAATTATTCATATAGTGCCTCTGAAGATGAAATGGTCTTCAGCCCTCGACAGCCGACAATGAAATTTGCGTGGATCATTTTATTTATTTATTTTATTTATTTATTTTTTTTTTAAATGACAGTTCCCGTAGTCCTGAGAGGCCGCTACTCGATCTCTTTATTGAAATCTTCAGACTTCAATCCAATTTTAATCCTCTTCTTTAATCTTTAGGAGTGGCGTCTGTGTAGCTCGAGCACATCTATCAGTGATGTTAGAGAGACATAAGTATGGCTGTTACGAAGGCTGCACTGTTCATAATTACATACGGTGCTCTTGATTCTCTCCAACAGCCTGCGCCATCAAAAGTACCTCCCAGCATCCTGGGTGAAATACACATTTCAGACTGCCTTAAGAAGTGGGTTCACTGGAAAACGGATTTGGTTTTTTGCGACTGCACAGTGTTGTGTGTTTAATGCACGGTCATTTTTCTGACAATCTATCGTAGGCGCAGATTAAATCGAACTGTAAAATAATGTGTAGATATGTGTATTATTATTATTATCATCTGGACCGGGACACATCACAATCATAAAAAATCATAATTTGTCTTTAGTGCAACCCAGTTCTGATCATGTGATCTATGTCAGTGTGTCCCAGGCGTGCTGCATGCCTTTGGGGGCTGGGGCTGAGGGTTGATGAAAAATTTCCTATTATGTCAGGTGGGGCCTGACTGAATAAGTTTGGGAACCAATGATTTGATGATCAGTTAAATATTAAATGAAGATGACACGACAGCCTCACTTCTGAGCCTTCTTTGGTTTTTACAGGCAGAGGTCACAGCGACATGATCGCATTTCCCTTCATGACGCGAGTGCAGCTTTATTACATTAACGGTTTACCAGACGAAGGTAATAAAAGCCTTGATTAAAACACAAAGGGATATGGCCCTTATCTCTCGAAAACAGGAGTTAATTCCTAACACAGACTGGAAGCAATTTAAGCAATTTCAGTCCAGGGTCAGAAAGCAAAAGTCCTACTATGTGTGTGTTTATTCCACATCCCGCTGATGTCACTAATTAATTCGACCTCCTGGCCGAAGAATTGTGCTATATAACAAATCTGTGATTGGAACAAAATACTGGGGCAGGAATTTTACTTCCTGAACCCGAATATTGACACCTCTGCGGCTCCGCCCTTTCTCTTCATGGAATATCCGCCCAGAGTTCTCTGGAAACAGCTCCTGTGAAAGCCAGTAAAACCCTTTTTTTTTTCTTCCTCACGAACAATAAAATGTTGCAGTATAAGTGTTACTACTATTGATTAGCATATTAGTCAGCCGAAATTCACAAATTCACATTTTACATACCAGAATGCTTCTTGGACAATTCAACATTTGGACTAATTCAAAGATTTATCAATTATGTTCACCATAACGAGTCTTTATCTGGGACCATAGGCCTCTAACCTGCTAACCATATTAACAATACGTCCCCTGCATAGAGGCTCAGACAATGCAATGGATATTTCTAATACACTGCACTGTTATTGAGGATGGCAGGACAGTCTTGGGGGACTGAAGGTCACACCTTAGCCTGTTTGACTTTCTTCCAACAATATCAGTTTCAGCACGAACTAACTGTGCTTGGCTGTACAACTGGAGTTCTTGTGATATTCTCTGCAGAAAATGGAACTGTAAAATTTTGTTTAGTGGTTTTTTTTTTTTTTTTGTTTTTTTGGAACTCACTGAGCCACGAAACTTCCCACACATTTCAGGTTGTTGGTGTGTGAAGAATTATGGGTAATAAAGTATGTTACAAAAGCCAGGAGCAGCCATGTTTTGTTTTGTTTTTTGTTGGTTTTTTTTTGTTTGTTTTTTTTGCTTTCTCCCTTACAGATATTTTGGAATAAACCTCGGCAGTGTATTTTGATAAACAGAGATGCATTTATTATACAGTAACATATCAATATCGGCATAATAAATCCAGAGTCTGAAAACATCAGTAATACAGCACAATCAGCAGCACATACAGTATGTATGAACAAAGAATCATAGAAAATTATTCTGTAGAATTGCACAACCATTCATTTTAATTATTTAATTTAAAAATTGCACGGTTGAAAATCAGCCACTTGTGCTTAACGTGTTTGTCGACAGTACATAATATTTGTACAAACGAATGTATGCACAGTATCTGCAATTTACTCCCCTCTGTAAACCCAGCCTGGAATGTTAAGTGATGTTTGACTGAACTCCTTCTTGAAAATTCATTCATTTTAAATAAAAAATGATTTTGCTCAAAGCATGTGCTTTGCGAGGAAAATCCACCAGCGAGGAACACTGACCATGCATTCCTCACATTGCGATGAATCCACAGGTAACGAGCACATAGTGTTTTATAAAGCAATTTTCACGCCAAGATGTACTTCAGTGTTATGATTAAGTTTGCAGTAACCTAATCAATCATATTCCAATAACTGCAGGAAATAATAGTAAATATTATACCGTCCGTTGTTGAGTGTAGTACAATATGCATTTATGTGTAAGGTTACCTGTACATTTTTTCAACTGTAAAAAGCTTTTTCTTTTACATTTACATTACATTGAGGCATATAGGAGAAGCTCTTATCAACAGCAATTGACATAAGTGCATATGTACAGGTTAAGGTGTGTCTGTCAACATGTTCACTCTGAAACAGAACGTTCAGCTATTTTTTTTTTTTTTAGAGAAAATGCCCGACACATACCTGTCGCACCTGTTGTGTTCAAAGAAATACTAAGCTAAAGATTTTATGATTCCGTTTGTATCACCTTCGCCTCTCTAAACAAATCAATAAGTCTGAAGGACAATGCCAGAAGAAATGGGCCGTGTAAATGATTATGAACTGCACTCAAATAGATTGATTCTGACTTGACAGCTCTGAACAAAAAGGCAAATGAGGCATGTGCAATAAGGCAGAAGTTCATATCACAAATATGGCCTCTGAGATCAACAGGCAATATGATTTCTGTTTCCCGCTACTGCTCAATAAAACTGCAACGCTCAGCAATGCTTTAATTTTTTTCATGATCTTTGCTTAATAGAGGCGGTTAAAGGAAAATAATTTAGTGTCCTTCAAGAGAGAAGAATGGCAGGTGAAGTTGCTGTTTACTCTAATGGAGCTGAGACAGACTGAGAAAGGATCTACAACAAATTGGCAACGATGTGTCTAGTGTGCGCACATCTCGTGAAATGTTGTAACATCCTGATATTTTATTTCAATGCATTGCAGCGTACTCCATTTCTGGAAACAGGGATGACACTGTGGAATGGCCAGGCCTCAAGATAGCTGGCGATTATGACCAGCAAAACCCATATTGCACTGACCTAAAATATTGTGGGGATCACACGGCACCACTGTGGACTACAAATCCCAGCATTCGATGCACAGCCTTCAGATTATGAGACTGATACAGAAAAAGTAATGTAACTAAATGCTTGAAAATTGTGCTGGGAATCATGCAAGACTTGGCAGCTACCAAAAAAACAGCACTATATAAGTATGCAAATTAGTCTGAAATTCTGTCCTGTTATCTTCCTTTTCACACAGTCTCACAGCTTTAAATGCCACGGCCAGTAACCGTTGTGACACAAAGAAAACTGCTGGTATGCCAGTTGCTACAGCTTTCTACAGCACTGCATGCTGGGAAATACACATTTTAAACATTCCTGTGAGGTACCAGAAGCAGCCGTGAATATCTCGTATGAGCCTCTGAGCACCTGTTTCTTTCAGCGTCAGAAACACCTGTTGGCACCTCTTTCAACAGCGTAGTTTCACATACTGTACCAACTACTGAAAGGAACCAGTTGATTAATCAAAAACCCCATGACATGGCACAACTTACAGCCCTTGTAATATCAAAGTAATTTTGTCACAAGAAAAAGCAAGCACAATAAACATAATACTGAACTTTACAGAGGTATTCCATATTGTAGGCCATGCCTTGAGTCATATATAAATGGTTATAAAATGGAGTTCCTCTTAAATTGTTTTTTTTTTTTGGTCAGGTACCATGTACTGAAGTTCCAGTATTGCAATGTAGCTATCACGTCTCCTTGAAAAAAAAGTAATATATGATCCCAAACATATTATATATATTCTAATATATTTAATAATATATTCCATTATGGTTCATATCCTTCTAAGACCTGACAATTCATTGTTGTCCCCTCTAGAGGGACAAAACTGTCCAGTGTCAACATCTCCAGCTGCCATGACAACATGTCCCTGGTGGTCTAGTGGTTAGGATTCGGCGCTCTCACCGCCGCGGCCCGGGTTCGATTCCCGGTCAGGGAACTGTCCTTTTTAGGCAACAGCAGCTCTGGTGAGGGCATCTGCTAAATGCCTGTAATGCAGTGGTTACCATCCCTGTTCCTGGAGATCTACTGTCCTGTAGGTTTGCACTCTAACCCTAACAATGCACACCCAATTCAACAGCTAGAGCAGGCCTGTCCATCCCTGCTCCTGGAGATCTACCGTCCTGCAGGGTTTTCACTCCAACCATAACCAAACACACCTCACTCAACAGCTAGAGCAGGCCTGTCCAACCCTGCTCCTGGAGATCTACCGTCCTGCAGGGTTTTCACTACAACCATAACCAAACACACCTCACTCAACAGCTAGAGCAGGCCTGCCCAACCCTGCTCCTGGAGATCTACCGTCCTGTAGGGTTTTCACTCTAACGCTAACAAAGCACACCTCACTCAACAGCTACAGATGCTAATTAGTAGAACCGGGTGTATCAAATTAGGGCTGAAATGAAAACCTAAAAGGAACAGGATTGGTTACGACTACTGCAATGTAATGTGCCTAGGGTCTTAATCTCAAGAATCATTCGACTATGAAACAGTGCACTGAAACATACATTACAAGGGGCGTTCAATAACAATAAAATAAACAGTATGTAGTTGCACTGCAACATGTTTTTATCATCCAAGACAATTGTATTATGCCAATAAAACTAATTTACTTTAACTTTTTTATGCTGGGTTTCAGGAGAACATGTTTAAACTTTAAGTGGCCAACAATAATACTCTAGTCTGCATATGCCCATAAAACATATTACAATATATGAACATACATAGTCTATTTTACTTTGTAATTCATTGACATGCAGTCTATACTGTAAATCACACATGTTGAATTGTTTCTGGATGAGTGTTACCATTTCAAATATAAATGAAACATTCATTAAAAATTCATATGGATGACAGCCTGGCTGCCTAACTGTATACCGCAAGAAGTGCTACAAACAATATGGATCGATACAGAAACAATATGGACTGATACAGAAACAATTCAAGTAAAGCTAAACTGAGCTTCTCAGTCGACACAATCGATAATCAATAAGAGCATGTGATCAAAGCAAGCCTTTGGTGTTGTTTTTTTACTGCTCAGCAGACTGACAAACCTTATCGTCGTCACCATAACTACACAAACGCTATTTGCAATCCAACAATAGCCTGAGACCATCTTTCAGAGATAATCTTACATTCAGTATAGATCCACAACTGTGCCATTTTCATTTTATGTTAGATTAAAAAAAAAAAAAAAAAACATTCATAAAAACAGGTTTCATAACATGTCCATTCAATGTATTCTGATGTGGTGGGCTGACCAAGTACTAAAATTCCATGATATCACACTGACGCAACTGGGTCTGCATGAGGGATTGATTTGAACGGTTATTGAATCCTTTTTTCAGTTTCAATGTACAATGGTTTTATGAAGCACAATGGCATGCAATGCACTGAGGTTGCTATAGATATGAGAGATATGAAAACAATGACGATCGTAAAAGATAAAAGCCCCAGGTGAGCACCTGAAGAAAACCATAAGTGCATTAGCACAGCTCTTCCAATGCGATAAGGCCTTATGTTCAAAGAGCCTGCCAAGATCTCAAGATTATCAACCTTTATCAACACATTCAATAAATATTAATGGAACAGCAGAACAGATTCATAAAAATAAAAAAATTCAGTCTTTTTTTTTAACCACTCTTATAATTACAATATTGACACCTAATCATGTGATTTTCACATATGTTTTATTTAAGAAAAATGTAAAGCAAGAACTCGATGTCTCTTTTACAGTAATGACCTGAGAAAGTAAGGAATGACAGGGAACACGAGGGATTTAACAGCCGATGAACTGTACAGGCAATTAGGCCGCCAGACCGCCAGACTGCGGAAAAACCAAATGCCGGATAAGGGCAGGACACCATCATCTACACCCCTACGCCATGGATGAGTGCAAGAGGATCTCTAACCCTCTGAAGAGTAGGTTGGTTTCTTTTTGGAATGTTTTTGGAGTGCTCTAGAACTTTCAATTACCAGCAGTGACAGTTACATCAGCGTTCGAATGTTCCATTAAGAACATTCTAATCACGCATTTGCGATCTCACGCCTTAAACGGCTAATCACCACATTGAGGCAGGATCATCTCATTCAGGAGACAGCACCTCCTACAGCACAGTGTCCTGATCACTGCACTGGCCGCAGGTTTACTTGCTGTCCATTGGTGTAGAGCAGGGGCCTGTAACCCTGGTCCTGGAGAGCTACAGGGTCTGCTGGTCTTTACTGATACTCAGCGCTTGACTGATCTACCTGGGCTTAACTGTTGTACAGGTAACTCCCCTCACCTGGTTTTGTGGGTCCGAACTGTCCACTGACTCTAAAGTGAAACATAAAAGACCAGAGAGATGCAGACCCCTGGTTCAAATGTAAGAGTGCCTCACCCCCATATTCCCTCCCACCCCATCCCTCCTTGGCCCATTACCAGAGGAAACCTGGTTTTCCACTGAAGTCTCCCATGGAAGTTCCAACCAGGTCAGGTCATATATTAGTCCAGTTTTGGCACTTTGGCACCAGATGGCCAGAAGAAGCGATGGCTTCTGGGTAACGCGGCACGCGAGCAGCACTGAGCCAAAAACCAGCCGCAGCGAAACACAGCCGCCAAAAACCGCGCCGAACCTTCTCCTCAGCCGGCGCATATCGTCTTAACGAGCCTCGCGGACGCTACAAAAACATTTTCACGCTCCTCACGCCAGTCAACCAAGCGCCCGCGCAAAGACCCACTTGGTGCGTCGGGATTTTCTTTTTTAAAAAAAAAACAGGACATTCAAAAGTCAGACAAAAGGTCAGGCCCACGGACTTCGCCCCCCCCCCCCCCCCGGCGGGGGTCATACGTCGGGGCTGCTGGGCTTCAGCGAGCTCTTGGACACGTCGGTCTGCACGGTGGACACGGCGGACATGGCGATGGTGTCGTACTCCTCAGGCCGGCGGGCGCTCAGCTTGCACATGCGGAACACCACGTGCAGGTCGCGCTGGAAGTTGCGGTTGAGGAAGCCGTAGAAGAGCGGGTTCACGCAGACGGACGCCATGGCGGTCAGGTGGCAGAGGGAGAAGAGCGGGTTGTGGTTGCAGTTCATGGCCGCCTCGTGGTTCCAGTCGATGACGGCGTTGAAGATGTTGAGGGGCAGCCAGCAGACGGCGAAGGCCACCACGATGGAGAAGAGCATGACGTTGATCCGCTTGGTCTCGCTCGAACGGTACTTGCTCTCCCGCATCTTGTCCATCATGCTGTTCCTCTTTTTCAGACGAGTGTATATCTGAACAAAAAGAGATTAAACGGTCAACATTATAATGTTACACATCAGGCAAACCATTCGCTTAAAAATGGAATTCACTACCAATAAGTTGAAATTAAATATAGGTCAAGATTTTTTTTAAATACTGCAACTGATTATTCCTGCTTTCGGATATTGCCCTTTTTTTTTTTTTTTTTTTTTAAATACACTGCCTTGAAATATGTTATGTCCACATAGTTCAATACATTTCAGTTGATTTCAATCAACTTTGACTTGAGGTAGTTACTGGAGCAGCCATTCCCTTGCAAAAATGCAATATACTGCCAATATACTGAAATAAAGCCCATGAGAGTACATGATGACCAGAACAGGCCATATAGCCCATCTAACCTGGCAAGAACCCCACCTCCACCGGATGAACTGATAAGCCAGTCCACACACTGACAACTGTGTTTTGTAGTTGTTCCAATGACCTTCAGTGTGCACTTATTGTACGTCACTTTGGATAAAAGCATCTGCCAAATAAATGTAATGTAATGTAAATATGTTTGAGATTATATTTTCCAAAAAGTCCATGTACAATATGTCTTAGTAAATTCCAAGGCCTTTGCAAAAAGAAGTTGCAGGTGCATTCTTATATTAATTAGTGGAATAAAGCACAACCTGTCATATAACTGCCCTGGGTAAGAAGATAAATTACAAAAACAAACATAAATCAATCCAACTTTGATCTTTGAATCTGAACGCAGCTGGTTGTACTGTTAACTTTTCATGTGCAAATCGCAGTAGGACTGAACTGCAGAAACAGGCAGCAGCCACACATGAATCCATTCATTCATTAAATAACACACAGATTAAATGATCAAGTAAATGCCAATGCAGTCATTAATACAACCATCCTTATGCCTACATTATAAAACAATGTAGACATAAAATAATAATTAAAATCACAGAGCCTATTTTAATGTCACTTCTAGTTAATGAGTTCACTACAATCAAAAACAGCTTCGATAAGGACTTCATCATAGATGAGGAAGAATGCATATTACTCAAGACAAGCTGACAGTAACCCTCATTAATGCATAAAACAAACACATTTTGACATTTGAATAATTGCTTTCTTTGCTTTCCTCCTTTCATTAGTGGGTATATATGTACATATACTGTATAGTCCCACTTAATTAAATGAAGCATGTTGTTCTTTCGCCCTAAACTACGTGCTGAAAGGTTAGTCTTCATTCTGGCAGGCAGCTGTGAGATTGTGCTGGGTTATTATTATTGCAGATGCACTGAATTCCCTTGATAATAAGAAACTTGCTGAGGTCAGAATGAATGGATGAATCTTTCCTCCCACACGCATGCCTTCTGTTTGAATGGCAGCTCGATTTCTGCATTTGCATACAGGGATTAGTGCATTCGTTAATTAAACATCTTTAGATAGATAACCATAATGGTATGAATGTTTTTATCGTAGTTTCTTCCGTCTCCCCCTGGTCACTCACTATTAAAGGATGTGTTCCGATGCATTAGTTATTTATGCTGAAACCCCTAAACTGGTTTGCCAAAGAATTAATAAATATTCATAGTTATGATATGTTTTGCCATATATACTGCTTTGATAGGCTATCAAGATTTCATTCAGTACTCCTAAGAGTATGTTTCTGATGTGCTCTTGAAAAGCAGCGTTTTAAAATGAAAATGCTTTCTTTTAATAGCGCACTGTAGCATCTGGACCAATCCAGAGCACAATGACCTGGAAAAGGTCCATAGCTAAGCACAGCTAAGAGGAATCATGCACAGCTGGCTCATCGAGTTTTTCCACTGTCTGTTTTTTCATCTGTGAAAATAAACAGTTAATGCTTTCATTCATGGTTTACTTGCATTCCGTGCTTTTAAAAAATGAAACATTATTCAAACATTCCGTTCAATGACTTCAATAGTTTTTTTTTTTTTTTGTTAAATAACATTTTTTCAGTTTTAAATAAACGATGGTTTTTTGCATAGAGCAAATTGGTCCTTCCATTATGTCCATTAGCTCCTGTTAGATAAAGACCCACAGATAGGAAAGCAGTACTTATTTTAAACCTTTTATGATCCAGGGACCCCCCCCCCCCCTTAGGCTTGATGGAATCCAGGGGTTCCCAGGTAAAATGCTTATATTTAAAAAAATAAATTAAAAAAGGTTTTATATTTTTTATATTTTGGATTTATATTTTGATTTCCCAAATCTATAGATAGTCATTGAATATCATATCTGACCAGAGACCCTCTATAGCACCTTCAAGGACACGCTGTTGAAAACCCAGATTTTAAACTAAAAATTTTAAACGTTGTGCTTTCTTCCAGACATGGAGGACATGTACTGCTATCTTCAGTAAGGTTGTGCACAGGTAACAGCACCCATAATACATTACTAATATCTCAAAATATATCATGACATATCTGCAGTCACTGATTATGCCCTATAATTAATATTTTTAAAAGAGATGCACAAGTGAATCGGCCTGCAAGAGATACACTACATTTTTAAAAAGGGATGTGGACACCCCTAGGTAACCCAGCCACTGGGGATGCGCAAGCCAGTGTGCATGCCTAGTGCCGGTCCCAAGCCCATATAAAATGGGGAGGGTTGCGTCAGGAAGGGCATCCGGCGTAAAAACATATGCCAAATCAAATATGTGGATCTGATCCGCTGTGGCGACCCCTAACGGGAACAGCCGAAAGAAGAAGAAGAAGAAGAAGAAGAAGATGTGGACACCCCTAGGTCTGGGGTTGTCGTTCCTGGTTTGAGCTTGACCCCTTAGTTCCAGTGAAGGCAAATATTAATGATACAGCACACAATCACATTCTAGATGACTCTGTGCCCTTTCCTGTTTCAGGCACACAGTGAGGTTCATATAGAAATGGTTTTGTCGAGAACAGTGTTTAAGACCGGTGACTGGCCTGCACAGAGCCCTGACCGCAACACCATCCAACACCTCCGGGATCAATTGGAAAGCCAACAGCAAGCCAGGCCTCACTAATGATCTACACAAATCTCCAACATCTAGTACAAAGCCTTCCCAGAAGACTGGCGGTTGTTATAGCAGCAAAGAGTGGACCAACTCCATATTAAGGCCCATAATTTTGGATGAAATATCAGGAAAATCACCTGACAATCTACCAAAATTAAAGACTTGGCTATTGGCTGTTTCTTGTCCATGAAAATGAGTTGGATTATTTTGATTCTACAATTCATAAGCTCCATAAGACATTAGAAAAATTGGCTAATTGCATGATGGCATGTCCTATATAAGTGACAAAAAGCCTATTAGCGAGCTAGCTAGCAGTGTAGGTGGAAGACGCTGTTGACTGAGCAAAGTTATCCAATCAAAATGATTCTCTGACTAAGGCCCTGGTACTCGTATCTGTATAACAAAATGTGGAATTCAAACAGGGACTGAACACAGCCTTGCAAAAACACGGCTTTAATTCAAATTTGAACTTGTAGGGCTGACATGGTTTAAACCCACTGATGGATCTGCAATGAGGTGTCAAGACAAATGGATTACCTGTCCACTTGATTAATAGCAGGCCAGTCCAACAGTGCAAACGGTGAATAATGGAAAAACAAGGAATGACAGACAAAACAGGCTGCCAGGGAACGGATTGCAAACGCTCAAAATTTAGATCTGAAGCCCCTGACTGCGTGAAGATAGCCTGAAGCCTGTCTTCCACCCCCGTACAGATTCTCTGACAGATGCATCAACACAGCGGCAGACTTAAAAGTCGATTAAGACAGAAAATCGTTGCTCAAAATGATAAAACACCATTGCATAATGGAGTCCCTGCTCTGAATCACTCCTGTGAGAAAAAAAAAAAACATGCTTTCAAAAGGGCGCCCGAGACGGCACATTAATATTGAGTATATTTGGTTGTCATGGTTACATAAGATCTTTCTTGATGAACAAATATTCCCAGAAATAAAAAAAAACGCAGAGAGGATTCCAGACTGGCGTAACTCAATGAGTGAGACTCGGTAAGTGAAAGAAAGAAAGGGAGAAAAGGCCATGATTGACTCGCACACCAGAGCCCGGAGATCGACCACAGACAGTGGCTATATCCAGAAACATCTTTTTTTTTTTTTTTGACGCCTTTTCCCTTTTTAAAACCTCGTTTTGCTCTTTTTCTCCTCGATTATAAAGCCCAGTCCTATTCAGCAGCCAGGCTCCGCGGCGCCGCCGCTGCCTGTCAAGTTTGGAAAAGCGCAGACAGACGCACGTTCGCCTTCCAAAATCCGCGACGTTAAGCCAGCGATTCCTTCCCACGTGCCCAGAATTCGACATCAGACCGCGGGGCCCCGCCTGAACAACGAGGAGCCATCCAGCAGCCCTCATCCAGCAATTTCCCTGCGACGATTTAGCAAAATGAAGGGGCACATTCAACCCAGGCTCAAAACGGCTTCGACTAACAATAAATAAAAAAACAAAAAGAAGTGTTATGTTCCTCTAACACACTGCACAGCACACTTCACTCTCCATCAGCCTCACATGAAAAATGGTGTTTACATTGTTCAGCAATAAGGAAATGAATTCCGCTGTAAACCACACGCATTAAGGCCCGAAATGGTCTGCGCTTTGATTGAACCGTCCCCTCAGTCGCATTAAATCTGTGCCTCAGCGTGCTCGGACCGCTTGTTAAAAAACGAGCGCCCGTCCTTCAGCGCGGCGTGGACGTTTTCAACGCGCCCGGATTTACGACAGAAATGCACGCCATTGCTTCTCGCGCCCCTGAAGCTGTTGGTTCACATCTAATGCTAAATTCTTACGGCATGACACACACACGCTCCTGGGGAATAAAATCAGATTACGAAATTTTTACAGCTGAACTGTGGATCTACAACAGAAAAAAACAACAACGACCAGCTGCACACAAGTACATTTCACTATCTAGCATCTCCTGAACCACTGCACAAAGCTTCACAAACCAGTCTGGGGCCACATTCCAGGTGTCCTCCGATGGGTGTGCTTAAAAAAAAAGCAGGTTTCCTTTGTGGAAATGAAATGCAAGGATATTTGGCTGTAGGTGTTAAGTCAGCATTAAAAAGGCCACTAGCATGTTTTTGCTGGCTGAAGAATGATTTTTGTGCATGAGAATTGATCAGTCTTAAGAGAGCATAACTCCGCAGACAACTATGTAAACTATGCACAGAACTGAAGCAATTTTCAGAGCACAGCTGTGTTTTTTGGTGAGGGGGTGGGGGGTTGAGATGTTTATTGTTGATGCATGACAAAGCTGAACTACTGCTGTCCTCCAGATGCCATCACGATCTGCCACAAAATAAATAACTTAATTACTATTAAAATTTAAATTATCATGAAGTTGATTCTGACATACAGACAGGTGACAAACCAAGAGACCGGTACAGGCCTGAATACTTAATACCCCAACAGTCACCTTGCTCTCTTGATCCAAAATCGAGGCCAACTGGGCCTGCTGAGCATTTTTATACATGCCACAGAGCATGATAGGATGTTAATTGCTTAATTGTATCATGCAGTACACCTTTATGGAAGCATCTGGATTCGTTATGTTTCTCCACTCATCCATTCAGGTTTTTCCTTTAATTTGTCACCCATCTGCATATATATTGAAACTGAATTAAAACTTAAAGTATAAGTTTTAAAAAAATGGACCCCAGATTAATCCGCAGGTATAAAACTGAGAGAGCAAGAGCATTAAATTAATGTAAACCACTCAGCTGGTTTGTGGCATGTTTTTTTCTTTTCCGTCGTGGATGAGATAAATGACAATCAACGCAACGCGGTGATGGCGCCTGCCGTCCGCTCCCTTACCTTGAAGTAGCAGATGAAGATGAAGCAGAGCGGCCCCACGTACTGGATCAGCAGCATGCAGGTGGTGTAGGTGAGCTTGAACGTCCTGGAGGGCCAGTCCTCCACGCACACCACCTTGCCGCTGTACTGCTCGTGGAAGTGCGGCAGCAGCTTGAGCGGGTCGTCCGTCACCAGCGAGAAGAACATGAAGGGCAGGGACGTGCAGCCGGCCAGCACCCAGATGACGGCGATGCCCACGTAGGCGTGGAGGTTGCTGGGCCGCCAGCCGCGCGGGTTGACGATGAGCTGGTGGCGCTCCACCGCGATGAGCACCAGCGAGAAGATGGAGACGGAGACGGAGAAGCACTGCACCATGCCGTTGAGCTTGCACATGGCCTCGCCGAACACCCAGTGGTCCATGAAGGTGTAGACGAGCGTGAAGGGCAGGCACACGATGGACACCAGCAGGTCGGACACGGACAGGTTGGCGATGAGGATGTTGGTGACGTTGTGCATCTCCCGTTGCCGGGCGATGATGAGGACGAGCGCCAGGTTCCCGACCACGCCCAGGAGGGCCACGGCGCTGTAGGCGACGGCCATGACGAAGAACATGGGCAGGTGACCCTGGCACTCCTCCCCCAGGTTCAGCAGCGACAGGTTCCGGCGGGAACAGTTGGCCGACGGGGAGCAGTTCCAAGGGGCAAGGGGAAGGATGTCGGCCATTTTGGGGAGAAAAAAAAAAATCCTAGTCCTGTTTTTAAAATGGTCTTCACAGGATGTGATGTCACGTCATCATTAGTGAGTCTGTGATACTTTTAGCGGCCATTTTTTTAATTTTTTTTTTTTATTTCCTTTCGAAAACTACCCGCTGCCCACTGAAATCAATCAGAAACATTAAGGGTTAGAAATGTTCATTTAGAGAAGCCATTACAGTTCGCCACAAATAATGAGCCCAGAATTCACCATGACTATATTTCGTAAAAAACAGTGAATCAAGTTGCCAGGAGTTTCCTCTTTCGAGAAATGACCGTTTGATTCCTCCTTAGAGAAATGAAACGTTCGACGGCGCATTCCACGTCAGTGAAAAGGGGTCTTAATTCAGACACCAGCGACCGTCGTTCGACCAAACTGAGCCCCGAGATAGACGCGATGCTGAAAGTGTCGATAGCTGCCTGGACGAGCCGGTTTGTATTTGCTCCTTCGGACACTGAATTCACATTTCAGGGCAGACGGCCACACTTTCTGCTTCAGCAGTTATCGGGTTTTCAGCTCGGTTTCTCTGCGCTTTCGAACACGCCCTCCCGGCCGAGCGCGTCCTGTCGTCCTGGCCTCACACTAAAGATGTTTTCCCACTTCAAAATGCAAGCCCTCAATTCTTCTGACGCAGATTAATGTGCTGAGTTTGAAGTCAAGCCAAACAACCTGTTTGTGTTGTGTGTGTTGTGTGTCTGTTTGTGTGTGTGTGTGTGTGCGCACAGGATACAGCATATGCAGCCTTATTTCAATGATACATGTTAAGAACAACTAAACCTGCCCAAATGATAGCAACAAAAAGTAAGACATGAAGCCACTTCTCCCCTTATAGAAATGAAATATCCTGCAATGTAATATATTGCAAATTGTCTCACCTTACTGGCAATCTGCAATATTATTTAGCAAACAAAATAATATAAATAAGACTACAAGTCCAAATATGAGACTTTAACACTTCTTTATTGACTTATTTTTGGGTATCTGCACTGTGTGCGTGGCAGTAATCTGTATATCTGTGCATATATTGCGAAGAGTTGCAATATGCTGACACAATATATTTCATTTCAGTATATCACGGTATCTTCCATTTCCATAAGAGATATTTCACATGAATAATGCAATTTACCAGAACATCACTTCAAACTTTTGATCATATTTGTCAGATGCTGTCTCAAAATTGGGACATCCAGGATATAGCCAGGGCCCTGGTAATACAGCACCTTAAAACAACAAGATTCTCAAGTGTTCAAGTCAACTCTAATAGCTCATACAGAGTCCAGTCAGGAATAAATAAATATTATTAGAGTTAAAATTACCCTTGTCAGAATTGATTTTACTCTTTTACATCTTGCCGCGCACCGACTTGACCGAAGCAGCGACTCTGTTCTTTTGAGAGGGCTCTGAATAAATTGAAGCCTGGGCCAAACACATTTGCTTTTATGTAACACGGCGTCTCATGAGACTGTTGAGATAAATTTCACTTTTATGAAACGGGCGCAGAGAAATGGGCTGAGCTGGAATTCAGAGGGCACTGAAGTGCCTGGTTCATATAAAACAAATCTTCAGGCCAGCTTATTAATGCCGGGCCTCTTATTAATTCGGCAAACGCGCTGCCGGTCGTCCCCGTTCCGGGGGGACTAGTGATAAGAGTGTTTTATTAGTAATACTGGAGAACAACAACAGGTTTATTGCAGGGTCTGATTTATGGCTCCGTCCACCGAGCGCTAACCGGCTGTTCACAGTTACCAGTGCCATAACTCCCATTATCTTGGCCGCATCCAAAGTCTCCAACGCGTCCAAAGACACGCATTTGGACGTGAAAGTAGACCAGCTTCAAGGAGTGCTCCTGTGAGGGTGGCCATCACGGAACATGTACTTCGCAAGAAGGGAATTCATCACTTTTAGGCATCCTGACAGGCAGCATAGGCATAGTACCTCACTCCATGTGTTGCATTTGATCAATTGGTTCCACATAACATGGCGAACCAGAAAAATCTGCTGTAGGTTAAGAATGAATTTGGTACACAGTACAGCTGTCTTGACAGGGCATAATAATAGTAGTAATAAAAATAATAATTATTATTATTACTATTATTTTTGCTGTTATTGTAATAATTGTTGTTACTATTATTATTATTATATTTTTATTACTTCATTTTTTACTTTTTTCATATCTTTCTGTTAACATATTATCAGTAACATGTACACTCTGCTGAATAGCTGTTGAAGGAGTTTCAAGAATTGCACCTTGCTCAGTAGTACAACGTCAAAATCATGCCTGGAATTTAAACCTGAAATCTTAAACCCTGAATGCTCTTCTAGTTCTTAGACCACTATGGCATACGGTAGCTGTAGAGTAGAAATATGAACGTTCAGATCCGCAGTGGTGAGAGCCTTTCATTCGCCCCAAGGCAAATGGAGTTTGGGTCATAAAATGGAGCTTATTTAGCATCAGGGTCTTATTGGTATTGGCTGCTAATGGCTTAAAATGAATTTATGTGTGTGAGCCCGACGCTAACATTATGGCTAACGTGATGGACCTACATCATGAAGAGGCTATGCATTTCATGCACCACTGATGGTGCAAATTAAGTGATAGTTTAAAAAGACTAATCATAATCATTCTGAACATCTTTTATTTATTATTTCTTTTTATTTTATCATTTTCACCGGCCAAACATATACAGGAACTCAACAGCCCCAGAGTCATACTCCAAGAGAAACAAGTGGAAATACTCTCCTCTGAAAATAAAAATTTGTTGTTTTTTTTTTAACTTAAGTTGACATCTTCACTAATCTACTTCTTCCATGAATGTGGAATCTTTGCTGCAGCTTGCATTTGTGCTATAATGTTAAGCCAGGAGGTACTGGCATTGGCCAACACGGACAGACAAGTGTCGGTTAATGATATCAGCCTCATAAATTCCATGCTCTGCATCCCCAATATATGTACATCACAGGCTTGCAATATAATTTTTTTTTTCTTTCTGCAGTGCAAATCTGTAATCATGGACTGAAGGCTGGGAGTCTTAATAAGACCCCCATAGTACGGCCTTGCCACGTGGGTGTTTGGGACATTAATGAAGTCCACATCCCGACCACTTCCTTTAGTTGCTCCTACGTTTCATCCTGCACAGGATAGCCCTGTTGTGCGACTGCTGCATAATTGCTAATCACACCCTTCCCCAGAAATTGTGTACCGCTTTATTTGAAAACCATAAAACACATTTTTTTTTTTAACTTAATTGGGTCACTAAATAAAGCGAGTGCGATTATCGGAAGACAGTAACACTTTATGGCACCTTTGCAGTTCCCTTGAATGTGGGTCAGGTGTACGAATGCGTAATTATGTACTGCAGCACAATATTGTCATTAGAGAGTGGTTGGGTTCTTACAGGAAATGCTGGCCATTCAGGCCGAACCATGACAACTGCCATTGAAACCAGGAACATAGGAAATTTACAATAAGTAATCAGATAACAAGATCAGACGGCAGTACAGACGTTTATTGCATGAATGTATGTGGCCTTCTGTAAAAATATAATTACATTATCTCTCACTAAAACTGGCTGGGGAATTTAGAAAATGTGTGTGTGTGTGTGTGTGTGTTCATGCGTGCGTGCGTGCGTATGTATGTGTATGCGTGTGTGTGTGTGTGTGTGTGTGTGTGTCTGAGAGTGTGTGAAATTACAGTTGCAATTACCAGCATTGCCTCGCAAATTGTCTCTGCCCTTTGAAGCTCTGTAGTTCAGAATCAGGGGAAACTCTGAAATTTCTGGATCTGGAAGTGGAAGCTGAGCTGGAAATTAAATTTTAAGGAGCCTCTCGTCAACTGAGAGTCTTTTATTCAACGGGAAACGGCCTCGCAGTCTCACTCTCTCACAGTGAACTATCTAGCCTTTGACAGTCGTTCGGTGATCACAGAAGAATGTTGTGTCAGGCTAACTTATGACTGGTTGACTAGGCCCTGATAATTTAACCGTGTTCTAGTGAAAGACCATTGGATGCTTAATGAGCCTCACGTGTCACCCTTTCTTCGTTAGCCTTCCATAGATTAATTACACGCAATTTGTCTTCACTGGGGCAGTGTGTTTTTTTTTTTTTGTTGTTGTTGTTCTGAGGGAGGATGCTGAGGTCACCAAATCATTTCCATTTAACAAATTCAAATATCAACAGACGTGCGGTGTGGGTGTTTGGATGGCAGTCGAGGGCAAGTCTATCTTTGGCACGACACTGAGCGTAATGTGAATATGCAGATTTCCCCCCCGTTTAAATTTGACCTTCTAACCTTGTTTTCACCCCGAGTTATTCAGTTGTCAGTTTAGCTTAGCTCATTCAGTGGGCTACAATGAATGATGTGATCTGACCTGAATTACATAAGGTGAATTATGTCTAATGCAAAATCATTCAGCAGGTTTATTCCCGAAAGGAACAAAATACATGCAGCTATAAATAACTTTATCGCGCATATTGGCCATTTCCGTATTGGAACATTGGAACACTTTAATGTTAAAGACGTCACCTTCTCCAGACAAAATGGGCTATTTGTTATGCATGTAATGGGGATATTATTAAGTCTTGATTAACTGTTCGCTTCGATCGCTGAACAAGCGCGACACTTGTAGCACATACTTGACACGCGACGTGCTTCTAACCACCCCGAGACGCACCAGTGTTTTTCCTGCAGAGAAATCTCCTGGCTGCTAATACGTAACCTTAAACTGTTGCAGGACAAGATAATCGCGCGCTAGTCCATTCCAAAACTGATAGAACTAATACGCGTCGGCAATACTATTTCCAAGAGGGAAGGCCATGCATGCGCGCAACATTTTTGCAATTTCTTCCTGGTCTCCTTTTTATAATACAATTGATCTTTTTCACTCTTCCATGGCATGCATAAACTGAACCTTGACATTTTGAGAAACCGCCAGGATATTGTTAAATGGCATCGTAAAAAAATGCAAGGCGAGGACAGTCATCAAAAGTTTCTCTACGTGTATGAATCATACAAACCATCTTACCTGGGGTATAAAGTACGTCGATGTTTGTAGAACAAGGTGACATTTGTTTCAGAAGAGCCAATAAATTACGTTCTCGCCACGCAGCGACAATTAATAGAGCAATTAGCACATCTGATGCGATCAACTGTGAGATGAAAACCATAGTTAATTGCAACATAAGTTATGGTAGATTTCAGACATTTATGAAACACCCGTCAAACAGGGGCCTTAAGGCTTCCCGTTATTTACCTGCGCAGTTTCAGAAGAAAATTCTCAACAACGTTTTTTGTGTAAACATTAACTAAATCACCTCACCATAATACAAGTAATTATACTCAAATTGGGTCGTAAAATGTCAAAGTGGTTTCACCAAGCGTAAACAGGTCAAGGTGCAAAAAGCTTTCCTTTTTTCATGCATACGCGTAAGTCATTTTTAGAATTGTTAAGTATTTTTGTTACGGGATCAGACGGGAGCGGAGTTCGGCGTTATGATTGTTTTGCTGTGTTTTAAATAGTCGAAACTCCCCCTTTCTTAGCGAACCGCCAAGAGTTCCAAGATGAGTATATATCAGAAGACTATGGACCGAGAGCTCATAATTCAATTAGGACAGGATCACTTTATAACCCCCAGACGCATAAAACAAACATGCTCTCTGATTCAGTTCAGCATAGCTTTCTTGACATCTTCAAATATCCCTGGAAGTCGACTAACAACAGCTCGACTGCATTAACCGCAACACATTTTTTAAATACGAATGAAAACCTACCTTTGTATGGGTTTCACTTGTCGAACAACACGAGAAACGTATAATCGACAGGGTTGATGGTATATCCTCTGTAACAGTTAAGAGCCGACTGAGGCGGTGCTCTTGTGTTCCAACTCCACCTTACAGATCGTCACATGGTCTCGTTCTGGGTGATAACGGATCTCCAAATGAGCGCTTTTCACTCGCACAATTGCTCAACAATTCAGACACGAATGCCACAGAGGTTAATGTTTTTCATAGCGCTCTGACATACATTTTAATTGAGAGACCGACCACACTGTACTCTGAACTATGAACACTGGCACGACAGCGCCATCTACATGTTAAAATATTAATAAACGAGATATACAACTGCTTTTTACTCAGGACGCGACGAGATTACAAAATTTGGATCTAGTTTTTTTTAATACGAAATAGATTTTTAGGAGGCTCGTATGCCTACAGTATGTACAGAAACTTTACAAACAACACCTCGTAGCTACGTGGCTAGGGCTTTACAATGGAATATAGAGAGTACGAAGTCGTACAAAATTAGAAAGGTTTCACACTGTCAAATGTTACAGTTCCATGGACTGTAAACTGTAGCCTAACCTATATTCTGTATGTGTTAGCTATTTCACCCCCACCCCACCTCCCCCAACCCAACCCACACCCACCGATATTCCTCTTTTTGTACGACACAGTCGGCGATATATATGAGCCGAGACGTTATCAAGCAAACTCGCAGACCCATAAAACATCTGGTGTAGTAATTGACATTTATTTCGGTTTTAAAAAATCGCTGAATTAAATATTTTATGTGATACCACTGCTGAAGGCTTACTTATCGTTTGAAACAGCCACTTTGATGTTCGTCTTGGACCTCGTTTTCCGTGGATCTGGAGAACAACTGACTGATACAACTGACATACATCGGGGAGCTCTTGGAGCTAGGAGGCTTCCTGGATATCCCCACTGGAAAAGAACCATCGGACAAATACGAAAGTACTATCCATGGTGCTGAATTAATTTTGACGAGATGGTGTTGCGAAACTTCGCAGTTCACAGACACTTTCATCAGCGATTGAACGCCGAAGTTTCATCGCCTGTAACCAATAGGGAACGACATCAAGGAGACGGCTAATTATACGCGAAAGTTTAGGCTGATGCAAAGAGACTTGCGGCGCGATAACGGTTCATCAGTGAAGATCACCTAATGAAGTCCCAGACGTCGAATTGCAGGAATAAATTTGGTGACGTGTGAAGAAAAGCAGACCACTTTTTCACCGTTGACGAGAAACCTTTCAAGAGGCAAGACGCTGCGTTATGGTAACCAACAAGATCAAAAAAGAACTGCTCTAAGGTACTCTTTGTGTTTTCACTCAGCGCCGTACAACTTTGAACCCTTTAAACGCCGAATTATCCGCAGAAAAACGTCAATCTACATATTTGCTTTACTGTATTGGCCTGATATAGCTCCCAGTTGTACGTGAGAAGGTAAATGTGTAAGAGTTGGTAATATTGAGCCTTCGTAAAATTAAGCATGTATATCGTATATTATGCTAATTGATTGCTTTCTGTATGTCTGTGTGGATTATGTTTCTTTTAAATAGTAGCTTAGTGCCGTTTATGCGTCACTAACGGACACTGAGATATCGGGGGAAAACTGTAGCCTAATTTAACAAGAACAATGATAGTCTATTCAGTACGGGCAGATTTCTCAACGATAGGTAGAAGTTGTATGCTCAGGGGCTACGCACATCCTTTGCCGTAATAGGCGTATGGTAGGCAACATGAACAAATGCTACGCTTTGTGCGCAAAACCGTTATCGGATAAACGGTTATTGTGTTGAGAAGTTGTGGCACATCTTTATCTTACTAAACGCTAACCGTAAACGGTCTCTGGCATTTTGTCAAACAGTGACTGGGTGTCAAGTTATCATTAACCTATTGTAAATTTAAAGCACCGACTAAAACCCAGCACCAGACATCTGCGATGAAATTAGGTTAATATGAACTGGTACTGCGGTATATCAAACAGGATAATCTGTCAGAGGTATCAAAATGTAATCCACGCAAGTTTAATATAACGTAACATTCTATTTCAACATTTACACAAACTGATAACTGTGCTTTACCATGAGCTGAAAGGGGCTTATTACTAAATCTCCCAAATGGATGTAATATCAAAGATAATGAGAAGACTCCTGATCCTATCTCTTAATACAGTTTTCACGGTTGACACCGCGACATGATATTCGCCATACTTACAAGCATAGCAGAACTGTTTATTGGTGGTTGGCCGTTAGTGGCTCAGGGAGGCTGTCAATAAGAGGCCTGTTATGCGTTCCTGGTCAGGAGAATAAAGGTAAAAAGCGTGGGAAAAAAACTGAGGAAGACGAAATATATTCACATCAAATAATATTACATTATACAGAGGTGTACATAAAACTGTTATACAGGCTTGATGTTCCTGTGTGCGCATTCGTTTGTTTTATATGTCATTTTTTCTGTGTTTGTTGTGATAGAAGTCCTTCAGAGGCTTGAAGATGGATTCGGGATATATTAACGCAAGTGAAAACCCCATTGATAATGCGACCATGTTGCTGTACAACTCGTACATGGCATTATGGGAAGATTTCGACAGCAGCGTTAATGACATGCGCTACTTCCTGATTGGACTGTACACAACCGTGAGCGTCCTGGGTCTCCTAGGAAACGTGCTCATACTGACGGCGCTGGCCAGGAAGTGGCGAGAGAAGAGCATCATAAACCTCCTGGTGGGCAACCTGGCCTTCTCGGACATCCTGGTGGTGCTGTTCTGCTCCCCCTTCACACTCACCAGCGTGCTGCTGGACCACTGGGTTTTCGGGGAGGTCATGTGCCACGTGGTGCCCTTCCTGCAGTGCGTCTCCGTGGTGGTCTCCACGCTGGTGCTCATGTCCATCGCCATGGTGCGCTACCACATGATCAGCCGGCCGCTGTCTGCGCACATGTCGGTGCACTCGGGGTACGTCCTGCTGGCGGCCATCTGGATGCTGGGCCTGTCCATCTGCTCGCCGCTGCCCGTCTTCCACCGCACGGTGGACGTGAGCCGCGCCTTCCGGCTGGGGCCGCCACGGCGGAGCAAGTGGCTGTGCGTGGAGTCCTGGCCCTCGGGTGCCTACCGGGTGGCCTTCACCCTGGGCCTGCTGCTGGTGCAGTACATCCTGCCCGTGGTGTGCCTGACGGCCAGCCACGCCACGGTGTGCCGGCGGGTGTGGGCGGGCGAGCTGGCGCAGCCGGGGCAGCCGCTGGGGCCGGCTGAGGAGAACGAGGCCATCCGGCTCACCCTGCCGCCGCCGGCCGAGCGACGGGGCCGCCGCCTGCCGCGACGCGTCTCCGCCCCCGAGGGGTGGAGCCTGGGGCCGGCGGGCGGGAAAGAGAGGCGGCGGTACAGCAGGAAGGGGTGCGCGGTGGGGCCGGTCGCCGGCCGCGACCGGGTCTCCGGGGGGTCCCGGGGGTCCGGCGAGGGAGCGGCGGCTTGGGACGGGGACGGGGACGGGGACCGGCGACCGCCCCCCCTCCTCCGCGTCCCCCAGCCGGGCCCGCTCCCGCCCAACGTCCCCGTCTGCTTCGAGGAGCTGAAGGAGGAGGAGTGGCGGACGGCGCTGACCGCCGCGCGGACGTCGGTGTCGCGCGCCAGGAGGCGGTCCCGCGTCGTCTTCCTCAAGCTGACCGCCGTGGTGCTGGCCTTCGCCGTCAGCTGGATGCCGCTGCACGTCTTCCACCTGCTGACCGACTTCAGCACCGACCTCATCTCCAGCCGCCATTTTAAGCTGGTCTACTGCATCTGCCACCTGCTGGGCATGCTGTCCTGCTGCCTCAACCCCGTGCTGTACGGCTTCCTCAACAACGGCATCAAGTCCGACCTGCTATCCCTCATCCGCTGCCTCTAGGCAGCAGAGAGAATGTGTTTCATGCATTACGTGACATTACATTATATTACATTACAGGCATTTAGCAGCCGCTCTTATCCAGAGCGACTTACACTTAAACTTTTTTTTTTGTTTACATTACATTTGAATCCATTTATACAGCTGGATATGTACTGAAGCAATGCAGGTGCAGTAACTTGCTCAAGGGTGCAAGGGCAGTGGCCTATCCGGGAATCGAAACATGTGACCTTTCGGTTACAAGACCATGCTGTGGTGTACGGGGCACCTTGGGATGTTCCAGGAAACAGCAGGGAACCTTCCGGATTCGATCTAGTGGAGCTCCAGCTGGCTGTGACACCTCAACAATAACAGGTTCAATGCGAGGTCGGCGAGAGACATCCGTGCAAAAGGACGTCGGGGAACCTGTATTTAATCTACATCCACATCAATCTACGGTCCTTAACGTTCACCTGCAGATGAATGCAAGCTGTTCGGCGGGCTCATTTTGGCTCGTTTAGCTTTAGCGATCGCTCAACCCGCCATCCTGAGCGCTGATGAATCCCAGCCATAATATTTGATAATTACAACTTACCGCTAACCTTCGGGGGGCCCACTTTTGAAAAGAACATTGACCTTCTCCAATAAACTTTAATTTATTTCCTAGCCACGGTCATTAGCATATTAACAAGAATGTAATAGCAGATCATTTTAAGTTAAACTTTCGGTTAATTTTTCAGTTAACAGCCTAAGAAGCCCTCACAGCAATTTCAAAGTAATTATGGCTGAGGAACAGTAATGTGTCTTCAGAAAGCTCTTAAGTTTTATTGCCATTGCAAACAAACACATTGGTATTCACTCCTTGGTGATGTAACATTATCAATTTCCAACCGTGCTTTAACACGTGTGGTGTACATACATATGGAAAATATGCCAGTTGTAACAAGTATTTCTGTATATTTAAAATGTATTCACATCACGTCTGGATAAAAAAAATATGTTGTTTTATTTTATTATTAATCATCATTGTTTAGTATGACCCTTGTGCTGATAAGTGCCAAATCATGGTTACCCACGTATATAGCTGAGTCTATTTCACTGAAGCAATTTGAGTTTCTTGCACAAGGTTATAATAGCTGTGTTCTCACCTGGGAAAACAGGCTGGAAACTTTGATTAAGAACCTGCCAATAAGGCAAGCCTTATAAAGAGTGCTGTTTCAGAAAGGCAGGGTTGGTGTCGACCATTAGGCTAATTAACGGCACTGATTGATCGTCGCCATCCCGTGTTAAAGCACCTCTTTCCTGCAGGGAG
This sequence comes from Anguilla anguilla, assembly GCF_013347855.1. NCBI lineage: Eukaryota > Metazoa > Chordata > Actinopteri > Anguilliformes > Anguillidae > Anguilla > Anguilla anguilla. The sequence goes on from NC_049205.1 coordinate 61,319,837, forward strand.
GGGCCCCTTTCAGCATGACGATGCTTCTGTCCACCGAGCTTGAGTACCTGCTGTCATTGTAGCTAAGCATTCGCTGACTTACTTTACTATGGGAGAGAGTGGAGTTCTACTGCAGATATGCTGGTGAGATCTGTACCATGGTATCTAAGTACCTGCTGTCTTTGTACAGAAGGTAAGCGTGCACTGTTACTTTACTCTGGGAGAGTGGAGTTCTGATGCAGATATGCTGGTGAGATCTGTACCACGGTGCATGCAGGCTTTGCCATATTGGTTATTTCCACTTCATTGTTCTTCACCTGTGGTATAAATCTCTTCACACTTTTGAATGTAATATTTTATGAATTTCTGAATCATTTTACTTTTAACACAGTGCGTGTCTGTCTTGTATTTTCTTATTGGGGGCGATCTAACTGAGGCTCTCAAATAAAAACAATAAGTGAATAGATGCATTGTTGCACTGTGATTAATAGTTGAAATTGACTTGATATTCAACAGCTTTTGAAATGGCTGTGATGTGAAATATGCTTTTATCAGGACAGTCTCGTGATGACTGAACTGAATACTGAATACAGAATTATTATTTAATGAATTTTAAATAGCTTCTTTCTCTTGTCCAGTAGGGAATACTTGATCTGCCCTCTGTCAAAAGGCACTGACTAGTGTGTAGCGACAAATTCTGAAGCAGCCAAATCTGCAACTCACTGGACCATGAACCAGAACCAGTTTATCAGTGCAATATGCCAGTTGAAATCCCCCTTATTTATTTTACAAAGACTGTTTACCTTGTCATTCAAGTTGATTGATATTCTGTTTGTGTAATTATTGGTATTATTTTTTTACATTACATGGGGTTTGCTTTCATCCTGAAGAAAAGAAGCAAACTGTAATTCACAAAGAGTACTCCTTTGGGGGTCAAAAGTGACAGTGGTTATACGTTTTCTGTTAACAGATAAACAGCATAGCTGCATTGTGCTCGCTCATAATTTAGGCAAAAATCATAACTGAATCATAGATCAGGATTTCGTCTCCGGAATCTTCGGTTGCATCACTCGTGCGGGAATGAATCCAGGGAGGGGCCCCTCGACTTTGACTGAACTGCAGGAACATGCAGGCAAGGCCTGGAGTCACGCCACTCACTGCTAGACTTCATAGACTTAAGCGTTCTATGATAAGCTGCTTGGTCACAGTCAACCTGTTCAGTGACATTTTTTACAGAGTTCTCTATAAATATCAAAGGCTAACGTCCAGCTGAACTAGTTTTGATTGCCGTGGAAAATTCTCATACATGTTTGATAGCGGAAGAGGCGAACAAATTTGGAATTCGGGCCTAAATAAGCATTTACGGCCTTCAACACTCACCCCCCCCCCCCCCCCCCCCCACCCCCCCAAACTACTACCAGAGCATTCCTTTGCCTTTGTCACAGACACAAAAATAATTCATTTCGACAAGCCTTCAAAACCAATATACAGAGATTCCAAGACACTGTCTGACATTCAAATGTCAAATGGAGAATTTTACATGGGTCTTTGAGTTGTTTTACTTTTGACCAGTAAGGTCAAAATGAATCACCATGCATTTTGTATCGTACATGTTTGTATCTACATCTACAGCAAATTATTACAACAGGCACTGAGGGAGAGGTGCAACAGAATACAGAGTGTCATGTCAACCTCACGATGGATGTGTTAGCTGTTATGATACAAGTTATTTTCATTACATAAAATTGAATAGTCTTATTGCGCACGCATCCCATTTCAATTCCACGTGCGCGCACAGAAGGCACGAAGACAACCCGCAGAAGCAATTTAAACTGAGTGCGGGAGATTGCTCTGTGCGCACCAGCAGTGTTCTCTACACCACAAGCACTTACCAGATGCTCTTTATCGAAAGTGACTGCTTGCACTTTTTTTTTACATTTACATAGTCTCCATTTGGATGTGTCCCGATTCGATGCAGGTTAAGTGCCTTGCTCAGGGGTACAACAGCAGTGTGTTACGTGGGAATTGAACCTGCAACCTTTAGGTTACAAGGCCAGGTCCTTGAACTTGATTATACAACACAGTCACCATTGTAGCGCACTGCTCAGAGTAGGATTCATACATACAACCCTCTGAGCTCCCTCAGCCTGCTGCTGCACCACCAGTCAAACGACCTTTAACCTTTCTAACAAGCCTCCCCCCCCATCCAAAACATAAGAACAGGACATTTTTTGTGGGGGGGGGGGTTAAAATCTAAATCGGATGTCTATAGTTAGACCTTCAGGCCTGAAAGATGGAACCAAAGAAGACAACCCCCCCCAACCACCCACCCCTCTACACAATATCCTCCTTCCCCCCTTTTCTTCTACACTGCCATCATTTTATATCTGGATTAGTCCTCCCTTATAATGTGTGCCACCGCTTTTGATGCTTCTATTCTCAGCGCACTGCTGAACAGGAGCATTATGGGAATCTGCGGGAGGCCAGAACGGGCTGTCACAACAGCTGGCTGTCAAACGCACTGATTCTCGTCAGCAGACAGCAGCGGCGGAGAACCGAGTCACCATCTCTACTGGCCACCCTGGTACAGTACGCCTCCTCCAGCAATCCGGCATATTTTGTGTGGTGCAGTTTCCCATAAAATATTCATAACAACTTTCAGAACAAGAGGAGAAGAGAGATAAGGCGTGTTTTGGGCAGCGTGCAGAAACACTACGGCAGGTCCATCAGGACCTCTGCCTGGGCACGAAGACAGCTCATGCCTGGATAATTGCGCTGTCGTAGATACGAAGTTTGATGCCACCCATTTCAGCCTATGCCAGAATTGCAGATTAATCCTTTTGTAAATGCTGTCACAGGCAGCCTCCTCGTGTGCAATGCTGCACTGATGTTGGACGGTTAGTCAGTGGAAGATTTTGTTGTAATTACTGCACAGTGCGCCCACGGTTCAGTGACCAGCAGAGGTCAATTTAATGGGGTGAACTTCTACATGGTCAAGCATGCAGAAAGTTCACCAATGTGCCGAAGAAGTGTCCAAATTTTAACATACGGGACATATCCTTTAATCACTGACAATTCCAACTGTGGCATTTTTCAAAAACAAGCATTAACAATAACCATCCATGCATATAAAAAGAATTTGTACATTCATAGTCTTCGGTAGCACCAAGTGAGAGACTTGTGGGGTTTAGGTTTTCAGCTCAGTTTTGAAAGACATTTTGGAGAAAGAGCTCTCAGCCGTAATTTAAAACGAACGCCTTTGACAACTTTGATGCATCAAAGATCAAAGCAGTGCAGTGAAAATGTCAATCTCTTTGCTCTCCATTTTGTTTTTGCTTTTATGGGACATCATAGAGAATATTACATTAGCTTAAAAGAGGGATACAGTACAAGATGGGAGTAGATACACACACACATCTGAATATAGCCAATCTAATACAGACTGAACACGTTTAAATGATGTGGATTATGATGATCCTAAAGCATTGTGGATCTGACATAATGTCTGTGAGGCATAGATAATCCCAGGAGCTCTACATAAGAGTATATTAAACTGGAGTTAGACAAGCTTACCGTAATTGCAGGAATCAGCAATGCACATTGATGAAATTGCAAATAAGAGCAAATAATATAGCTCCTCTTCCTCCCTCTCGCCCAGTGCATGCTAGGATAGGCTTCAGCACCTCCCTTAACCCTGACCAGGAATAAGCAGGTATAGATAATGGCTGGATGGATGGCTAATATAGCTTCTAAGCTCAACAGTAAATATGAGAGAAAATTAATTTCCATCTGCCTCTCATTATGACCTACGCCCAACTTGACCAGGCATTGGAAAGAGAGTTTGATTACCCAGCTGAGCACTAAAACCATGAAGATAACATGACTGAAGCACCTGCACAAAACACCATGCATGGTTGCATGTGCATGCACACATGCTCATGCATGTGAGCACACAGCAACACACTCCTATTCCGTAATGCATGGAACATGTAAATTTATTTCAATCCCTAAACGACCCCTCACATTTGGCACCTGTTTCTTAGTACAAGACAGTAAAAGCCAACTGTTTTCATGAAATGATAATGCACTGCAGTTTAGCTGACGTTAAAAAAAAGAACTTTTCATAAAATGTCACCTGTAAAGATAATGTAATGTATTCTCACCTTTTCAAGTCTATCTAATGCTCAGAGAACTGCAGCAGGTTCTGGCAGTTTCCAAACAATGGATAGCAATGACAACAGCCTTGCCACCTGAAAGAGAAAACAAGTCTCGATCTATAACTAGAGTCAGCACACAGACTTACGTTGTAAAATATTTGCATTTGAAATGCGCCAGCCTATACGTATTTATATAATTCATTACAATTAGGAGAACTGCTGTTTTTAGTGGGTTAAAAGGAGCAGTGCTTCTATAATTTTTTTTTTTTTTTAAATACATAAAAAGAATCAATGTGAAATGTCACCAGGAGGCTTAGGATAATCTTGATCTCATTCAAAAGGTGCATTGTAACTTCCATTCTGGGACAGAAAGGTCATTCCTGACTATTAGAACTTGCCTGAAAAGGCTTGTGACCTTTTTAATACCTCGGTACATATCGGGACCTTTACATTTCAGGCAATATGCATCCAGAATAAACCTCTGAGCATTCAATTAAACAGCTATTAAATCTCATTCTGTTTCATAAACATCAACGAATATAATAACATTGCATAAACAGTCTACAAATTGTGTAGATTCTTGGCAGAGCTGCTGGAACATCAGTAATCTTCTCTCAACGCCATATAAATCACGCCATTATACTGTTTTTGGTTCGGAATAGGAGCCAATATTTTCCCCAAGATTTTATAAAAATCTATCTTTTATTCATGTGTTTTATAGGATTGTACTAGCATGTGGTTTTCTGTAGATATTGGCAGTACTACTCTGTTTTTTTATGGTTCTAGGTTGGCAACAACCTGGATTGTAGCTGCAAAAGGTGCTATTACGCCCAGGGGTTCTATTACGCGCTCTGCTGATGCCATAGTCTATGTGCCAGCGTGTACACTGTAAACAAAAAGACAGGAGCTTAGGTCTACATTCACCTGACGTCATTAGGTTACGTCAAATAATACGACTGCGAGCTCTTCTCACTCATTTTACATTAGTTCGTTTTCTTACATTTTTACGGACTAGGAGACCGCATATTAGCCCACCTGTTATCATCCAATCTTCCCAAAACGTTGAAGGTCCCCTTTAAAGTTTTCAAGAATATAATGGTCTTCCGGAACTAATTGACTTTTTTACCCGCGATCGGGGAATCTAAACAGTGTGGGACCATTTTCCGTCAGCGAGAAATTGCACGTGCTTTTTTTGCTGTCAAACTCACTACAGTGAGCACTATTTATAAGGAAATGGTAAGCACTTAAATGTCAATCTGTTAGACAGTTAGCTATTTTGATATTTGTATTAGAGCTTAGTGTTTGTACATTTTATAGCTACTGTTAAGGTAGACTGAAAGGTGACTAACATACTCGCCTTGTGTGTACTGTTTACAGCCGAAGGTACTGAAGGGTGGTAAGGGAGCGGTAGAGAAGAAGGTGATTCATCCATACAGTAGGAAAGCAGCCTATATTGCAAGCAAAGTTGTCAAACAAGAGAAAAAAGAAAAGTAAGTTTCATTTGTCTTCTTGCATATCGTCATTCACTTGTCTCGGTATTTACTAGCTACTTCGCGTAGCCAACTGAACTCAGTTGTTTGCTTATCGGTAATGCTAAGCTAACGTTAGCTACATAGATACAATGAACAGCTAACTCCTTCTCCAGCTAGCGAATGGCAAGCTTGTTACTCGTTTTTTGTGAGGCTGATTAACTGATCATAGACTTGTTCCAAATATTTGTCTAGATGTAGCAAGCTTCATAGCAGATCAGATCTTCTGAATAAGTTTGTTTTACAAACTTAGCGGGCTCGTGTCTTCAGTATCAATCTATTGGGTTTGGAAAGCTTGAAAGTTTTGAATTGTATGTCTCGTCTGCAGGCTAAAGCATGAAAAAACCTTACGACTAAATGCAGTTGGTAAGTTATTTGGAATGTTAGGTGTCAGCTTGTTATTTTCCATTAATCTAATCATTAATATTTTGTGTTTGTGAAAGCAGGGCTAATAGCCTTTTGGGTTGTCCTCCTGTTCTTCTAAAGTGTGTAACATTATGAACAAATAATAATTAAATGGCTGCATTTTCTTGCCAACAAAATAGTTGATAAAACGAGTCTTATTAAAACAGGGCTGTTGTGGTGCACCACTCACAGTTCCATATCGTAAACCCTTAAAAAGCAACGCTTAGATGGCCATAGTTCAGATGTGTTACCAATGCGTTGAACCAGATTAAGAAAGTCTGTCTCAATATTATTTTAATCCTTCTCAATTGTTAGGTGTGCATTTCTGTTCATGAACTGTTAATCAGTTGTTAATTTGTGTGCAGGTGAAAAACTTCTTTGGTTCCAGAGCCAGCTTGATCCTGAAAAAACGGAATACACAAAACAAGATGCTTGTGAAATTATTGAACGGTAAGGCCAGGAATTATTCAATGACATATTGACGGTACAGTCAGAAATACCTCTGTTTTATACTCTTAACATGCTACATTTCAGTGGTGTTAATGTAACGAATTGCTTCAGTTCTTCCTTTGTGTTTTGTAAATGTTCCTGAGCATCACTGTGCAATAGATGCTGCACATTTTCACTCGGTAATTGGGTAACCCCGCTAGCTAAATTAAATTGATACCTCTGATGTAAACAACGGAGGTAACTATCAGCCCATAATGCATACATCAGTCAATCTGCGTAGTACCAGCTCTGAACAGATACCAGTAAAAACACGCCGTGTTCCCTTTCGTGGCGGCAGATATCTGCATCGTTTTGACGCGGAGATGGAGCAGATCGAACTAGCGAATGGAATTAAAGGCAGGCAAGGACGTCTACATGGCTCCAGGGAGAACGTCATCAAACAGACCGTGGAAAGAGAGCGAGCGTTATACGAAGGAAACGGATTCGGTGAGTCGTTCTTTCTTTCATTCGGTCAATACATTTTTCTGTTACGTGTGTGCCGGCTTTTCTTATTCCTGTTGTTGAACACGTCTGTGGAAAAAGACCGCGATGAATGCTTGGTACATCCAGCGATCAGGGTTGTTATGGGGTTTCTTGCTTAGAAATTAGCTATACTGAGTGTCCTGCCGAACAGTAGGACAGGCATTCATCCGTCAAAAAAAACGACGGTTCAATACCTGGGCTCCAGTCTACCCAGTTCTGAATCATCGCAAAATACCTGCTTAGACTTTGAAAAGGTATTGTGGCGTTAAATGGACGTGCACTTGGCCTCCATTGTTGGAGACCACCGCTGTGGTGATCATTTTGTTCTTGATGTAGCGGAATACACAATAGATTTTTTTGTGCTGTTCTTTTTACAAAGGCTCTTTAGTGCTTGTTGGTGTTATTTGACTTAATTCAGATGATTTTTCTCTCCCATTTAATTTTTTTTTTTTTTTTTTTTTAGAAATTCCTGACATTATCAATTGTAAACATCTGAAAACGTTCAGGTAAGATATTTTCGAATATATTTTCTTATGTCTGTTCATGTAGGGACCAGAACCGTGGAATTTTAAAGTTTTAGTAAATTCAAATCGTGTTGGAAACTTAGCAGTTGCATTATGCCTGTCTGTCAAATGTATTTGCCCCGGCCAATCTCACAGTGTAAACTGATTAGAGTGTCATTCCCGTAAAGAATATTGCCTATTTGAACTCAAATAACACTTCTGGCTGTTTGGACAGAGCCACGTGCACTATGCAGGGAATCATTACTGTGACAAATTTACAAAAAAACAGATTTAAAAAGGCCTCATAGCAGGGCATAAGCAAAACCTGAGAACTGGAGCAGGGCCTTTTCTGGTACAGTACAGAAGAGAAAAGGCGTCTGTCTTATAACAAAGGCAGATACTTAACCTTTAATGGTTTTTCACCTTGCCTGCTTTCTGTGGAATTCCAGGCAGCCAGAAAATTTGGGTCTGATCATATTCTCAAGGATCTGCCTGTAAGAATTGAAAATGAAGTTGAATAAATGATATTTTTAGCACTGAGGTTAGGCAGGGTTCATACACTATTATGACCAAAAGTATGTGGACGCTCCTGCTGAAGGGTTGACGTTTCTGTTTGAAGTGCCTTTCTTTGGCGTGTACATGGTGCTCCTAACACATTTTCTCGTTGTATTTTTTTTGCCACACAGAGAGTGGAACGGCGACTTGAAAAAACTGCCCAATATAAAAATGCGCAAGGTGTCGCCCAAGGAGGCGGGAACCTCGCAGAAAGAGGCGGGGCCAGAGGGCCCGTCAGCGGAGCTGTGCGAGGACGCGTTGCTGGGAGACTCTGAGGCGGAGTCTCTCGATGAAGAGTTGTAACGGTGACGCCCACCTTCCAGCACATTGTCCCACCCCACCAGCACCCCGCAGCAAACCCCCGACTCGGCTGTCTGTTACTCCAGGGGCCAGGAGAGCCGCAGGATTTGCTGCTTTCCGTTTTTACTTTAAAATCTGCAGCCAATTACAACCCAGGTAATCAGACTTAGTGAGGTAATCACCTTTTTTTTAATTGATCAGTTAACCATTTGAAGAGTGGATGTCCTTGGAATGTTTTTTTTCTCCAGAATTCCAAAGTCAGTGTTCTAGAACTCCGTTGCTTTAAAACGACCAGTAGTGACTGTGACGTCAGCATTCGAATGGTCAGTTGGGAGCATTTTAATTCGCACGTTTGTGATCTTGCGCCTTGAAGGGTTAAGGGCTGACAGTGAAACACGTCACATCCTGTGGCTCTCCGGGACCCCAGGGTCTGGTAGCTCTGCTTGGACTCCTTCAGCTACACTGCAATGGGCAGCAATGAAATCGCTGCTGATCATAACCTCATTTTATGTACTTTTTTTCCCTCCAATCCAGAGGAATTTGGTCCCCCTCCACGCCAGAGATTTATGACTATAATACAGCATGTATGTGTGTGTATTTAAAATGAATGCGAGTGCTTCCCTGAAAATAAACGCCCAAGGTCTTTTCAAAATGCGTTTGCTGTAATCTTTTCATATGGGAGCTGTTTTTTATTGTGTGGGCATACAGAAATACGATGAAAGGAGAAACTGAATTATAATCGATTGGTCAAATATGAAAGTCATTTTGTGAGCAGGGGAAAAGTTTTGTAGCTTTCTGCTGTTCAAATATCCAGACTCGGTTCACTGCAGATGTTTCTTGTCACAAAAATGGTCGATGGCCTTTTTGGTTCCACATCAATAAATCCTGTTAAGGAGGTTAAAAAGCTCCATCGAGCGGAATGTCAAGGCTAATAACAACTTTGAAACCTAGCGTGTAGCATTTCATTGTTCGTGTGCATTACTGATACACATCTGCCATGTCCACAGTTTGAAGTGGAAATAGTTAGAAATGAGATATTTTTCAGTTTCTGAAGGGAAGTTGAACTTCATTCAACAAACATAGCTCGCTGACTCAATTTTGTTTTGAAACCAAACGAATAATGAAATTACAGTAACGACTGTAAAATGAACTTTGGCGTACAGCTCAGTAACCAATGTCTCCGTGGGTGGAAACCACAGAAGGAGGGTGGAACCTCTGAGGGAGGGTGGAATCTCAGGAGGAGGGCAGAACCTCAGAAGAAGGGTGGAACCTCAGGAGGAGGGTGGAATCTCAGGAGGAGGGCAGAACCTCAGAAGAAGGGTAGAACCTCAGGAGGAGGGTAGAAATTCAGAAGGAGGGTGGAACCTCCAGAGGAGGGTAGAACCTCAGGAGGAGGTTCCTGCTCCGTTCAAGTCTGAGTCCTGGCCAGCTGGATCCTCCCTGCGTGCAGTTGGCATGTTCTCCCCGTGTTTGCGTGGGTTTCCTCCAGGCACTCCTGTTTCCTCCCACACCACATATGTCAGGTTTGGTATACGCCCGCCTTTGCCCTTGCCCAAGGCACTGGCCTCAGAGCTGGAGCTGGCCCCCGGGCGCTGGACCTGTGGCTGCCCACTGCTCCTAAGTAGCTAGAGTGGTTCAAATGCAGAGGATGAATTAGCCCACGGGGCTCAATAAAGTGCATGCCATGAATGGACAAATGGTGCTCGGGTCTGTGCTGGGCCTCAAAACTGCTGTGTGCATTTTTTTGTGTGGGATCAGTAAAAGGAGACTCAGGGGTGACTTGACTGAGGCTTTTAAATTCATAAAGGGCATCAACAAAGTGAACTACAAGAGATTCTTCAGCTTATGTTCAGTTAGTAGAACGAGGGGACAAATGGAAATTAGCAAAAGGTAACTTCCATACAGACATTAGGAAGAATTTTTTCATGCAGAGTGGTTAACGTGTGGAGTAGCCCCCCAGGTCACATAGTAGAGGCAGAAACTCTGGGGATTTTCGAGACCAGGCTTGATATGGTGTTACATACTATCTAGTCCGTGGGTAATCCGAGCACCAGGTGCAATGTAGTCAGGAAAATGGCGAGCGTTGTTGTTCTCGTCATTATGCTGTGTTATCTTAGCCGCTTTCCCGCCAAAACGGGCTTCTCGTCGCTGCCTCCTTTCCGAGCGCCTTTTTCGTCTGAGCGGCCGAAGAGCGAGGATCGGCAGCTGGATTTATCGCCCTCGCACGACGACGCCCATTCAGTTCCCCTCTGTCATCCGTGCTGAGCGGGGCCGAGGGTGGCGGCCGCAATCAAAAAGCCGTCGGCGCGGTTACCGTGCCGGGGGGGGGGGGGGGGGGGGGGCGGGGGGGAACGCGAGGGAAATCACGGACGTCGTCTCCTCGAGGTCGCCCGCCGTCGTATTTCACGCGCCTCTGAGCGCTCTGCGATTAGCTTCCCGCCGCGGCGGCCGAGATTACGCCTTCGCGGCTCTCATCAGTCGCTACGGCGACAGAATTCGCGAACCGCCGCCGACGTCGAGAGGTCCCCGGGGGGAAGAATGATTGCCGGGGACGCACGGTGGGACGTACGCACAGCACTTATAAATCGCTTGTTGTAATGGGCCCGTTTAATGGGTGCAGGCGAAATAAACTTTCGCAGGGAGACAGCGGGCACATTTATTACCACTGTCTGAATTTCACTCTCCAATTTGTATGACAAACGGCCATTTAAAAAAATGAATAAATAAAAAGCATTTCCTGCAGCGTGCTGTATGTACTTTACCATAAAGCATATTTGCAGAGATTAGGGATCAAATGTCGTCATTCCCTAGGGGGGGGGGGGGGGGCAGTCCAATCCAATCCCAAGAGATAGCAAGTGCAAGTACAGACTCGATTCACAGGAGGGATCCAGTTCGCCAAGAAGCCCAGGTCTCGTTGCTCACCAGCGACCCCTGCTGGTCGTTTGGGTGCCCACAGTCTGCTCGCTGAAGCTGCATATGAAGTGTCCTCCACCGGCTCGTGTCTTAGCGAGCTCTGCTTGTGTGCCGCAGCGAGGAGAGAAGCCGTGACCTCACGCCGGGTGTTCTGGAGGAGGGTAACTTCCTGTCTGTTCTCTCCAGAATTATTAGCATGCGAATATCACTCGACATTCAAAAATTGGGGGGAAAAATGATTAAACAAAGTGCAGAAAACCCTGTTGGATACATTCACAAATTTATTGCACTGCCTTTAATGTACATGTAGTAATTCCACATGTAGTAAACCCACAGCCGGGTTTGCCAACACTTAACAGGTAATTAAAGAATGACGTCTGCGCTCTAACTGGCATAGTATGTTCCTGGAGGATTATTATATATTCCTTTCATAATTCACATTCTCCATTCACAGTCAAAACAGCCCAATCTGAATTCATTAGAAAAAGAAGTGTAAACAATTTATTCATTGTGCTGCTCATCAATACTGGTGGAACATTTTAAGGTGATGTCACTGAAGTCCAGACTAAACGGCTTAAGACGTCTATCAGACTCGTTTGTAACAAAAGGTTTGAAAACAAATTTTAAACGTCTCTTCTGAACCACTCTCTTAATGTGAGTATTCTATCAAATGTATCTTAAAACTGAACCACCTTTCATAAACTGCATATGTTTGCTCACTTTCAAAGCCTCTGAATACTCATAACAGACAACTGCTGTTTCACCTGTGCCGTTTAAAATTTCTTGAATTGCTCATTTTAAAAACTGGTTTATACTGGTCATACTGGTTTATATCAGTGCAAACCAAAACTATATTATCTAAGATAGAAAATAAGTACTTCCCTAAAAATGAACTCACGTGTCACTGCCTAGTTCCTGGTCCTCTTTCCACAAGCTCTTTGGTGCTGGCTTGTTTTGTAAAACTATCGTGACACGTCTAATTTCTTTCAAGAATTAAGGGTGGGGGGGAGGGGAGGGGGGGGCGTTTCTGTGTTTTCCTGGAAACATTTCATACGGGCGCCGTTTCTCCACTGGGGTCATCTGAAGTGTTTTTTTTTTTTTTGTCTGAATAGCTGTGCACTTCAAAACACTTCACATCTCGAAGAAACAGACAAGACATAAGCGGGTACTGGCTGTCTGCAGCCGGGTCAGACAGGAGCGACTTCGGGGGGGACGACGCCGCCCCCTGCTGGTCTGTGAGAGTTCGTTTCCATCTGACACGCCGGCACCTCGACCGTGTCGTGCTTCCCGTTGTTCTGTGTGAGGGGGGCGGTCTTCTCCTCCCCTTTTTTGACAGTGTCCGGGCAGTTCTGCACAAATATGATCCGGTTGAAGGCCTTCAGCCGTCGCCAGAGCTGGAGATAGACCTTGCACTGAATGTACATGAAGATCAGCCCGCCCGTGAAGCCGATCGCCACGACGATGAGCTTCGTCCAGAACGGCCACTCCAACACGCCTGCAACAGACAGACAGAGGTGATTGGCTCTAACGAAATATGAAGGGTAAATGTGTGTGTGTGTGTGTGTGTGTTGTGTGTGTGAGTGTGTGTGTGTATGTGTGTATGCGAGAGAGAGAGAGAGAGAGAGAGTGTGTGTGTGTGTAATTTTAAATATCTTTTTCAGCCAGAGCTTCCTAGAGAAAGACATTGGACTCACAACTCATGTGGACTCACCTTGACAGACAAAGATACTTAAAGAAATGTGCAGACTGAGGTTTATTATGTGAAGGTTATATCAAATCTAATGAAATTTAAGAGTGGCTTACGTATATGTATGTAATGTGTACTGGCATGTTCAAAAGCAGCAGGCAAAGTCTCGATGGGCCCTGCATGGCCAGTTCTTGTCAACACCTTTCGTACGTGTTAATTGCTGTATATTACGTAGCATAGAAATTGTGTACCAAATGTAATATTTCCCATGTTATTCTCAGATGCTCAGACTGCATATCATGGTTTTACTTCGGTATACAGGTAATTCTGATGACCTACGGTAAGCACGGGACACCATAATTAAGGCCGTACCGTTTTCTTTTCCTTGCTTGATCTCCTCGGCCGTTCTGTCGATTAGAACGTAGAGGGACCACACCACGCAGGTGACGGCGATGATGTGGAAGGTGACGGAGCAGATGATCTTCCTCCTCTCGCTCGCGGACATCTGGAGTTTCTCCCACTGCGAGGAAAAGGCCGCAGTCCATAAAACGCACCCCCAGGCTTCCGAAAATAACAGGGCAAAGTGCAGTTTATCTCATTAACCCTTTGAAGAGCAGGTTTTTTGGAATGTTTTTTTATTCAAAATTCTAAGTCAGTGTTCTAGAACTCCAACACTAATGACATTACTAATGACACTACTGACAATGTATTTGTGATCTTACACCTTAAAGGGTTAATATCTGTAATGTAAGCCACAGCACGGTCAGGACTATTGTCTAATGTCCGGTCAGAATATGTTTCCTATAGACATTGATAATGATACTGGCTCATGTGTCATACTTAACATACATTCTTACTTTCGAATTAATGTCCAATAGACTAAGGAAGTTTATTTTCTCCACAGTCCTCAAGGATATGAGTCAGGTGTGGATTACAGACAGGTCAGGGGTGCAGGAAATCCCAGAACAATTCTGACTGAGAGTAGCAGCTAGATGTTTAATAACAATATAAAACGCATTAATGTTCAGTAATACGCCTTAGAAAACAATGTACTGAAGATGTAGCCTGGACGTAGTTAAAATGATTCCCCAGTGCATGGGTGGTAAGACTGCATCAGGCCCCTGATGGTAGGCCTCTAGAAATGTTATTCGTGCCATGACAACATTTTAAAAATATATTATGTTCTTCTCTTCAAAAAGCCGTAAGACCAAAAACCACCACACATCCTTTTTTCTGAATGAGAATTTACCCAGAACATTCGGCAGTAAAGAGATCGAAAGAGACAAATTTATTCCAGCACATCTGCAACTATCTCTTCCCTTTTTCTAGTGACATGGCTTTGGTTGTGGGGATGGAATCAAAGAGCAACAACATATTAATATTAATATGATTATGATATTAATATTAAATTATTACAATTATGTGTGCATTCTCAAGGTAAGAAAAACTGCATTTAATATCCACGGCAACGTTCTGTGGACTGCTCCATACACAGTGAGATCCACAAGATGTCACTGTTGAGTCTCAAAATCCAAAATTCAACCCAGGACTGACCAGGGGGAGTATTTCACAAAGCAAAAGTAAAACCCAGAAATTCTCTTCTTACTTCACCCCAGTTCCATATTTGGGAGGGTTCCAGGTATTACTCAGTGCAGTTATCCAGCTAACTCAGTAATCCTGCTTCGTAAAACAGGGCCCTAGGCTATACATTTGGTAACCATCCGTCCATTATCTAACCCCTGACCCAACAACCTGCTCAGGGTCGCTGGAGCATATCCCAGAATGCACTGGGCAGGAATATAGCCTGTACAGGTCAACAGTCCATCACAGGGAATGCACACACTGTCATGCCTAGGGGCAATTCAGACTCCATGATTAACCTAACCTGCATGTCTTTGGACTGTGGGAGGAAACCCACGCAGAGAACGTGTGGGGAAGTGTGGGGGTTTGAACCAAGGACCTTGGACCTTGCTGTGAGGCAACAGTGCCATCCCATTTGGTAACCCAGAAACCAAATAGAGTCCCTTATTAGAGGTATTCTTGACCCAGTAATCACTGGAAAGACAGTGCAGTATTATTCACATGCCTCAAAACTGAAGTTGTCCAAGTCTGCATCTGTAGCATCAGTATTCTTCCCAATAATGACAGAATAATAAACAGCTAATTTTGAGAAGGTAGCTAAGGTGTACCGTACACAACATACATTACAAGCATTTGTAATTAAATTACAAGCATTCTTGACTGCTTTATCTCAAGTCCTTTTAACCCTCCTGCTGATTGTGTTCAATGCCACAGAACACAGAAATAAATTATGAATTTTAACAACACTTTGTAGACTTTGATAAAAATCAGAGGGCCAGAGGCCTTTAAATGATTAATTTGGAAAAAGAAAACGCTTGCCATTATTTGTCCAGTTCTCTTTGATGTCTTTAACTTTGTGAGATGCACATACGTCTCTTTTGACATTTTTTAATCAAGTCTTTCATAGTTTATTTAAATTCTGTGTATTTATCTGCCCAAGGCTGTCAGTATTCTTATGCATTCTTATGCAGCTGAAAAAATTAGCCTCTCTCTCTCTCAATTTCAGTCTGAAAAAAGTGACACATTCTGACCCACCGCTCAAAACCAATTATGACAAAGCAAACACAAGGATAGATACTTAACAGATACATTCGGGTTAAATCCAAAGCGACAAACCAAAAAATGATTTTAAAGAAAACATTATATTAAAAAATTATTTTAAACAAACATTACGCACGCAGAAATACTGCAGTAATGTCAACGCTAACGACTTTTAGCCTCCGTTAAAGTGTGAGGGAAATGAAGAAGCGTGTGGTTGACTAGAGGAAGGATGCGTTCCAAATTAGCTTTAAAGAGCCTTTCAGCACGGCAACCCGACCTACTGAACCATTACTCCTGATCGTGTGTCCCGTACTCAATGATAAACGAGCAGGTGAAGCTCAGCAGGTGAGCTGGGTTTTCTTACAGGGGAGGGGCCAGTGCGAGCGGGGCAGCTGGGCCGTTATGGGAGGGGCTTCACCTTCTGCCGATACGAGAAAACGTATGCCCACGTAACCCCGTGTTCGGGTTTAAAGCCTATCCCTGCACCCCCCCCCCCCTTTACTGAGCCTTCAACAGCTGATGATCTTCTCAGTTCTTGTTTTTTTTTTTTTGTTTTTTTTTTACATTCAAAGGAAAGAATGGTAACAAAACGTTTGTCTTATAAAGAGTTTGTGCAAGATACAGCACACCATGTTTTTTCCCCTCCGAGCACACGCTTTCATAAATTACCCTTATCGTAAGTGTACACTTATGGGCAATAAAACCCCACTTTTTATTTACTGATGGAATAAGTTGTACAGATTATTTAACATATAAATTCAGCAGTTCTTGCATCAAAATTCAAAGGCTCTTACTTCAAGGGAGGTACAGAATACTTTATTTTCATGCTGACATTATTGGCGTTATGTTAGCGGTACGCTATGCTAATGTCACCTGAGTGACATCATCCTTTTCTGCTGTTCCTTTCTGCACCTTCCTCCCAAATTTAGACAGACTTCAGAGCAATAGGTGGCAGCATTGGTATGTTTGTCTTTTATTGTTCTGTCTTGTTTTCGTTTTTAAAAGTAGAACGCTCAATCCATTGTCTGTGCAAAGGGGTCAAAGAAAGCACTATTGTTTTATCACGGATAAACATGATTTGTTATCATTTACCCCTCTCTATTGTATTAATTCATAAAAAATGTACCGCACAATACGGCAAAGCGTAAAAATCACTAAATATGTAAGGGGATTATTATTTGGTGCCATGGGAAAAAAAACATTGATTCGCTTTAATGTCCACTTCCCACTCAAACCACACCACACTAAGCAGGTGACTCTGTATCCCACCCTATACCATTCCATTGCAAATATGAGTCAAGTGGTGTATATATGAAGACAAACATACAAGTATTTGCCTTTCTGATGACCTAACTAACGGCTTTTACAATTCCGACAGTTCCCAGGTCCAAAGCCTTGCTTTGGGAGGGGTGGTAAAGCAACAGGCAACTGGGCACCCAGTCACTGGTCTCTCCCCGCTGTGAGAGCAGAGAGACAAGTAGCTAGTCACCCCTCCCCGGTGTTAAGGGGGGGGGGGAGGCTAGCGAGGCGGCGGTGCGGGGGGCAGGCTCGGGGGGGGGGGGGACAGGGTCAGTGCGGGGGGCAGGGTCAGTGCGGGGGACAGGGTCAGTGCAGGGGGACAGGGTCAGTGCGGGGGACAGGGTCAGTGCGGGGGGACAGGGTCAGTGCAGGGGGACAGGGTCAGTGCAGGGGGCAGGGTCAGTGCGGGGGGGGACAGGGTCAGTGGGGGGGACAGGGTCAGTGCGGGGGGGCAGGGTCAGTGCGGGGGGGCAGGGTCAGTGTGGGGGACAGGGTCAGTGCAGGGGGACAGGGTCAGTGCAGGGGGACAGGGTCAGTGCAGGGGGACAGGGTCAGTGCAGGGGGACAGGGTCAGTGCGGGGGGGCAGGGACAGTGCAGGGGGGGGCAGGGTCAGTGCGGGGGACAGGGTCAGTGCGGGGGGGCAGGGTCAGTGCGGGGGGGCAGGGTCAGTGCGGGGGGGGCAGGGTCAGTGCGGGGGGGCAGGGTCAGTGCGGGGGGCAGGCGCGGCCCCTACCTTGCGCAGCGGCTTCAGCTGCGTCTGCATGATGAAGTCGTACTTGCAGAGCTCGCAGCAGCGCGTGTCGGAGCTCTTGATCCACTGGTGCAGGCAGCCCTGGTGCACGAAGCGCAGGCTGCCCGTGCAGCGGCAGGGCGTGATGAGGGGGCAGTCCTCATCCCCCTCGCAGTGGCAGATCCTGCGGAGGCAGAGGGAGAACCGCACCCATCAGCGCCGGGGGCCCCCGGGGGCCCGCACTTGCTCACAGACACACACACACACACACACACCGCATCACCGCTACAGGATGCATGCACAGGCCCCGCGCTCGCTCACACACACACACACACACTCACACACCGCATCACTGCTACAGGATGCACAGGCCCCGCGCTCGCTCGCTTACACACACACACAGACACACACACACACACACACACACTGCATCACCGCTACAGGATGCACAGGCCCCGCGCTCGCTCACACACACACACACACACACACACACACACACACACACACACTGCATCACCGCTACAGGATGCAGAGGCCCCGCGCTCGCTCGCTAGCACACACCCACACACACGCGCACGCGCGCACACAAAACGCATCATCGCTACGGGACGCCCCGTTCCCAAAACAGCACTGCAGAAAGGACGGGTTCGCGCCTTAGCCTTCATGCGGTATACAATCTGCCGAACTGTAAACCACAAGGAAACGACGGGGGGGAACGACGGGGGTGGGGCGGCTTGAAAAGAGAACGTAAAGTGAACGTAAAGTAAAGGTTAGGATAAGAGGGAAGGTTATGAAAAGTGAATGAAAAATCGTGAGCGAAAAGTTGTGCAGGGCTAGGATTTCCGGTCTCATCCGGAAAGGACCAGTGTGGGTGCTGGTTTTTGTGTTAGCCCAGCAGTATGATTAAACTAACTAGTCACAGTCTTCAATCAAGTCCTTCACAAGCAGAATCGGGTGTCTTAGTGCCGGGCTTAAAAAAATTTTTTTTTTTAAAAACCTGCAACCCCTTTTTGGACATGAATGGACACCCCTACAGTAGGGCAATGTTGCCCGTCTTCAATTCCACCTGAGATCGTTCACTGTTCGCGGCGGAAGTGGAAAATCCAGGTCCAGAAAATAAAAAATCCTCCCCGGTATTTTGTTCCCATCTCCCAGGTTTGCCGATTAGCACAATTCTTCAGGCAGGAGGTAGAACTTAGAACTAATTACTGAAATCAGTTCACCGGTTGGAAGAAACACACGGCAGGACTTTTACTTTCTGACCCCTGGACTTTCCAGCTCTGGTTAAATGGGACCTCTATCTACAGCAGAATTCCAAGGCAAAAATGTACAAACGCTCTTTGAAGATGAAGTGGATATTTTAAGAGGCAGCAATACAACACAGTCAGAATGCAGTGCAGTGATAGAGAAATCTATCTTCTGAAATTTTAGAGAAGGCTGATAAAAATCAAAACCACACAGTAAGCAAACACAGGCCCGGCTGCATTTTTCTCCACTCAACAACTACTGTGTTTTTTCTTCCTTATTTGGCTTCGATTATATTTCAAATTTATATCCTTTTTTTATTTTTTAAGGCAACAGAACAACAACAAAAAGCTCGCTGGTTTTTTTTAACCGCAATAAGACCAGGAATTAAACAGTCACCGAGAGATCGATGGTTTAATTACACGGGACACGCTTCGCCGTGTTAAATATCTGCTCGATTAAAAGGACGTTTTGTGGCGCAGAAACAGCACAAGGAATAACACAAAGCAACACGTTAGCTGGAAAACCGATTCTCAACAGCGTCAAGTAAAGACGCCGTCAGGCAGAAGCAAACGCTCATCTGAGCCATGAAAACTGCAGCCCACTGTGAGGGAGTGAGAGATAGAGAGAGGGAGAGAGGGAGGGAGAGAGAGAGAGAGACGGAGAGAGGGAGGGAGAGAGAAAGGGTGGGAAAGAGAGAGAGACGGTGTGAAAGAGAGAGAGGGAGGGAGGGCAGGAGAGACAGAGACAGTGGGGGAGACAGAGGGAGGGAGGGCGGGAGAGGGAAAGAGAGAGAGGGAGGGAGGGAGAGAGAGAGAGACAGTGGGAGAAACAGAGGGAGGGCGGGCAGGAGAGGGAAAGAGAGAGAGGGAAGGAGAGAGGGAGAGAGGGAGGGAGAGAGGAAGATGGAGGGAGAGAGACAGGAGAAAGGGAGAGATTGAGGGAGAGAGGGAGAGACAGCGGGAGACAGCGGGTCAGAGGGAGGGAGGGAGATGGAGGGAGAGTGACAGAGGGAGAAAGAAAAAGGGAGAGAGACAGAAAGAGAAGGAGAGAGCGGGGGAGAGACAGAGGGAAGGAGAGAGGGACAGAGGAGGGAGAGAGAGTTAAGGAGAGAGCGAGAGGATGTGTTCCTTGTATATGTTCATTCCTTTGTATATGCTTGTGCTTTGGCAATATAAGAAATATCTTGTCATGCCAATTTTTTGAGCCAAGACTTTGGAATTTGAGAGAGAGTGTGTGTGTGTGCGTGAGAGAGAGAGAGAGAGAGATAGATTGAGAGAGTGCGAAAGAGAGAGCAATGGGGGGACAGAGAGAGAGAGAGCGAGAGAGAGGGGGAAGTGGAAGCAGCCTGTAGCACAGACGCACCTCATGCAGATGCCGCGCTGCTCAGAAGTGCCGCAGCGAAAATGCAGAAATGGCTTCATTTACCGAAATGCGCGACCAGATGAGGAAATGCTACCACCAAAATAAAAAAACGGTGTCACACATTTGAAAGACTATTCAACACAACATCCTCACGGTCAAAGCAGTTACGAGCACTCATGCTTGTACTGTCCCCTCCAATACCCAGAAGTGTGTTTCCAGTAAAGGAAGGAACTCTCTCCCTCACTTCATGCCCGGCGGACTGACTAACTGACCGTTTGACTGACTTGACCGTTTGACTGATTGATTAACTGACTGAATGTGACTTGTTAATTGCTTGCTCGAATGATTGACTGGCAGACTGAAGGGCTGATTGATCACTCACTCGAATGGACGTCTCCCCTCCTTGAGTAATAGCAGCACTCTTGTGTTTTACCACCAGCTGAGGTGAAGGCATTTAGAGGCTCATAATGAAAACGACGTCCATTCCGGCTCTTGTCTTATTTGCGAAGACGGGCAACATGAGTACTGACAGCGTGGTCAATTCACTTCTCTGCTCGTCATCTTTGTCAACGGACTTGAGTCAATATGCCTTTTCTGAGCATTGCGCACTGTGCTGTGATTGGACGTGCCAAACACAGTCATGCTAACATTCGGCTAATTACCAAGCCGGCTTTTATACTCGTGGGTTGTTTTCATGGGTGGTCAGGGTCGACAGAGCACAGTGTCTCCACCCTCCCCGCGATTCGTTAATCCGGCTGTGAACTACGTCTTGGTTCCCCTTCTGGAAAATGGGGGGTTCTATCCGGTAGGGGGGAGGGGATATTTGTCTAGTGGGGGGGGGGGGGGGGGGGGGGGGGGGGGGGGGGTGGGGGGCAGGCTACTTCTCTTCAGGGTGCTACAGAGCGGACTGACCTGCACACTTCTAACTCATCGTCCGAGCACTGGAGCCGCTGGGCTGTGCTGCTGTTGCCGGCCGGACAGGCCGAATTCAGGCCTGGGGGGGACGAGGGGGGGCAGGGGGCGGCGAACAGGGCGACCTCCCCAGCCTCAATCTCCTCGTACATCCTGGCGATGCAGTCTTCCTCCTGGGGGGAGGAGCTTCCATGGCTCCGCCCACTGCTCAGAATCTCCTCGAAGCTCCCGGACTTCGCCTTCTGCGAGGCCGAGGGGGCGGGGCTTGGCCCGCGCTCTTCCTGATTGGCCGGGGGTTTCCGTCGGTTCTTCAGGCCCGGGCGGCCGGCCTCTTCCTGCCCCACGGACGGCGGGGTGGTGCGGTCCCCCTCATTTGCTTTGGGACCGTCCCGGGACTCCACCGACACCAGCTCCATGTCCCGCCCTTCGTCCCAGGCCTGCTCCCGGTCCCGGCGCCCCCGGCCCCCCCGGCCCCTCCTGGGACGCTCCCGAACCCAGTTACGCGCCTCCCTCCAGCTCTCCTCCTCGTCCGAGGAGGAGTCGGAGGAGTCTCTGTCCCGCCGGGGGTGGCCGCGGTACTTGACGCACTCCTCCTGGGGGTCGGAGCCCCCGCTGTTTTCCCCGCCCCCCCGCGGGACGTCCCGCTTCCTCCTGTGCCTCTTTTTCACCTGCCTCTTACCCGCAGGCTGGCCCGAGCGGGACAGCACCGTGACCGGGGTGCGCTCCTCCACACAGTCCTCCTCCACTTTGGGCAGAGGGTGGGAGGAGCTGAGGGGAGGCGGAGCCGAGCGGAGGCGGAGGGCGGAGCCAGCGACAGCATGCAGAGATGAAGAATGAAGAGTGGAAAAAAAAAGGGGGTGAAGTGACAGTCGGACAGACGTGGGGGGGGGGGGGAGGGGGGAGGATCAAAAGCATTTTGAGGAGTAACTGGGGTTCAGACTTGGGGCTCTGCTTCTTTTAGGGGCAGTGACTTCAGCGACTAGGGCAGGTCACTATTATTTTCATATTTTGGTCTGTCCAATCATAGTCTCTTCACCCTCCACTCAGAAGCGCAAGCGGTCACATTGCTCCCGATCTTCAGACCCTAAGCGTCTCCTAAGCCACAGGCTGAGGGACTTCCTGAAGGCGTGCGACGAACGCGCAGCGCTCCCGTTCCCCGGCACCTGCTCGGCAACGGAGCCGAATTTCTTTTGACCTCCCGGGGCAATTGGGATCCGAAAACGTCCATTTCCTCATTAAGCAGGAAGCGCAGCAGCCGCGCGCTACGTGCCGCCTGATTGGTAAACACTGGGCCAGCGCCTCAGCGCTGAAGGGCCCGTGAGCTGCTATTGTTTGAACAGGGACGGTCCTCTGCCCCCGTAACCTCACAGCTGGGGGGGGGGGGGCAAAGTGCTGGAGAATCGGCAGAATCGCACCCCTGTAATCGTCTGCCATTCGAGTCTGCAATGTTATCTGATGACACTGAAGCCCAGTTTCACCTCAAATAAATAAAAAATAAACAAAAACAAATAAAAAAAAAACAACACCAGACTGATTTGTCACGAGCGTTAGAATTAGACGTTATGGCTGTGACAGGAGTCAGCATGCCTGTGTTAGACACAGAAGACGCGGCAGGACAGGCAGAAGACACAGTGTGGTACAGCACAAGGTGAACAAAGGCTCACACGATTCAGATTCCCCGTCTGTCGGAGTCCTTCGTTCCCACCGCCTACCTGCAAATGTCCTGAGAGGAGGGAGTCACAGACGTCCGAGAAACGCTGGTGTGTCCCAGTCCCGTCGTAGAACTGCTCGCCTGCAACGACCAGTCGTACAACATGGCTTTTTTCTTACAAAAATGCATTGTTGGAGACAATTCAGTAACTTAAAAAATGGTTACGGTGGTCAGAAATCGTC
This sequence comes from Anguilla anguilla, assembly GCF_013347855.1. Lineage (NCBI taxonomy): Eukaryota > Metazoa > Chordata > Actinopteri > Anguilliformes > Anguillidae > Anguilla > Anguilla anguilla. Next base: position 61,342,904 of record NC_049205.1, read on the forward strand.
ATAGTTCCAGCACGAAAACAGAAATGGTTGTGATAGCAGAAAGACAGAACTAGCTGTGAGCGCAGGAGAAAGTGAAACTAGATTCAGGAAGTTTTGATGTACTCGCTGTTTGCGGCTTAACCCCTTAAATGCCATTCTTGAGCGTCTGGTTTGCATGGTTACTAAAACTAGGTCTTCAGCTGCACCTAAAGTCAGGGTCTTTGCCTTGACTAACGGATGTTAGTCAAACAAGAAAATGCAAAGTGGCAGTAACCCCATGATATTTACTCTACTTTCAGATTCATAATTAGAATTACTTTCAGATTCATCTCTTCGTGAATCTGAAAATGAAAAAAAGTTATAAACTATGTGCTTAAAAAACACTGAACTGGCTTATTTGTGGAAAACACAAGGTGGCTGGGCTTAAAGCAGAGAGCCCTTTGGGTATTAAGTGCTGTGTCTTCGATTACTTGCTCGCTCTGCTTTTCGCAAAAGGCAGGAGAACACTCCTGCCGTTACCTTGGAGATGTTGCTGGATCGACTCCCCGAACGCCTGGGAGGCTTCTCGCTCTGAGGAGAGAAAGAAGACAGAACCACGTGAGAAAACCCGCATGTTCATTCCTGACAAGGAAATAAAAAATAAAAAATCATTAGAAAAAAGTACCAAGAGACTTACTTAGACTCCATTGCTTACCGCAGACACTACTGAGTATTATTTTCATAAATAGGCCTATAGTGAATTCGGTGTGTGGGTTTGTAAACACTTAATTAATTTCTTATTGATCGTACAACATAGAGCTAAGCTGTTGTTTATTTTAGCTAATGTTCAGAGAACTGGGGTTTTATAAATAAGGAAGTGTTGTTGTGCTGGAGGCCATTTGACACATGCATTCTGAAGAGCAGTAATGAATACAACCCTTTATGGAAATTAACAGAAGCGAGCAACAAAGGAACTTCAGTCAGGTAGAAACATTTAACGACGTTACACGCGGTTAAATGAAACGGCGAGATTTTTTTTCTTTCTGGGAATTCCGCGGAAAATTAGCGGAGCCGTTTTCCGCGGAATTCCCAGAAAGCTATTCGCTTTCGGTGTTGGTGGTGTCCCTCATTTGACTACGATCGTTCGGATTACTGGAGCGGATTGGGAGTCATGTGCTAGAGGTACGCAAAATGGTGACGCTACGTAAGGTCACTGAATGACTGAGGATAAACTCTGCTCCTATCAGCCATTCAAACTCTGGTTCCGTGTCCGTTATTACGCTCGTGCAGCGATCGGTGCTGCCGGAACAGAGTATGCACTTCCAAACATTCACAAATATAATGGTGTCATGCCCTTGGAGAAATGGTCACACAGACAATGCACGAACATCTAATTATCTACATTACCAATTAACATGGCATAACATGAGTTAAAGAATTAAAGTTAACATGCAAGAAAAAAGTGCCAGTCATTTGATATGTAACAAAAGAAAAAAAATCAAGAAAAACTACTCATATGTCCAGCATAGAAATTAGCATTACACTGGCATATTCTATTGAAAGAATAAATGAAGAAACCACACACACACACATACACAGGTGAACACACATACACACACACGCACACACACACACACACACCATGAATGCAGACTGCCTGTGTGGTTTAACAGCCTCTAATGCAAAAACAGTCCCGTTACTAAATATAGTTGGTGTCAACATAACATCCTGAGCCAGGCAACTTATTTACAGTCAATTTGTCTCTACTTACGGGGCCAATTAAAAAAGACTTTGGTGAGACACTTATTTTTTGCGATCAAATTAAAAATGTTTACTTTCATTATTATTACCGTTTATTTTACCCGTGAATATTAGTAATGGATACAGAAACCACAAATACGCAGAACCCCCCCCCCCCCAGAGCTGATATGAGTAAGCAAGGCCGTGACTGTCGTTGAGGACACCGAGCTCGTGTCCTCAGTATCTTTTTTTTCTTCTTGTCCATGTCCAAAGCCTATATTTCATTTCAGTCTTTAGTAAGAATTTCTGTTGAAATTCATTTAGGAGGGACATGTCCAGCACATAGGCTACACCCTAAAATGCATCCTCAATCAAAAGGGAAAAAGTTGTGTACACCGGCCTAACCCCACCCCACCACCCCCACCCGAGTCCCTTGACCTGGTCATACCACTCTGAGGAAGAGCCCATCTAATCAAAACAGAACGCTCAATTCAAAAGATTTTTTAAAAGATGAACAAAAATGGAAGTCCATAAAACTGACATTTTCCTCTTTGGCACCATGAATACGGGCTGTAGAGAGATCCAAAAACAGACAAAATCCAAGATAAAGATAAAACCCCACTGTTGAAAAGAAAGGGAGTCAGGAGACTTCCAAAGTACCCCATCCATTCTCTCAATGTGGTAAGACACTGTTGGAGCATATTACAGGAAGAGATAAAATCACACCTGCCAATACCATTTGTGAAGTTCAATAACTTTTTAGACCAGTAACTGAAGAGTGTAGCTGTTTTAACAGACCAAGGCTTAAGGATTTTGTTACACAATCACTGTTTTATTGCACATTACATTTACATCACTAGCGTTTAGCAGACACTCTAACCCAGAGTGACTTACACAAGTAAAACCGACAGCGTCCTACCTGAGAATCAAACCTGGTAGCAAGGCCAGTCTCTTACCCAGTCTCCTACACTGCCACCCCCTGTTGTAACGTTGTATTGCGGATTATATTGCTGCTTTCCTGTCCAGGAAGTGCATACTGAAGAACTTGGAACAACTACAAAACACAGGTTCGATAAGGTACGATACTCATTATGCATCAGTTATCCATAACCATGAACACATTAAGTCCAGTTCACACAGTAGTAGGGCTACATGTCCAATCCAAAACTTTCCCAGGGTTTCGTTTTTTAAAATAGCACCACTGAGTTCGTTTTCTTTTTTTCGTTTTTAAACACGCGACGGTTTTATTTCTTACACATTCGTTCTCCACTGCGGCACTAACTATCGTTTTTACACACTTTGGCGGTTATATATTCCGCGTTCGCAGCACGCGCGGGCAGAGAAACGAGCAAAAAAAATGTAATGACGCCTCGTATATCTTCCTGTGCCGCTGGACGTGCTCTAAATAACGCAAGCGGCATTCCAAGACTTCGTTTTATGCATAAATCACGACTGTTCATTTATCTTTATTTGAGTGATGAACTGCTTCGCACCACGCAGCGCTTTATATTTCTGCTTTTTCTGTCGATATACCTGCAGATGCTAAAACGGAGCCCAGGGTTTGGTACGCAACCCTATGCCCGTGTACGAAATGATGAGCAGCCGGTTTGTCATAAGGAAGGTAAGCAGATGCTCTGTCCTTGATAATTGCCCTTAAAACAAGCTGATCCACCACACAAGTCTATTAGTCTTCATGGAGTAAAGTGCCACTGCCACTCTCGTGAAACCAGATGCACCGTTTGATATGAGAATCGATTCATTAATATTAGAAACAATGAAATTAAGAAGTTGACTTTACAACTATGGGCACAAAAACAAGTCAAAGACAACAAGGGGGTATTGGGGGGGAGGGGTGTTTAATATTTTTAGAATTGAAAATAAAATGCATCAGAATTTTCAGTAGTGTAGGGATCATCACAGATAAAGTAGTTCCACACAACCCAACATTATTCACAATATTGACTGAAAAGACCAACCGCCCGTCTCACGTCCCACATTTTCCCTGATTAGTGTGAACTGAGCAAATCGAGGAATCGATGACGCCTGTGAATGAGGGATTTTATTTTACAGTGGAAGCCCTTTTCTTTTTCCTGACATTCAACCATTTTAGCACTGCAACCCATTTTCCTTGGGTACAAGGTCTCATGGAACCCACAGGCCCACGCTAACTGGCAATATACAATACACACATGCACTCCAATTCTTTATTTCAGACCACAGATAAAGGCCATACTAACTCTCTTATACAACACATGCATGCACTCCAATTCTGTTTCAGACCACAGATAAAGGCCATACTAACTCTCTTATACAACACATGCATGCACTCCAATTCTTTATTTCAGACCACAGATAAAGGCCATACTAACTCTCTTATACAACACATACATGCACTCCAATTCTGTTTCAGACCACAGATAAAGGCCACAGTAACTCTCTTATACGACACATACATGCACTCCAGTTCTCTATTTCAGACCACAAATAAAGTCCATGCTAGCACTTACACAAGACATACATGCACTCCAATTTTGTATTTCAGACCATGAATGAAGGCCACACTAACTCTCTTATACAACACATTCATGCCATTTCTATGGCTGAGATATATTACACCCCATAACTGAAGAAAGGCCATGGCCCGTCCACATTCTGAGTTACCAATCCGCCTACCAGCGTTGTCTTATAACCGTTATTCAGGGACAGTGAATAACAGAGGCTCGCTCACAGAGGTGGAAACTGGGCTGTGCGTACCTAGCTGTTTCCGCTCTATTTTTGGACAGCCCTGCAATTTGCAGCCTTCTCCAGTCCTGGTCTTACGTACGTTTTCCCCAAGACGACCAAAAATAAAACTTAAGTAATTGGCACTTGTAGCCGTGGACGGTCTACTTTGATGGCTCAGGTCTGACATTTCAAATTCTGTTAAGATACACATAAATCTACATCCATCACACACCCACACACACACACACACACATACACGCGCATTCGCACACACACACACACACACACACACGCACCTCCACCTGAGTTGCAAGCTCGTATTTTTCAGACCGGAGGACATTTCCCTTCCGTTTCACAGGCGGGGTGAGGACTCACGCAGTGAATCCTGCGTGATGTAAGAGCGCAGAATGAACTGCGCAGACGCAGAGGTCTTCACTGCAGCGGCTTACAGGCGCCTCACTGAACCCGTCGCATCAAAAACAAGACATTTTCACAAGCGCAAAACACAGCACTACTCCATTATTTTACCTGAGAAAAGTGACCAGATGAAGATGGAGAGATGAAGCTAGTGGATAACCTGTGCAATGTAACCGCTCCAAGGCAAGCGTAAAAGTGCAATAACACCACCATACCTGACACAGGCCTACCTGTGTGTGTGTGCGACACAGGCCTACCTGTGTGCGTGTGCGTTTAGCACAGTGTGCTGCTACTGCTCGCCGCGACCAGCCTGCTACATCACCCACAGTGCTTGTGAATCTGCACGCATGACCGTCCCTTTACCGAAGAGAGCCTTATTTCAACGCTGAGCGAGTGTTGAAATCGGGCCCTAGCGCTGGCCCCCGGGGCGGCGCGGTCGTTTCGCGGGTCACCTGCGGGTCGGGCTCCGGGTCCGCACCTGCGCCCCCTGCCTGCGCGTCGCCGCCGCCGCCGTCGGGTTTCGGGCCGCACCCCGCGCCGTCGCCGTTAGCGATGCACACCATCGTCCCAGCCGAGGCCGGAGCACCCCGCGTCCTGCCGCTTCGCCGCCGAACGCGCGGTGGTGGACGCGCGTCTCGGAGGGGAGGGGGACCGGGGCCGAGTCCGGCTGCCGAACCAGGCGGCTCCGTCTGAGCGCCTCTGAGCCACGCCCCCGGGTGGGGGCGGAGGGAACTCTACACCCCGCCCCTTGCATTATTGATGACACACATGAAAGCCAGGCGACCCGGTCGGAATCATACGGGCTCCGGTTACCATGGCGTTTGTTTCATGTCTATTTTATTTAGGTCTACAGCTGAGGAAGCGTCGGGGGGGGGGGGGGGGCAAGGAGAGGAGTGGGGAGGAGCTCTCCGAAAAAAGAGGAAGAAAATATGGGGCGTTACATTTAGTCTATAGCTGTCAAATGAGTAACATTCATATGGTTCTACGTGAAAATGAAACTGAAAAAATGTTTTTTTTTATGTACCAAGTGTCCATTACTTTGGTGTGTCCAACTGAAAATGTCCCCTGGGGTCCATAGAAAACCTGTTTTTCCTGAGTGTGACGCTGGCATTTTGGCTTCTGAATGCACTGTAATGGCAGTAGAGGTGTGAGCTGGCAACTAAGATGGCCGACATCCGTTCATGAACACTCATCGCTCTGGGACAGGGCACGTCCAGCAGGGGAGTCAAATGCCAAAGGCCCCCGTGGAAATAAACTTTAAAGGGCAATCTCGAGGTCAATAGAACATCTTTCGCCATGCTGTGCTAATTACTGTATTTCGCTGCATATCCAAGTCGTATCACTTGGTAGGGCAGAGCAGAGTATAAGCCAACTATGCCATATTCTATCCGGATACGAGAACAAATATACCCAAAACAGAAATGCTGAGTTTACCAGTGTATGGACAAATACTTCAAACCGATCAGCACTTCCTTTTGCTTTGTGCTTAAATATGTACGTGAGCTAAACATCACCTGACACCAGTATTACAGAGTCATTGCACCAGAATGACACAAAAACACACACAAGCGCACACACACACACACACTCACATTCACACACGCCTCATTACACTAGTCATCAAAACGCCAAAACACACATACACACGTCTCTCTCTCACTCACACACACACACACACTTATGTGTCCCTCATTGCATTAGTCACTAAAACGTAGCATATGTGTAACTGAAATCAGCAGTTTTCTTCCTGTTCATAATGAGTCCCTATACTGCCCTCACATGGCTGAGATATAACCAGAAAAAGGAACATAGGACCATGATGCAAGTGTGTCCAGGCAACCACCACCATTATGAGGGCTGGGGACATAACAAACCATAAAAGTGATTTCAGTATCCAGTAACTACTGTGCGTGTGTGTGTGTGTGTGTGTGTGTGTGCATGTACGTTTGTGTCTGTGAGAGTGGGTGTTTGTGTGTGCCTGTCTGTGTGTGTGTGTGTGTGTGTGTGTGTGTGTGTGTGTGTCTGTGAGAGAGTGTGTGTGTGTGTGTGTGTATGTGTGTTTGTGAAAGTGTGTGTGTGTGTGTCTGTGAGAGAGTGTGTGTGTGTGTGTGTGTGACAGGACCTGGAAATCGACTTTTATATGGACTGCAGGGAAGTCTTCAGCCAGACACACCAAAGACACCTGGTACAAAGTGTTTTGTTCAGTTCTACTTTCGTACTGAACAGAGACTAACCAAAAGAGTATTAGCTGCGCATGTCCTGTTCACACGTCTTTTTTATCAGGAAGTCCTGCCTTTGCCTTCAGTCAGTGCTGTTTCACAGCTCTCATCCTGGAGGGAGCCTTTGTAAGAAAAAAAAAAAACATCAGACTCAGAACACAACTGTTCTTCGCCTGGAGTAGACGCTCCTTCATTTCAGCGCGCACCTCCGAATCCAGCGCGTTGATAAGAACGGCAGGCAGACCACCCGGAGCACAGGCAGAATTCAATTTCATTTTCATTAGCCCTGCTCCTTTTCAAGTGGCTTCTCCGCATTAAGTGAGCCGCGCGCGACTCGTCGTCGTCGTCGTCGTCGTCGTTGCCACGGCGTCTGAAGCGGTTCTCTTCAACCACCGCTTTAATGGCCAGACAGACCCAGACAGTAACCGTGCGGCCGATGTTTAGCAATGCAGGCATTCACTTCTCTCTCTCAGAGCCTGATGTGAACAGCTTCAGGCTTTACTGTCAGTGTCAGACCTCTTTCATTTGGTACCACTGGCCTGGTACAAACACAGCGTGTTCCTGTAGCCAGCCTTGATACTGCAGAGCCACCAGTACGCGTATGCTAGCTTTCACTGTTTGCACTTCACTGCATAATCCACAATGACTTAAGCACACTGCCGTACGTGTATTTCCTGTATTATGTATTACTTGTGTGTAGTACGCAAACAAGCAAGGTCAACGATGCATCAAACAGCTTCAGCATTTTGAACACAAATAGAAAATAGCAAGAGAAATAACTGGATCTTCAGAACATTCGGTATTAAAAACAACTTGAGAAGTGCTATTAAGAAGTGAATCATTTTACGCTAAGTGGCTAGCTCCAGAATTTTGAAAATCATTTGCAGTCTAGAATTTGCCATATGGACTCATCCAGTGACCTTCATTGTATGGTCCATTTAACCTTTATTTCATCAGGAGATGTCCCGGGACTAAGAACCTCTTCTTTGAGAGAGACATTCATTCAGTTTGTGGTCTGAGACATACAGAGTCAATCACAGGGTACTTAGCTGGAGTTTAAACCTCAAGTTTAAACCCTCAGACCACAGAACTGCATCACAACTGGAGCAGCTAATTCTTATCTCACAGGTTCGGATAGCTGATCCAGTTGTAATGCAGTTCTGTGGTCTAAGGGGTTTAATTGACCCCCCTCCCCATGATTTACCTTCATTTGCAGTAACCCCCATATCAGTACTACACTGTTCGGTGTGACTGGTAATGTGTGAGTGATGAATATCGCACACACACTTCTTCAGCTCTTAAACACAACCCGCTCTCCATAGCCTGGATGTGAACACTTCACGGCCCGTTAAAGCTCAGTGTGAAGCATTCCTGCCGTCCCTTTGAAAGGTTGAACTTTAAAACAGATTTGCAGTCCTGAGAACATTTGAGATCCGATCCTCAATGAAACAGCGGAGAAGACATTTTCAAAAACGGATATCCAGATTTAACACAAAGACGCTCAGTGAACAGATGCATCGATACTTCACACGCATGAAACGTTAACATTTTCCAACGTGACGTAAATCCATTAAATTGCACCGTTTAACTGTTCCACAAGCTTTTCCAATGGGGCTGCTTTGAAATGAGGTCTATCATTGAGTTGAGCAGGCAGTTATCAGGGAGATATCAAACGAGCCACTAAAGTGGTGGACTTTAGTGGAGCCCTCTCCAAGAGAAAGGCCACTTCCAAAGGGAAAATGATCAGCCATCGGCCAGTCCTCTCCACTGCTGCCAGCTACATGATACATACATGATACTGATGACATCGCCCGCATTCAACAGACGCAGTTATCTGGAGTGTTCTACTGTGTAGGGGAACACAGTGAGTATACCTGAATATGCATAGGTAAACTCACCTGATGAACATGAGCAAATGCACCAGACCAGGCCAGCATGCATTCCCAGGCCAGCAACTACATATGCAGTGGCCTGGAAATACATTGTAGACCTAGCAAAAAAAATCTATACTTGTTACAACACTACATTGAATAATAAAGGAAAGTGTTGCAATGCAAACTGAAGGTGATTGCATATTCCAATGCATTGCTTAAAATGCATGGCTTAAAGTATTTTAAACTAATCTATCCAAATTAACAAATTATTGCAGTATAGGAAATATTTCTTGCAAGCACTGCATCACCTACACAGGCAACCTTAAAATAACAGTGATTCAAAATAGAAAATAATTGAAAACAGTGGCCACGTATAGAGCTTCGACTCCCTGTCTTGTGACTGCAATTGCTCGGAGCAGTGTTCCGTTTTTGGGAGTTCGATTTATCAGCGACAAAGCTGCCAGCTCCACAAGCCCCACACGTCTTTCAAGGGCTGTTATTTCATGGTGAATGGCAAGCTTTGAAAAATCTGCTTGCTCCCAACTCTTCATTAAAGTGATTCATCGTATTTCTAGGCAGCACGTGCACAGGCTGGGCAGCATATGTATATTGCAACCAGAAAGTAGCTCTCTGTCCTGTTCATTATCCAAAGGTCACTCAAAAAGCACCCAAACAACCATCATGTTGTGCATGAAATCCTTAAATCCATCCATCCATCCATCAATCTACCCATCCATCCATCCATCCATATTATTGTAAACCACTTTCTCCTGGTTAGGGTTGTTGCGGGGGTGGGTTGGGGGTTGGGGGGCGGGGCTGTCCCAGCATGCATTGGGCAGGAATACACCCCGGACAGTCCACCAATCCATCGCAGGGCCCACACACCATTTACTTACACACTCATACCTACAGGCAATTAAGATTCTCCATTCAGCCTGACCTGCATGTCTTTGGACTGTGGGAGGAAACCGTAGTGCCTGGAGGAAACGTGTGCACGGGAACAACACACAGACTCCACACGGAAAGGCCCTCGGGTGGGATTCGAACCCGGTACCTTCTGGCTGTGAGGCGTCAGGGATACTGAAGTCCCTCAAATGTATTAACACCCTTATGGGCCCCACCCCATGAGACCACACAACATTCTTCAGCAGTGTAGGTGTAGAATAAATGTCCACATCTCTCCACGTCTCTCTCTACCTGTTTTTCTCCTTCCCTTACTCTTTCAAATGTAAAGTACACTTTGTTTTTATACAAGTCTCCACATCTCTCTCTGCTATAACCCTAGTGAACTCTCTCTCTCTCTCTCTCTCTCTCTCTCTCTCTCTCTCTCTTTCTCGCCCCCTCTCTCTCGCCCTCTCCCTCCTCTTTGTAATCCAAGTGAATTAAGACACATGTCTGTCAAGGCTAGCTGAGTTCATGTTGTTACTGCAATGATGGTGGCAGGTGAAGAATAGCAAGAGGCATTCTATGGAGGAGGGTGGGGTGGGAGGGGGGTCAAAATCAAACCTCACCTGAGTCTAATGAAGATGCCCCCCCCCCGCCACCCCAGGTCACCTGTAGCAGAGCAGCAGGTCAGCCTGGCTGTCTGATAATTACATCATCAGCAGTGAATGAAACTCACAGGTGTGGGGCTCTGGAGTTTGTGCTTCTCTCCCACAGGGTCAGTGAATAATATGAACTGTGCCAATTACGCTCTCTCGATAAACTTCTCAGCGGGAGGAAGCTGAATTATGCAGAGTTCCCTGGGCCACGGCAAACAACCGGGACCTCTGGGGCATTTCCTTTGGGATTTTAAATGAACGAACCCTAATGGTTCAAGTGAAATGTCTGTTATTTCTATTAGCGCTAACGATACACGGGCCATGCAAAATATGAACACGGGTATGCTAAAGTTACACGCTGGAGTCCATGACCCAAATTCACTTCCTTTGCTTCCGGTGAATGTTTTTTTTTCTTTTCTTTTTTTTCTCTCTACACTTTTTTCTCACTGCTGCAACCTCTATCAATTCTGAGGCGCTCAGACAAGCCCGGCCTCTCCTCCAAAGCAAGTCATGGCCGCCACCGCTTCTTATCGCATTGCCGTTGGGGAGTCGGGCACGCACAGACACGAGCTGGAGGATGACCCCTGCATGCGCAGCTCAACGGGAGGAACTGCAGGCACCCGAATGACCAGCAGGGGGAAGTGATGAGACCCTGTCATCCAGAGTGACTAAACGCAGCAATGCAGTGGTGGCTAATCCTGTTCCTTGAAATCTACCGTCATGTAGGTTTTCGTTTCAACTTTGATTTGGCACGCCTGACTCTACTCGCTAGCAGCACTGCGCCTTAAGCTTCTTTGCAATTTCCCACGGGTAATAAACTTGTCACAATGTATTTACTTGGCCCCGCACATCTAACCCGAACGCCTTCTTTGCCATATTTCTTGCAGGTTTAGAGTCTATTTTACTTACACTACAGGCCAATGGTATTAGGCTAGCTGTGGTTTTAAAAAAAACTTAAGGTAGATAATATGTCAGTCATAAGATTTAACTACCCCTCCACCTGATTGGTTAGAGTTCCAATAATTTTTTTAATTGTAATTAAAGCCAAAGGAGGCTATTTTGACGAAAGTTTAAGTTAAACTTTCGTCAAAATAACTAACTTTTTGCGTTGTTGTAGGTATAAATTGACAAAAAAAACAAGTTTATACTTTGGTTTGTCATTCAATAAATGTGGATATATTACCTGAATTACTGTCTACCTAAGGTTATTTTAACCTTACACACAGGTGGCCAAATACTTTTGGCCAGTACTGTAGGCCCGGGCCCCGAGGCCACCGTCGTTTCGCAGAGCGAGCCGTCGGGCCGTAACCGAAAAGCCGAAATCCTGCATCGGCAGGACGTCCCCTGAAACCAAACGCGCCGCGGAAGCACGTAGCGAGAGAAAAGATCAAAGGGATTCGCCCAAAGAGCGCAATTAAATCGACTGAATACGTACGCATGTCGTCTGCATTGTTTTAGCAAATAAATAAATAAGCAAATGAATAAATTAATAAAAACAGGGCTTTATTGCAGCCCTGAATGAGCCCCTCTATTACATTACATTACAGGCATTTAGCAGACGCTCTTATCCAGAGCGACTTACACATAGCATTTTACATTGTATCCATTTATACAGCTGGATATATACTGAAGCAATTCCGGTTAAGTAGCTTTCTCAAGGGTACAACGGCAGTGTCCTTACCCGGGAATCGAACCTGCGACCTTTCGGTTACAAGCCCAGTTCCTTACCCACTGCGCTACACTCCGTTCCTTACCCACTGTGCTACAACGTACCTCAAATAAGCAACAATAAGGATAATTACTACAATGTGACCCTTTGGATTAAGAAGAAGCCAGTGAATGCCTCCAAAAGGCCGTAGGATACATCGACACCTTTAGCGTGGCGTAGCAATATTTGTGCCACATCTCCATATCGAGGTTTACATAAACTGCTTTCCTGATGGTTCAGATCGGTTTCACGTGTGGGATGTTAATTCTATAACTACCATAAGTTTGGTTAAGGTTGCGTGCCTTAAATTCCAAAGCTTCCAAAGCTGCTTCACAAGGCGGTTTTAAATAAAGCATGCTCACAGCACAACTGTATGTACAGCTAAGTAAACAATTTCTAAAAGGCACCGATGTATCTTATTATAGCTGTAAAAAAAAGATGGTGTGCCGTTTCATCAAGACATTCTCACTGCAAATGTCATTAAATTCCCTCTGGCTCCTACCAGGTCTTTTGCCTCCCCAGATTTGTGGCTGTGTTTCAGCAGGAAGTCGCTGGGTAAACAGGAAACGTGTCCCCCCAGGCTGCAGGGCCCGTTAACGATTTAAAGCCATCATAAGCTACCTGCGGTGCAGCCGGTTTTATGGACAGATATTTCATGTGTATTATATGGATATGTGAAAACTTACTTGAATTTGAAAAGTAATAAAAATTTTTTTTTTTTTTTTACATTTGCAGCCCAAGCTAGTAAAAAAAAGAAAAAAAGCTGAGGACGGCAGAATCTGTGGTTAGCACCAAAGGGCCCAATAAAACAAACTGCAGTTTACGCTGGTAGGATGCAAGCCAATATCCTACAACATTGGCCTTAGGCATGTCAAATTGTCAGGCTTTCTTGCAAAAATGTGTTCAAGGTACCGGTTATAAAATTTCATATGGGAACCGGCCAACTAGAAATACAGTTTCAATAAACTTTTTTAAAAATCATAGCAGCAGCATAGCTTTGTATCTGGCTCCCTTCTCTTCTCTGACTCCTACACAACGGTATGTGTGGGATACGATATTAAACAGAAGGTATGGCCAAAAGGTGAACTGGGAATCTTTTTTTTTAATTTTTTTTTTTTTTTTAAATGTGCTACTTCATTTATTGAGCCGCTCTTGTACAAACAGAAATACATCTATGGTAAACCTCCAGAGTCCTCAAGATTGGAGATCTTGGCTGTGTCCCAAACCGCATACTTCCATGCTCCGAGTGCACATAGCGAGCATGCCGCCATCTTGGAGTGCGAGTCCAAACCGAAGTTCGGTAGTGCGGAGCACGGATAAAGTACCCGGATGCGCACTCCATTTGATCAAAATTTGAAGTGTGCATCCGTGCATGCTCCGACTGGGAAAAATACCATAATTCCTTTCGCGAAAACGGCCAAAAACAACGGTAATGGCGGATGACAGTCTAGTGTAGGCTACTCTCTCGGATTGGAAACTGAAATCATGTCATAGGAAAATGGTAAACAGGAGTTGGTGTATAAATAAAGTGGTACAGTGTTAATGAATAACGCAATACGTAAAGTATCAGTTGTTTTTATTAGTTTAAAGATATGTACTTTTAACGAGTGTAACGAGCTATATTGAATACATCGGTGCTAATCGTCGGGTCCCGTCTTGAATTATAAACTGCCGTTTTATTCTCGCCACTGCCCATCTTTTCATTTAATTTGAAATACACCCCTTGCCTATGGAGTAGCCACCACAAACATGACCGGCTCCATAAATGTTGCCTAACTGAGTACCCAGCGCGAAAGTATACAGCGCGAAAATAATGAAAAAACAGACACGACTGTTTACAATGAAATGGCAACTTTATTATGGGGTTGACAGTACACTGAAAGCTATCCAAACTGCAATTAATATTTTCCAAGCTATCGTTGCCTTCCACTGCTCTTCTGACAGCAAAAAGGAGAATTCAATTGAAGTGGCTAGCTCGCAAAAAGTTGCTTATATTAGCCTACTGGTTAGTCTAGATCATAATATTTCAGTAGCCTACTACTACTCAGTGTGAGCATCTACCGACCGGGTTCGTTCGGTAGACAGAAAAACATCAGATTTTCAACTGTAGTCTATGTAAAATAGGCGAAATATAAGTAACAACCTGTACCTAGTTATGTAGAAAAAAACGTCCTTGTTATCCTCCGGAGGTAATTCTTTCAGTACTTTCGCGATTTTCGCCCAGTGCTAGCTTTAGTTGCTACGGGGACATGTATCTGCCACTGCATAGAGATTAATGGAACTTGTCTTTACTTGAGATCATATTGTAGAAGTGTCCCGTCTTGTGTATTTCAGGTTAATATGAAAAAGGCTGGTCCCTACTAGCATTTCTAGCGATCCGTTACATATTCACAGTTGTAACCCAAGTAGCAGGAAGCAAAATAGCCATTAAGAAGAAGCGACATTTGCACTACTTAATGTTCGCGATTATGGAATTAATTAGAATATAAATATAACTAAAATGTATATGTATTAAGTAAGATTTTTTCCCATTTAGACAGTTATGTGTAATTTTTACAAGACTTGCGTTTAAATAGGTAACGGAGTCCAGTCCGCTTGATTAAATATGAAATAAATGCGGTAGCATTTCAGATGGTCGATAATATGCCCTCTCACTCTCACGTTATTCCCCTCAGGTTTATTACCGGAATTTTACCGATAGTTACGGCAAAGGTTAAAGGTTATGGGTCAGATGTCGTCACGAAGTGCATCCCACTCATTTAACTGTTTCTCCGTGCTACTGCACTTCCATGGTTCGGAGTGCATAGTCCCAAGCATTGCCTGGAGTGCGTATTCCGGAGCACGGTAGTGTGGAGCATGGAAGTTTGCGGTTTGGGACACAGCCCTTATAAACTGTCCAGAAAAGCAGTAGGGATTTTGGACGAGGTGTAGCAGCTAATTAATACAGTACAATCGTTGCGTTTAGGTGATGATATGCTGGGGGGCAGTCGAAGGAACAACCCCAAACAAAATTCACAATATTTGCAGGCAAAGTGACGGAGCTGCTTTTATCGCGCTGACGTCACGTCGGGTCACGGTTGACCTGGCACAGCTTGGTGTGGCGGCCTCCGCGTCTTTTCGAGGCCGCATCATGGATCGAATTAAACACCCGTCGAAGCGTCTCCGATTCCTGAAAAGTTCCTTCCGCACTTTCCGAGTCATTCGTTCCTTCCGAGGCCTTTTTAACGCGTGTCGTAAATCCTCCATCTGCTCCTCTGACAAGCGGCTCTCACGGGAGACGGGTTTCTGATTTGTGGCGAGCCCTCTTGCGTTTGTAGGAATTGATGCGCTCGGCTCAGGGGGGGCGGAGTCCAATGTGCCGGCTGACAACTAACAAGACAGAGCGGTTCCAAACACTCACTTTCCGGAATGATGCGGTCCTAGCATGTCAATCACTCCATTGTGATTTCCGAACCCCTACAGTGCATTCTCGAAGAAGGAGACACCGTTATTTTTTAAAATTCTAAAATACACTTTTCTCCACTGAAATACGTGCCGATGCAGACGGAAAAGAAATCGTGAGACAGAAGATATCGTGAGAATTGCAATTCGAAGAGCGTGCGCTTCAGTCAGCAAACGTGAACGCTCGAGCTAAGCTGTTTTACAGCGCCCTTCAGTCCTAATAAACGGATTTAGCCTACGTGGCACGCTACATTATTCACCACTGTTTCTGAACTTCCTCCTAGTCTTAATTTGAAACAAAACATGACTAAGCAAGCATGAACAACTAGCAGTTCAGATAATGTTGGAGCACTGCTGTCAGTGGGTATACACAATGACAAATCTGTACTGCTGTGATACACAATAAAATGCATAGTTGGTTACAAAAATCTACTGTAGCCCACATTTTCAAATAATTTTTAGTGACAACCATCAAATTCTAGGCTATGCGATCCTCAATTGTTTATAGTATCAAATTCAGAGACATTGCGTTATACTTCAATGGCAAAGGGGAAACACTGTAGGTCTGAACCCCTTAAATAGCATATTCAGTAGGCTTTATAAGCTAACTTATTTAAAGATTACTAAATTTTATCATGTAATTATCAATATTAAAATGAAGCTGAGCATAAATAAGAACACGGAGAAGAAGAGATTAATCTAATCAAATGAAAAAGCAGTGAAAGTGTGGTGGAAATGGGTATTATTAACTTTTAACACAGAGAAGGCCTGTAGATAAACAGTAGGGCTTATTAATAAGAACCATTATGATATGACCTGCTCTTATAATCAAATACTGTATGTGATTAGAATGTTCTTAACTGAACATTCAAAAAACATTATTTAAAACTACCCTTAAAAGGGTTAAATATACAGTTACCTGATGTACTGGAATACTTTTTGTTTGCAAAAATTGTTGCTTTGTTCAGCTAACTTCACACTTTTGATTTATACATGAGCTTTCACTGCCTAGTTATTTATTCTGGTGGCGTCACACTTTTATATTTCTGATACAAAACTCATGTTCTCCACTTCTGAGTCATTCTGCACAAGAGCATCTGCTGACTGACTGTCATTTCATGTAAAATATGATGGAATAATTCATTCCTTGAGGGTCAGTACAGTTTTTTTTCCCCCTCTGAAAGAAATTGTCTGGAATGCAATAAACTGTTATCTGGCTGAATATTTTTTTTATACTCCTGTGGGGCTGGATAGATCACTCATTTGGAAAAAATACTATACTCAGCATTCTTGAAGCATAATTACATAAACGTAATTAACGTATTCTTGAGTATAAAATAGTATACTTCAGGTATACTTCAGCATACTCATTTTCACATGGGCAAACAGGATCAAAGTATTAGTCAGGTGTCTACTTCACCAAAATAGTAGAATAATAAATGGAGTTGACAGGTCATGGCCATTTTCTTTTTAAATGAACGAGCAAACGAATAAAGTTTCTACTTGTGAGCAAGCACATTCCCCAGTCAACCTGAACGACCCGTTGACCGCGACACCGCAGATCCTGCGGCTTGTGTCTCCGTTTCGCGGTTTCCGGCGACATCCGGCAGCTTTCTGAGGCATTACGCGATGATTGGGGACAGATCCCGCAGGACCAGGGCTAGCGGAACAGCCGTCGGACTGTGAAAAAAAAAAAAAAAAGGGGACAATCTCTCTGTCTATTTGCTGAATCTCGCCGGCTGAAACGTTCATTTGCAGAAAGAGCCTGACGGATAAGAAACCGAATCCAACAGGGAAACTGTTAAAAAAAAAAAAAAGGTCGCTACACGGACGGGACGAGACGAGACGAGGCACCAGCTGGCCCAGCAAGTAGGCTATGCGCTTCATTTTCCACGGCTCAGCGTCACTTCCTGCGTGACGGACCCTGCAGGGCCGCACTACAGCCCAGTAAAGTCACCCGCGTCAGAGCAGCGGCACCACTCCTTTTTGAGTGACAGCGCGTCACAACACACACGGAGAAATCTCTGAGCGATCGGAGTTGGCGGAAAGAAGGAGCCGGCCGACTCGGCGAGCAGGAGACGACCCGCTGTGAGTCATTAGCACCGAGTCGTGGCTCCTGGAGCGCTCGATGACCTCAGCAGTCATGTGACACAGCGGCGCTCACCGACTCTTTTTTTTTTTTCTCCCCCCGATCCTGTCACTCAAATGCTTCCAAGTAATGCTGTGATATACACTGCCATGTCATACCATGTGGAAATGTAGAACTCCCACACAGTTTGTCTGATCATTTTTGCTGTCTGTTCTATCTTGGACGGAGTCCCATTATTCAAAGATAAAACGTCCAGGGCTCATGGTTTTAGTGCATTCTGCAATGAGTTGACAACTCACATGTTCATAAAAGAACAATCTGCATTTTTTAAATGTATTCACAGGGGCTTAGTGAGAAGTGTGTGTGTGTGTGTCACTAAGCCCTTTCCTTTTTGATTGCATTAAATCCAGATCAGTATTTAATTAGAGAGAGAGAGAGTCAGAGACAGAGAGAGAGAGTTAGTTCATTAAATATCATTCAGTCCCTGATGTTGAAGACTGGCACCATTGTACCTGGATTAATCCCCTCTCTCTCTCTCTCTGTGCAACTAGCAGGAGGCAACTTTGGCACTGTACACCCAGAATGCACTGGGGTTTCTGCTCCGCCCCGGATCACATCTCCACCCGGAGCTGAGCGCCGAGATTTACTTTAATAAGGGTGTCCTCCTCGGAAATGTCTCCAAATCTTTCCAAAGCTTTGCAAAGCTCGCACATCTCCGACACCAGCCTCTCTGTACCTCCCCCCCGCCCACCCCCCCCCACCCCCCGGCCGATTACTCTTTCTTCTGTAGTCTGAACCTCGAAACCGTGGAGAATCAGGCGGGGTTATTCGTAACGTCAGCCGGCGCCATTTCCTCCTTTATCTCTGCCTGACCCGCGAAAAGGCCGCTAAACCTTCGGGGGCGCTAAGACGCGTCTCCGAAACCGGCGGAGTTGGCGCTCAGTCCGCCCGCCCCGGGCCAGCTGCGCGGCGGCTTCACACGCGCGCTAACAAAGCCTTCCCTTCTCGGGGGACGACACGGCGCCATTTCTCCGCTTCCCGAGAATCCATCTTGGCGGCGGGCGCTCGGGGACTCGGTCGGGGAGAGGCTGTCAGGCCGGGCGCTCTCTCGCACATCAGAACGCGCGGTCGGCAGCCAGGTGACTGCGGTCCAAGGGAGGATCTGGCGGGGCGAGCCCTGATTGAGCACGGACTGCGTGCGGACTCCAGCTAGCTCGCGCAAAGGTGCCCAATTATGGCGAGTCCATTTGAACAAACATGTTTTATCCTCTCTCTCTCTCTATCCTCTCTGTCTCACTATCTCTCTCTATCCTCTCTCTCTCTCTCTCACTCTCCCTCTCTATCCTCTCTCTCTCTCTCCATCCTCTCTTTCTCTCTCTCTCTATCCTCTCATTCTCTCTGTGTATCCTTTCTCTCTCTCTCTCTCTCTCTCTGTCCCTCTCTCAGCACCCACTTCAAGCGCTTGAAAAGGAATGCGTGCCAATCTAATGATGTGACAACTAAATAAGCAGGAATCCGGAGCGCTGCGCATGGGGGTCGCGCGAGACACCTCCTGAAATGGACGACGCAATTCGGCACGGTATTCACTTCTCCTCCCCCCCCCCGAGATTCGTCTTCTTTAATAATCTATCGGTTGTCAAGACACCTTTTAAAAAGTGCAGTAGACCTTCAGTAAAAAGAGACTGGATGTAATATGAATGTGAACGCGGATCATTTACATTCAACCCACCTGATCATTTCTGCTTTGAGTTTCAGGCCCTGAATACAGTCCTCGCTGCTTTATTTGGTATAATACCACAGCTCACACAATATGAACGGGGGGAGATCTGGGATACTGTATTCAAACCAATTATTGTGTTCTAAGTATAAAAACATCATTTACCTTGATGATACTGGTTCAGGGACACAGTGACTGACAGCACATGGCCTCTACTTCTATTAGGGCATCACAATGCCCCATTCTCCTCTCATTTCACCACTGAATCACACGAACGATTATTTTCCCCCAAACACGTGAGTCTGCCACGGACAAATGCTGTTTTTCTCTCAGGTAACCGTTTTGTTCTTTTGCATAAACAGCCACCGTGCTGCGCTATTTTAATGCACCGGCTTAAGACCTCTGCATGGATGGATTAAAGCACGGGGGCGGTTTGCTAATCAGCTGTATTTATAGCTCTGCTATTCCCTAGGGCGAAGGGGCTGGATTACTTCCACCATGTTGTGGTGAAGATCTGGGAGCGAGATGCTAAAGAAGGCAGTACCTTCCACCGCGCTGAGATCTGCCACACGGTCAACAATAACCCAACTGTGAACCACAGGCAACTGTGTACATTGTAATAGCTGGCGAAGACACCAAAGTGAATCCATCCACGTTCTTAAACCGCTTATTTCCAATCAGAGACGTGGAGTCTATGCAGCAAGTGAGTCAGCAATACACCCCTGGACAGGTTGTCAATCCATTGCAGGGCATACACCATTCTCTCTCACACATCCCACACGGGGAGAACATGCCAACTCCACACAGAAAGGCCCCCTGTCAGGATTCAAACCCAGTGCCTTCTTGCTGTGGGGCTGGCACCACCTTGCCACCCCAAAATCAACCCACTGAGGGGAATTAGGCCTACAGCGGAATCAATTTCCAATACTCACCGCACTACCAATGAATGAATGAATGAATGAATGAATGAATGAACGAATTAATTAATACATTTTAGAAATGCTTTCATGTTGGCGTGTTCTGCTTATCTGTAAACAGCAACGAGTTCATCAAAACCGCATTAACATGCATTTATAATTCCGCTGCGAATAACAATGCATTCGCATTCCTCTCTCTCCGGCTCGCTTTCCCGCGGGACGAGGGCGGGCGTCATTACATTCGGAACGGTTTCTGTTTCCTAGTCAGCGGTACGTTTGATCAGGCTTGCCGACCGGATTAAGGCTCTGTTCAAACTTGTCGTGCGGTCGGCGGACGCTTTGGAAACACTTGACACCGCGGAAAATCCAAATTAAACTAATTAACACGGAAAGGCAGCTGCGGTAAATATGTGATGCTATTTTTTTAACGTTTTATAAAAAATAAAAAAGAAGTGCCTGAGGTAGAAAACTAAAAGTTTATACAATATTTATAACATGTATGTTTATGCTTATGTAGCATCAAAACCTAGCAACAGCCATGGAATTTGTGCATGAGTGATATAGCCAATTAAATATTTTTCCTTGGGTTCATTTTTATGACGTTGCTGAATTTATAAAACTTGAAAACACTTTCAATCTGCAATTTGCTACACATGATAAATGATGATAAATCGGTAAACTTTGGACAACTGTTCAGCAAGCAGTACTGGGGATACTTTCTTTACTCACAACACACCAGACGGATAATATCGGTAAAAGCTATGCCAAATATAAATATAGGGATACATTATGAGTGTCATATTTGTAATACAGATACAGCAGAACCTCAGAGACATGAACAACCTCAGGAACGGTGGTTTATAACTCTGGAAAAAGTCCTTAAGCACTTGGCAAATTAAACCCAGGAAAAAGTTTTAACCCTAAATAACGATATGCTTCTCACAAGTCTGATTTCTGAAATCTTGGTTCATCCAACGATTTCCCGGTTTTAATTTGTTTGGGGAATAAATCCATATATACATGATTTGACAGAATAACATCCAGTAATGTCAAAATAAACCCATTTTAAAGAAACGGAAGCCCTTACTCATCGGAGGAGTTACCCACAATACTGTAGCCCTTACATTTTAAATCAGCGACACTCGTTCTGCGGCTATAAACCCTAGGCGAAATTAAAAACGGATCAAGTCAGCGGTAATGGAGATCTCGTTAGAACATTAATGATCTTTTTTCTTCCACACCGGCCTTCGGAACAGTACATCTCCTTTCCAACGCAACGCTATCTTTAGCCCCTTCTGCAGACTGATTGATTTTGCTCAGGCCCTCTAAGTGCTGCTGACTTTCCCAAACCCCACTTTTTAAAAAGTATTAGCAAGTGATCAAACCTATAAGACGTGCCCCTCCGCACAACTTTGAAGATATCTTGAGAGTTATTTTTTTCATTAATCCCTGGAAATTGTGACTAGTTTTCAGTTTAACAATCGCCTTTTCTAAATCAGTGAAAATAAGAAGCCCAAATAAGGCTTAACTACATATGATACTTCTGGTTTCATAACAGATTCGCATGACAGGGCAGTCCAAAACTCCGGTGTTCGCATCTCTTGAGCATCCCCTGCGTGCCTTAGCTGCGTGTTCACCTTTAATACGGTCACTATGGTTTCCAGTTCTGACAAGGTTACATTTTTTTGAATCAAAGCATGAAGCAAAAACAAAGAAAAAGGTAGGTGTCTGGATGTCATTGAGGTGAACACTGCATTCAGAGGAGAACCGGCGACAGAATTTCAAGGACAAGGACGTGTGGCACAGCGAGGTGAGTTCTGTCAGCGCCAGAGGAACCAACAAAGGCGCTTCTGTACAGGTGAAAACTCTGTGCTGCTCCCGCAAAAACCCGTCGGCTGTATGTGAGGAGATGGGAGACAGGGGGGAAAAAACATCACCACGGGCTGTCATCTGTGGGAGGAGCTTACATTAGCCACACCCAGCCATCTGCCTGTCAACTGTATCTTCAAGCAAATGAACGTGAATCATTAATTCAACAGTCGCTAACCCGCACCATTTTTATTCCACTAGCTGAAGCTGGCACAGATAAAGAAATACTATGTATGGAAAGGCAAGGCACAGGGGAGAGTCAGACAGAAAGAGCCAATGTGAAATTACTTGGTATTAACATAATATAATAGTAATAATTCATTGCATTTATATAGTGGTTTTTTCTCACACTCAAAGAGCTTTACAGTGATGAGGGGGAAGCTTGGCTCAACCGCCACCGTTATGTGGCACCCACCTGGGTGATGCACGGCAGCCATTTTGCAGCACCGCACACCGGCTGAGGTGCAGAGAGAACAATGTTAGCCAATTAAACCAGGGAATGATTAGGTGGCAGGCTGGGTTAGGAATTGATCCAGGACACCAGGGAGCCCCTTACTCATTGTGATGAGTGTCGTGGGGTCTTTAATGAGCACAGTGAGTCAGACCAGGCAATAGGGCATCGTGGATTATTCAACCAGAGGGAGGATCGCCCCCAACTGGCCCACCAACACCACTTCCGGCAGCAACTAAGATCTCCCAGGAGCTCTCCCATCACATGTACTAACCAAACCCGCTGCTTAGTTTCAGCCATTTTACAGGAGCAGCATGCATGTCTGCTAGCAAATAAACGTGTCAGATTTTTTTTTTTTTTTGTACAAAATCAACTTGTGAAAGCAGACGCTTGCAGCCAACAACAAAAAAAGCTGACTGAATATTGCAAATCCTTCTATACTTTCGGGGATAAGACAAAATTTGATATTGAGGCTGTGATTCAATCAACATTTGTTGTGACTACCAATTAAAAGCAAGATCTTGATTCACAGAAAACATTAAAACTAGCTTGCTAAACTGAGATGAATACATATCGAAGACAACTGGGTAATCCAAGCACACACCAGCTCAGTCAGTATATTAACACATATCTATAAAACCTTACAATACAACAAAAGTGGTATAAATACAGCAACAAAACCTTCCCTGGGTTTTTAATCACCATATGAAATCATAGCATTTAAAAACAAAAAATGTTCCACATAATAGTTCAATCGTTTTTTTTATTACTGGATTCCAAATAAAACTCTATCCAGTTCATGTGGAGGCACTGACGTTCTCACATGCTTAACCAAAACAAAAATCCACCGAGACCTGCTTCCTCTATCAATCTGGCACACACGGCTGGACTTCATGTTCATAATCCTAAATGCTACGACAAATTTACACTCCACTGCGCAAGTAATATACATGATGAATGTGCCAGACAGTGTCACAATTTTCTGTGCAATTTAAAAAGTGAACATGGAAAGGGCATTTGCTCTGAGGTAATTTATCCATTACTCCATATATCACGTATTAGCATTTAAACTCATGCCCCAGTGATATTATATTCATGAATTATAATGCAACCAAAACAAACTAAGCAACCGACAAAGAATTGTTCTTAAGACAAATTGAGTATCGTAAGTTGGTGGTGGTCTTCCAAGGAGTAAAAGGAGTAAAATCTTCCATTTACAAAACCATACTTGGAACTCTACCATACATCTTTGCACATTAAATCCTTTCTGTCATAGTTCTTATATCCTTTTATTAAATTCCAAGTACCAACCCTGCGCCTTGGTTGCAGAATAATCCAGAAAATGGTCCATGTATATGGATTTACCACATTGAAAGAATTTATATAAAGAATTTGGGAAGTAAAGCCAGAAGTACATCAAGAATATCTGTTATTGGGTATCACTTTACAATGAGAATTGGCATTAACTAATGTAGTTGTTAACATGAATGAATGATGTACAAATACATTATCAAAGCTGTACAGACAAACTTTTCAGTAGTTTGCAGTTAACAACGACATTAGTTAATGCCAGTTCATGCGACCTTATTGTAAAATGTTACATGTTATGGTGTTTTTCTTCTGCGCATACTAAGCTCTTGGCAAAGTCTCTCCTTTTATCTTACACTTCTATGGGATTGCCTGGTAAAATACAGCTTAAATAAAAAAAAAGGTTCATCTAACCAAATTTACCAAAGGATGGGAAGGGGGTGGTGGGGGGACGGGGGGGGGGGGACAGTCACTGCAAAAGTAATGTCCATGCTAAACACACCTGGCTCCCTACTTATTAAAAATGACTTCCGTGATGCTGAGGCAAGCAGAAGACATGAAGGATTTTTGTTCCTGAGAGTTTCTGGGCCACGTTCATCTTCCACTCAGTTTTATCTTTCAATAACACCCAGGCTATTTTTTTCTCCCCTTCGGTAGAGGAGTTTGGACGGCAACCAGCACACATACAGGCTGTGTTTAAACGTCTGCTGGAGGAGTTGTCAGGCTAAGGGTAAGCTCCTTATGCGTGATGGACAGCTCTGTCCTTCTGCTCAGGGTCTGAAGATCTTCTTCTACACGGAAAAGAGAGAGAGAGCTGTTCTACTCACTTTGGATGTCCAACTAAGGCTTTCCCCTTTAAAGAAAAACTTTTTTTTTTGTGCTTTTTTTCCCCGACTTGGACCCATTTTTCTGAACTATTTCCAGCATGCTGACCAGTAATGATGAAAATTCTCTCACATCTTTCTTTTCACGGTGCTTTGGTCAACCCCGAGAAGCGTTCCACTCCGCTTTGCAATGCAGGCTAACGCGGGGCCATGCAAACAAGTTCTCCTAAAATATGTATAAATCGCACGAGTGTGTTTGTCCTTCATCAACCAGAAGCTTTGAAACCACCCGAGGGATCTTCGTCATACTTGAGGAGAAAATTCTTTACAGCACATAGGCAGGACATACGGATTTTTACTCCAGCTGACTAACCCTTGCATGAGAAAACAAAACAGTTCGTCCGCAACTCTTCCTGGAAGGGTGCTACCATGCACTTATAGTGCTGCATATCTGAGAGAACGGACCTATTTTTAGTTTAGGTTGTTGTTTTTCCCCCCCGAAATTCCTGCGAAAACACTGACGTGGTAAGCTTCATTAATGCAGCAAAAACATAAACAGGCTACTTCGCTGATGCCTGTCCAAAGGCCAATAAAAAGCACTTTCCTGGAAAATGAATCTTATCTACTGCAGAGGAGTACGCCACTGAACATTAAAATGTAACATGATGACAATTATGGCTCAAATTAGAAACGGTGAGCGACATTCATAGCCCGAGAATGACCTTTTTTACGAACTACCTCGTATTTAATATCATATTTCAGCAATATCACACAGAAGGGAGTGCTGTTATATGGTACACTGTTATGCAGTATCACATCATGACCTCAAGCGTAATATTGATTATAAACTATCAAGTAATGATTGAACCAACTGATTATGATTTTGCCTTTTTTACCTCCAGTAAATATAGCGCCTTTTTTTTTTTTTTTTAAATCTTTTTTTTTCCCTTCTAACAATGCATCAATGAGGATGTAAACAAAGCCAAGTGACACATTACAGTAAAGCGTTCCAGTACTGTCGGCTCCCATGGAATGCTTGCTGATAAACCTACACTCTCGACCAATCAAATTACTCAGCCGGAATTAACTGTTGTATTGTAAATGTATGCATTCACAGTTTAAACGTGGTAACGTTTAAAATGAGCGTAGGCGGCTACAAATCAGAACTGTGTAACACCTTTCATTTGTCAAAACTGCTGCAAAACTGCTGCACATTTTAAAAAGAAGAGAGGGCAAATGTCTTGTCATTATTTCCGTACTGACAAATGACAATGATCTTGAGATTAAAAATGAATTATGGTAAGAAATACTTCAGTTAAACCAAATCTAATTTCTTTATAACAGTTACCAAGCGTTTCCAGGACATCTCTAAAAATCTTTTAAAAGGCTTAGTACCTTAAACAAATTTAAATCAGGCTCGCTGCATTTTGGGTAAACATGTCATCCCAACACAAACACTTTGCCTGACTTTAATTTGCAACAACGTACAGTATGGGCTTTTTCCCAGCTAGCTTTGAGTTAAAGAACTGATTTATTTATTGAATATGTCCCAAAGTGGCCTTTAAACAAGAGACCATGACACAGATGGATTAAATACAGAAGGTATTTAAGGCTAAGTCCAAATGCATTCTGGGTAGTGGGTGGGGGGTGGGGCTTACTCATAAGTAGGACACATGAACTGATTGAGCATATGTCAGTGTTGCCTCATGGGATTATATCAGCCTAGCAACCCACTAGTTAAATGTGCACACTATCCCAGCACTGCAATACGTATGCACGTTTATTAATACACATTAACAATATGTGTTTTGGACTATAATAAGTATAATTCACATCCTTCCTAAAGACAGTTCAGCTTGAAAGAGAGAGAGAGAGAAGGTGCTGATGACCCCAGACCACGCTGCACCTGGACAGGCAGATGCAAGGACAGGTGTGCAGACAGGTATGAGGACAGGTGTGCAGACAGGTGTGCAGACAGGTATGAGGCCAGGTGTGCGGACATAACAATTTACTCTTCAACATTCGAGCCCGATGTCCCAGTTTTACTTTCACATATATAATTAGCATCATTAATGTACAAACTGAGCCTCTGTCACATACAGTGATTCCCTAAAATAGATTCCCAATGTAACTAAGTTTATAATAAAAGCAGCAATACGCCTACGTCTGCACACGTTACACTCACAAACCTTTCCTTAAGACAGTTCTGCGTACGAAGAGCCTGATAAGGAAACTAGTAGTAAATCTCAAAAAGAGGCTCAGGAAATTGCGTTCTGAAATGAAAAGAACGTCCACAGGTGAAAAAAAGCGCACAGCGCTGGGAAAATGTGTGAAGCGAGCGAAAGAAAGGAGAGGAAGGCTCACCTCTGCTTCCTTGCTCTTCTCTCTGTTTCTGCCGGAGTTCCTCCCATTGCTGGCGGTCTCTCTGGCGGGCACCACCGAGATCTGATGGACGGGCATGGCGCAGAAAATGGAACCTTCCGGAAGTTTCTTGTTCTTTTGAGGCGACCGTCGAGGCAGCATTCACTTTCGCTCAGCTGCTCACATCATTTTATTTTTTATTTCCCCCCAGGACGTCCGCTTCCATTCTAGCAATGAAAAAAAAGGAGGGGAGGAAAAAAAAAAATATTTAAAGAAACTGGAATGCTCAAGTTCAACCATAGACTTTGAAGAAAGAAAGCACCATTGTCATGTTCTATGAAAAGAAAAACAAACTAAAAAAAAACCAAAACAATTTCACAGAAGCAGGTAGAGCGGGCCAGAAAACGTTACTCCTGTGACACGGCGGATTTAACGGTCGCTCGCAATGAGGCCAGATTTCCCACACCCCTCCCCCCGGCAACCTTGGAGGACCCAGCGCCTAATCGTCGTCATGGTAACCGCGGGAAGCCTGGGCCCTACCTGGGCTATCATTAGCGTAAGCTGACGTTAGCCTGGCGTGCCGTCAGCGCTGTTGTTAGCCTGGCGTGCCGTTAGCACTGCCGTTAGCCTGGCGTTCGCGCTGCAGTTAGCCTGCCGTTAGCCTGCCGTTTGCGTTCCAGTTAGCCTGGCGTTAGCCGCGTGCGGCCGCAACGAACGCCAATGGGACGGGGCTCCAGCCTCGCTGTGGCTGGCTCACGTGGCAGGTACAGGTACGCAGGAGTCCGGAGCAGCTTTAACCGCTTACTTTAAAACCCAAATCCAAATCACACGGCCTTCTGAGGAGAAGGCTGACAGGCCACG
The DNA here is from genome assembly GCF_013347855.1 of Anguilla anguilla. NCBI lineage: Eukaryota > Metazoa > Chordata > Actinopteri > Anguilliformes > Anguillidae > Anguilla > Anguilla anguilla. The sequence continues at coordinate 61,370,923 of NC_049205.1, forward strand.
GCGAAGCTCACACACGCCCTAATCTGATTAGGCCAGAGCCACTCCTAAAACTCTGCCAGGAAGTCCCGCCCCCAACCACTCAGGGACAGCAGGAGAAGAGAAGAGGTCGTTGTGGTTCTGGCTCAACCAATCAGCACCTCACAATGGTGAATAACTTTAAATATTTAGCTTTAGACATGCTGGCGGCAATAATCTCACAGAGAGGAGGAGCCGGAAGGTTAGATAAAGAACAGGTCTTATAGCTGTTTGTATTGTAAGGATGAATCACTCAGTGATGACTGTCAAACACGTCACTCTGAAACTGAAAAGTGAAGACTGTCTGTGTTCTATTATTTGTGGCACACACTCTCCTCTCGCACCAACAAATCAAGCTGTAGCACACACACGCTGCACATACAAACACGTGTACACACTCACACTGACACGCACTCACACCACACACACACACACACGCACGCACACAAACACACACACACACACACACCCAGAGTAAAATTCTCAGTTAATCTACTCTTCCAGAGCAGATGTTTTAAGGACATTTTGCTGCTTAATGACCATGTTACAGCACAAAAGTATCTATGGGCTGCAGAGCCACAGGTTCCACTCACAGGTGTCTAAGTACCTGGCTTAATGTCACAGAGGATTACTACATACATGTAACCTGCATGTGACCTCTTGAAAGGCTGAAAAGCAAGTTAAGGAACCTGACCATTCAAGCAGCCGTAGAGAAGAATGTTTTTTTCACACCACAGCGTTCCACATCTCTGACTATGGCACCGCGCAGTGCAAAATAAAACGAAACAAACTGTCTATACCTGCCAACACACCTGTCCACACCTGCCCTCACACCTACCCACAAACTTGTCCACAAACCAGTCCACACACCTGTCCACACACCTGTCCACACACCTCCCCCACACACCTGTCCTCACACCTGTCCACACACCTCCCTCACACACCTGTCCTCACACCTGTCCACACACCTGTCGTCACACCTGCCCAAACACCTGTCCACACACCTGCCGTCACACTTGACCTCCACAGTGGAAAGCAGGCGACCACATGTAACCACAACTTTGACACCTGACAGAAGAACTCGCTGAACCCCCCCCCCCCCCCCCCCATAGCGGAACACGGGAACCCTCGGTGGAATCCCCGCCCCACTTCACCACAATCAACAACCGGCTCCTCGCTGGGGCGAAGCTTCGTGTTGCTCATCGTGTCTCAGACGTTTCACAAGCAGGCCGCAAACACGTCCATAAACTTTAAGAGTCCCACAGCTGGCGCAGTGTGAGAATTGCATGTCCTCTCGTGCAATTTTCAGCAGCGTAGGGGCGGTACTCAGCTTAATGTGCAAATCCAGGAGGGACCTGAACCAGTATTATTTCCTCTTACTTCCTTTTTTTAAATTATTTATTTAGTTTTTCCTCCCATCATGACAAGAAGATTGTTTATTAAAAATAGAAAAAGCTCTATTAGTGAAATGACAGCTGTGTGAACATTCCGGAAGCCTGATGAATTCATTAAAGTTGTGAGCGAAGCTCGGGGGACGGAGGCACTCGGGAGCGCGAAAATGTGTTCGCAGTTCATCACGTCGCCGACTCCGCTCTGTCACCGCTTCCAAGAGACCTCCAACAGCCCACTGAGCTCAAAGCCACCACTCCCGCTCTCTCTTTCTACCTCCCTCTATATATATCTCTCTCTCTTTCTTTCTATCTCCCTCTCCTCTCTCTATCTACTTCTCAATCTATATCTCTCTCTCTCCCTCTCCTCTCTCTATCTACCTCTCAATCTATCTCTCTCTCTCCCCCTCCTCTCTCTATCTACCTCTCAATCTATCTCTTTCTCCCTCTCTCTCTTTTTTCTCTCTCTTACACTATTGCTCTCTCTCTCAATCTATCTCTATCCCCCTCTATCTCTCTCTTTTTTCTCTCTCTTTCTCTCGCTCTCTCTCTCGCTCTCTATTTCGCTCTCTTCACCCATCTCTATCTCTCTCTCTCCCCCTCTGTCCTGCTCTCCCCTCTCTCTCTCTCTCTGATTCAGTCACCAGTTCCACTGGATCTCTCTCGCTGCTTAATTAACACACGGGTTAATGTGCAGTCCGTAAGCAGCTAGATGAGAAACAAACACGAGAGAAAGCAAACAAATCATATGAACCATTCAAAAGCTGAGTCAATTTGCTAAGCCATTAATTAATGTTTTACCCTCATTATCTCCCACTTTGGCACGCCTAATTCTTTTTTGCGTGGTCATGCTCACCATGGCAACCTCCCGCACCCATTCGGGAGAACAACTACGCGCTCGCCTCTGAAATGTGTGACATCAAAAACATTCTTTACATGTAAATATTGTGATACTCCTTTAATACTCTGCAGTCCACTAGTCAAGTTCAGTGGACTCGGAGGATAATAGTTCATGTTTAGATTCTGCAGGCAGACTGTGTACACCCGATTGACCAGAAGGGGTCGCTGTTGTGCAATGAGGCACGGATGTTTCCGCAAACTGAAATCCCCCCACCAACACCCGAGAAATGCAATGCCTAATTATTCAACAAACGAGCAGAGGGTTATTTAATTATACACTGGCACAGTCTGGGTTGTAAACCAGGAGATGGTACCCATCCTTACACAGGAACAGGGCCTAAACAGATACCAGACCATGGCGCCCATCCACACACTGGAACAGAGCCTTAACAGGATGAGCCACCCAGCAGCCACAGCAATAAAGACTTTATCCTTCTGAAGAGAAGGCTTTTTGGAATGTTTTTTCCAGCATTCTAGAACTCCCATCGCTTTCAATTACCAGCAGCGATCGTTACATCAGCGTTAGAATGTTCAGTTCCCAACATTCTAAATCGCGTATTTATGATCTTACACCCTGAAGCCGTAAATCAGTTAAGTAAATGTAAACGGAGCACATCCAGGCAGGCAGGCGACTGAACGGATGCAGAGAAGATCAATCTGCATTAACACTGCATTCATTTAGCGGGATGCTCTTCCTCCAGTGTGACTTACAGTGTGCCAGTGAAATATGCCTCAGGCCTGGAAGCCTCTACTGCAGGGGTGTCCAACCTTATCCGAAAAGGGCCGACGTGGGTGCAGGTTTTCGCTTTAGCCCGGCACTACAACACCCGATTCAACTTATTAACTAATCGTGGTCTTCAATCAAGACGTCGGTAAGTAGAATCAGGTGTCTTAGTGTCAGGCTAAAACAAAAACCTGACACCCACACCGGCCCTTTTCGGGTAAGAAAGGACACCCCAGTGTTGAGCAGAGGAGAGCTCATTGCTGTGCCACACATCCGGGCCTGCCAGCTCTCATCCCAGAGCAACAGACACTGGCCTAAAATCCCTCATCTGAGGTCTGCAACATCCGTCCGTCTGTCTGTACCCAACCCCCATGCAAGTATGCAGAATAATTTCTTAAAATATATATTAATTGCTGGCTGTGCAGTTGTCAGTGCTGTGCTATACGTGGCAAATCTGTGTGAAATGTAGGGTAAATTATACAGAGAGGGAAAACACAAATGAACATAACCAACACACACAGTTTGCACAGCTGGCTGCTTGTAGGCATAGAACTGTGATAAATTAGTGTAATCCAAGGATACCCACAATGCTCTAGTTCTCCATTCCAACTACAAATGGATATTTATCATAGAAATTCAGGCTGACAGCGCTATCCGCCAAACGCGTGTGCAACATAAATTCGCACAACATGCACGTTACTGAGCTGGGCCAGTAACCTCCAGATAAAAGTTAGCTTTTACATTTGTACCACATGGTTACCCTGTAGCCAGACCACTTCAAACATCACAGCGCTGTTGCCCTGTAGCCAGACCACTTCGAACATCACAGCACTGTTGCCCTGTAGCCAGACCACTTCAAACATCACAGCACTGTTGCCCTGTAGCCAGACCACTTCGAACATCACAGCACTGTTGCCCTGTAGCCAGACCACTTCGAACATCACAGCACTGTTGCCCTGTAGCCAGACCACTTCAAACATCACAGCACTGTTGCCCTGTAGCCAGACCACTTCGAACATCACAGCACTGTTGCCCTGTAGCCAGACCACTTCGAACATCACAGCACTGTTGCCCTGTAGCCAGACCACTTCAAACATCACAGCACTGTTGCCCTGTAGCCAGACCACTCCGAACATCACAGCACTGTTGCCCTGTAGCCAGACCACTTCGAACATCACAGCACTGTTGCCCTGTAGCCAGACCACTTCAGACATCACAGCACTGTTGCGTGACGCATTTGTTTTGGGTTCAAATTCTTTTCTACGCTTTACTGATCTTGTCTGGTGCATTGGAACCAATGAAATACTCTCAAAAAGTGCAAACCCTGCCTTCTGGTCATATTAGCAGGCTCAATTACACCAGTCAAAATCAATAGAGCACAGAAAAGTATTTGAATCCAAAACAAGTATGTATTTGTCCCAGGTCTGAGGTGTACGCAGGCTACTGTGTGCGCCTTGGTGTGACTGAGATGCTTCTCGATCGGTTTTGTTCACGCTCTCCAAATTTATCAACTTGCCAGGCTGAGCAACGCAAACAGAATCTCTCTTCCATTCTCCTACCACACCGCTACGACTTTCATTCATTTATTTTCACCAAAAAGTCGAATGTGTTCATTTATTTTAACCTGTCTGTTTACAGGGTGTGCACCGGCTTTCAGTGTGAATACAACTCGCGTGAAGTGCTGTGAAATAATAAAATCATTTAATAAACAGTTCCTTTCCTTCGCTCCTCTAAAGACGAAGGCTACACTTATAAATCCAATTATGTCTCTGCAATAAATCTGCAGACAGCCCGTGGAGAAGGTGCTAAAAAAAGTGATTAATGGTGACATCACAGCTCAACGTTCATAATGCATCAAGTGACAGCCAATTTCAACAGACACACGACCAGCTCTTCCCATCCATAGCGGATGCTGGATATTGCACAAGGCCTTTTAAATGTGCTTTAAACTGCATAATAGGATGTATCTTACAAATCAAATCATGCTACCGTAGCAACCAATAATGTGTTAACTGACCATTGATCAATATCATTGCATTAATGAAGTGATAACTTTTTTTGCCCCAACAACAGCATAGTCAAATACAAAGATATAATACTGTTCAGTACATTTAGAAACACGTACAAATCTCCAAGTCTAAACAGCAGGCCTATTAACATATTTAGTTATATAGCCATGACCCAGCTATACAGCCAGAACAATTGAATCCATGGCCATATGCTGTCCCCAAAACTGCGTGTTCTGGCCTCATAGAAACGTTTACTTTGGGAGACCACGAATATAAATCCACCGTACTGCATTCAGAAACCACAAAGCCAGAAGTTGACTACACTTGGTCTTTGAAAGTCAACGAGCCAAATGCTAAATCTGGCATTAAGCATTTGGGTTAGGCGGATTACTTTTAAACCATTTAAATGTTTTAACCTGCCGCAGAAACGGGGAATTATTTACTTCGCATCACTCCTACACTGAAACACAGGAACACTGAGGGCAGCTGTTCATTTGCCTGACCCTCTTGTTTACCAGACAGAGAAAACATAACAGTTTTTGAAATTATTTTCTGGTGCCAGCTCTCCAAGCAACATGCTGCATATTAACAAGCAAAATCTCTCCGTAGCCAAACACATCATTTCCCAACAGTGAATATAAGCACTAGTATGATAACAAAATACTACAGTATTAATATAACATGAAAAAATTACCTTTCTATTTTCTTATTTGAGACTAAAGTGTGGGGCAGCACGATTCGAGCGTGATTGGGTCTCGATCAATAACACCGCACTGCTGCGCCGGTACGATAGAGGAGCCAGACTCCGCAGACGCCCGCGTGCGACTCCAGACTGTTGCGCAACACGTGCAGGTTTTTTTTCAGCCAAAACGTAATTAAGAGTGTGAATCCCAAGGACATTTGGGATTACAAATCCTAAACTATTTTCTGTTGCCTGGCGACCAGAGATTACACTTTTTTTTTTCTTTTCTTTCTTTTTTTCTCAGCAGAATGTGCTACTTCAGGGAACTGATTTTTATGGTTGAGAAACCCCACATTAAAAAGTGGGTAAATTAAAAAAAATACTGTGAATTGGGATTCACAAAAATATTTGCCAACTATGCAGCCTTCATTGACATTACCAGTTATCTTAGATTTTGGTTTTTACATGATGTGCTCACTTGGAAACAGCTGGCTGACGAGCCCTATGTGGTTTTGCGCATACACTATATGACCAAAAGTATCCGGACATCACTTGGTCCGGGACTGTTATTCGTGGTTTGGGCTAGGCCCCTTAAAGTTAGGTTCCAGTGAAGGCAAACCTTAATGCCACAGCATACAGTACAATCACATTCTAGATGATTCTGTGCTTCCCCAACAGTTTGGGGAAGGCCCTTTCCTGTTTCAGAATGACAGTGCACACAGCAAGGTCCATATAGAAATGGTTTTGTTGAGAACAGCGTGGAAGAACTTGACCGGCCTGCACAGAGCCCTGACCTCAACCCCATCCAACACCTCTGGGATCAGTTGGAAAGTCAACTGCGAGCCAGCCCTAATCGCCCAATCAGTGCCCGACCTCACTAATGCTCTTCTGCCTGAATGGAAGCAAATCCCTGCAGCAAAATGCTCCAACATCTAGTATAAAGCCTTCCCAGAAGAGCGGAGGTTGTTACAGCTGAAAAAGGTGGACCAACTCCATATTAATGCCCATAATTTTGGATAAGAAGTTGAATGTCAGGTGTCCATATGCTTTTGGCTACATAGTGCATATGAAATCCATTAAGTCACAGGGCATTCAGAAGAATACAGAGACACTCCTCAAATTAAATTCCATATTAAAAAATGCTCAACACTTCTAAAACGGAGAAACGGAGACTTTTGATATTTAATTATATATTACTCATTTTTCTCTCAGTCGGACAGCCCTTTGAATGTGGCGTAGGGTGGCCCTGAAGCCATGTACATGTTCAGCTGACAGTCGGTTGGGGCAGCAGTGCGGTTAGGGGTAACGGGTAGGGGAACCGGGCTCGTGACTCCCTAGTTTGGGGTTAATTTCCCAAGGAGGGGGCCCTGCTGTTGTACCCCTGAGGGCGAACGCGCTCAATCCGAACTCCACCAGTGATCACTCACATGCAGAAACGTACCGCATGTAAAAGAACACAATCCGTGTGAAACACTCTGCATGAAAGAGACCACGGAATGCATAAAAATGTAAATCATTTCGTCGCTCCGAATGAGCCCCCCCCCCCCCCCCCCCCCACCCCCCCCCGAGTCAGCCTGATTGCTCGTTCCCAGTGCCTCTCTGGAGTGACCAGGCCTCTCCAAACGCCTTTCCAAGGACCTGAAAAGCGTTCCAAACAACCCCGCGGCCGTGCTCATTGGCTTTCCTCAGACTCCCCTGCCGTGTTTGGAGCATAGACTGCAGAAAGATATGGACAAAGCCCCTGTGACATCACCCACTGACAATCCATGGGCTTGGTGAACAGCGTTTTGAAGCCTGGGAAGTGTAGTTCGTGGGCGCTGCTATGTTAGAGCCAGAGACTGCACAGTAGGGACATGAAGTCCGGTCGTCCACTAAGCGTGTGAGATACAGTGACTCAGTAGTGACACACACTGTCCCTGATTCATCCACAGAATATTACCGTCTTGTCCAAATAGCACAATAACTTAACAAATTTGCATATGGGGAGACATTAGACTAAGAAATGAAAGCCTATTGCGAATACTTTTTCTTGTGGAAAAAAAATGAATGACTTTGTATTTTGACTGTATTGTTACCATTGACTTACATTAAACAGGTGGCTGAAACACCTGTACTGGAGCCAACCGCACTGGCGCTAGTGAGCAACGTCTCTCACCAAGACCAGGAAGTGAGCTTCAGAAACGCAGCCTGGTTTTGGCCGCTTGGATTGGAGCAGAGGCGAGCGGCCATGGAAAAGGAAGATGGAGGAGGACTCACAGATCGCACCGACCTCCAGGTGACCTCCTGACCTCTGACCTCTGACCTCCCAATACGGGCCATACAAAAGGACAGGAGGGCACGTTACCTGTGCGTCACAGTGCCAAGCATTTCAGTCAGCTTTAAACTTGGGTGAACACATTTTAAAAGCGCTTTCAGTCAGCTGTAAACTGCACTTCATTCTAATAATAATTTCAAAGCTCCCTACATCTTTTTTGCAGACTGAATCATTTAATAACTTCAGTTCTTTACCTTCTGTCTTTTCTATTTCTAAACTGTTATAAAGCATCACAATGTGACGTGAAGAGGCCATGGATAAACTGGGTAAGCTGAAGACTCTGAGAGTTAGCTAAAGACAAGGGAAATTTTAAAACTATTTTGGGAAGAAAAATCAAAAAGCATCTGGCAACATTGCTGGTTTCCTCATCCCATCTCTATCTAAGTAAGGCCAGTCATCTTTTTTCTTTATTTTTCTTCAAGTAAAATTCTTTTTTTTTTTCTGAGGAGAGCATTTATCATGTTTTTTTCTACTGCTGTCCAAGTATTCCCTTCAGTGTCTGCTACAAGCCTGGTCCTGTCAGGCCAGAAAGGTTCATTTTTTACATTTGATTAATAAGCTGACATTTCTCTTTCCCCGCGCTGGAAAATCTCACTCACAGATTTCCCCATTAGATTCGCTCACTCTGAGATTTCCCATTAACCTCGCTCACTCAGAGATTTCCTATTAACCTTGCTCACTCAGAGATTTCCCATTAACCTCGCACTGCCATTTCCCATCATGGTGAACACCACTCACTTTGCAGTCAGACTCATGGACACACGCATGTCAGTAAGTGCACCTGACGTTTCACTCACTGCCTTAGTCAAACGCGCCCACAGAAGAGACGATATTTGAAAATAAGTGTATAAATAAACAAGCGGGCATGCACACACAATACAGATACATGCAGAGTTTCTTTGCATTCTTTTGGAACCCCCTCCCTCCCCCTCCCCAGCATTTCTATTATCTCCCTGCATTGTACTGGTGTTCTGGTTTGTGCTGTACCCGGTAGAAAGGATAACAACACCTCTTCCAAGTCTATTTTTATAAGGAAAGTCAGAAAGGCAGCAGCAAACTTCTCTGTCATTTGCAAACACAAAGGATTCTGGGTCACCGCCACAGCTGGGGAGCTCAGTCATCATGTGTAACACACTGCCATAGCTACATGTGCATTTCTACAGTTGCAGGCTGGTTAGGGCACAGGTATAGCGCACCAATATGTTACCGTAAATACCCAGCTGGAATTGTTGGTTAAAAAAAAACTGGACTCAAAATGTCTATTAGTCAGTTTGACAGACACATATTAAGCCTAGTCCTGAACTAAATTCAATTCAGAATGGAGATTCTCCATACAAAATTCAATTTAGTGCAGGAGGACTAACCTTTATCTGTGTCTGTGAAAAAGTTCTATATTTACAATACATCTATATATACAATACAATCTGGATATAATCAAGATCTGTCTTTAACTTCTACTAGCAATTACAAACAAGAGTTTTTTATCTTTACCAACCATTCGGTGTGTTCAGATACGGCCACAATTAATTTGGCAACCTGCGTTTCTAAAGGAAATGGACCAATACATTTTAACTCAATGTTGAGGGGAAATGAGATTGAATCCTAATCCTACAAGAATTGCGACTCCCTCCCCCGCTTCTTTTTTCTTGTAGCAGCTACAGGCAAATCAGCCGTCACCTTTCCACGTGCAACTGTACTAGCTGAAAGGATCTGAGCTTACGACTATTACAAATAATGTAAACATAGCTGTCCATTAAAACGGTCCTTCAGCGACACCCTTCATATTTATTTAAAATATGAAAAAATTTCATTCTCTCCAAGGCCTAGAGAAAGAAAGTAATACTTTGTTGTAGAGAGAACAACCACCAAACCTGGGAACCTGGAGGAAGAAAGATCTAATCTTATCCACTCGAGTGCCAAGCCAAGAAACACACTTTTCAGAACCAGGCAGCTCTCCAAACAAAGTTCTATTCCAAATATCTCTCCAAATATCCCCATGCGGGTGCGTGGCTCAGTTCTCAGTGTTTGCGTTGTCTTGTCTGTAGAAATTCTGGTCGATATTTGCGACTGCAGAGAAGGGGGTGTGCCACGGAGAGTCAGACTCACAGCACTCACACAATGAGTAGAGACGTAACGCATACAAACTGCACTTTCCTGTCCTGTCTGAGGGTGACTGGGAGGCAGGGCAACACTGCAGGAGCCTTGTGGTTTGGGGTCGGTCGCATTGAAACGCACAACAAACGGCAACGCTCTACTGAAGTCTCACATGCTTCTTCTGCTTGAGTCCGAGTGTAATTAACCAACCCCAACCAAACATTGTGTTAGAACTAATTATTTAAAGAAGCTATGTTAACTGGGGAGGGAGGGTGGGGGTGGGGGGGGGGGCATGGTGGTACAGTGGATAGCACTGTTGCCTCGCAACAAGAAGGTCTCGGGTTAGAGTCCCGGCCGGGGCCTTTCTGCGTGGAGTTTGCGTGTTCTCCCCACGTCTGCGTGGGTTTCCTCCCACAGTCCCAAGACATGTAGGTTAGGCTGACTGCCCGCAGGTATGAGTGTGGGAGTGAATGATGTGTCTGTGCCCAGAGACGGATTGGTGACCTGTACAGGCATTTATTCCTCACTCGCACCCAATGAAGAGGCCCCAGCTTCCAGCGACCCTGAGCAGGAAGCTGGTAAGATAATGGATACATGAATGCCAACTGGGTAATTTAATTGTCATTTAAACCTGGTGTCCGCATATATTGTGCCAAAACGATCAAAAACACATTTTTTGTAATATTTAATGAACAATTTCTTAAGTATGCGTCACGTATGCCAACATGCAAATGCAAATGGCGTAATCAATTTAGCATTTCTCTTTGGGTAATGTCTCAGGACAAGGCAGCCAGAACGCAAAAGAATAAGCTCATTTCAATCCACGGATTACATTTCATTCTTATGAAATGACCAGAAATGTTGTGCCAATATTCAAACTGAAATGCTTCATTCAGCTTAGATTTTTTATTTATTTACCTTCTCAGTAGCCACTACCTAGCCAAAAGAGAAAATGAAATGCTATTTGGATTAGCGATTTCATGTCCTCTGTGGGTACCACTCAAGCCTGGCAATAATGTAATTGAAAGCACAGTTTCTGTGTTGTTTGCCATGGTAACGTCACCCCCTGCATCAGAGTTGGCATGACAACACAATATGCCTATTGACATAAGCCTTTATGAACACTAAAGCATTGCTTATGAAGGTGCTACGTACTGCCTGTGAAGGGGTCACATCGCTATTATGACTATTCCTAGTAATTGCTTAAAAAAAGGTCATTCATCTACGACTTTATTGCTAATATATGAAAAAGAGTGCTCGAATCTACTCAAAAAAACCTGCCCTCTTTACTAACTGGATAACCTTTGGTGAGAGTGGATACACAATCGTCAGTTTATACGTCTGTATTGGCCGACATTTCCCGGCATTATCAGGCAATTAGTGACGCTCGTTTTACGGAAAAGATAAGCTTTAATGGATTACGGTGGGGGGGGGGGGGTTTATTTGAGTGACCGGGAGGCCAGTCCCCCCCCCCCCCTTAATGGCAGCTCTCAGCTTTCAAACGACAGTCACGACTAAAAAAAAAAAAAAAAAAAGCGTGGACAGTTATCTCATTAAACTCTCTTTACGGAGTCGCAACAAGTCAATCGCTTTGATTTCCACGGGGGTGTCGGATCTGAGAGGCGCTTTTCATTCCTGACTCTTGTGAAACGTGACCTTGTCCCCCCCCCCCACCCCCCAGTGGGAGCGTCACGCCCAGTTTCCCCCCAGTGCGTCGGCCCGCACCGTGCCCACTCAAAACCAAACGCGGATTAAACGGGAGGAAGAAAGAAGCCGTTTGATATGCAAAAGCAGCCGTGCAGATTCGGCCAAGGCTCTCTCCACTAGAGAAAAGCGGGGGTGTACTAACCCCCCAACCCCCACCCCCCCCAACCCCCACCCCCCAGTCATGGCCTAACAATTACAAACCACTCATCCAATCAGGAGAGACGCTGTCTTTTTTTTGGTGTATCTTTGTTTCGGGAAAACTGGTTTATGGGCCAAAAAAAAATTTGTTGAAGAGCATTTCAACTTAGAACATCTAAACATGGAAACAAGTAAATAGCTAAGCTAATGCATGAACAGATAAAGCACGGAACCCTGGAATGGTAAACTAATAGCAATAAACAATCACTTGAAATGTTTGGAGAAGGGGAAAAGGGGGCCATTTTTTATTGGAGAAGGCGGCTGAAAAAGCTCCTTCCTCAGTGAAGTAGCCTCAGTACATCCCCGGGCAAAGCGCTGTCTTGGGAATGCATATTTACGCATGCCAGAGCCCCCGAAGCATTTGTTGCTCCTGCCATCTGTTTTTCTACCTGTGCCCAGTCTTTCACGGTCTGGCAAGCAGCATTTATGGCCCGCTCCAGCGCCGCCACTTTCACAGCAGGCAGCGGAGTGGAGGAAGACATTTAACACTTTGTGTACATTTAAGACATTTTAACAGACGCCCTTATGCAGAGACGCTCGCATAAACACACGCCCATAAAATGCTCAGGTAACAAAACAAACGAGCTGGTGCCAATTTATTAGGGATGCAACTGATAGTAGCCTATAATGCACAACTTGCTTGGAAGTAGTGCATCTACAGGATAAGTTAAGTTGCATAGTCGATGCAAGTGTGAGACTGAGAATGCGGTTCTTGAAGCAGCATGTGAGTTTAATGATATAGTTGTAGATGTAGCATAGGTAAGGGGGGGGTGAGTAAAGTCATGGAAAGCAATAGAGGATAAGGTGACTCCAGATGTAATTTGACCCTTTAAGTACCCCTTTTTTTTAAGGACACAAACATGTGTTTAGAATGTTCTTAACTGAACATTCTAATGCTGATGTAACACTCACTACTGGTGACTGAAAGTAATGCAGTTCTAGAACACTGGCTCAGAAGTTTGAAAAAAAAAAAAACAGTATAAAAAAAAAACTAACGAATGTCTAATCTCTGCTCAAAATTATATTTAAAACGATTTTTAGACGATGATTGGCACGAGGCTAAATGTAGAACTCTGCAAGCGGGTCACGTCAGAACCATCATGACAGGTTTTTTTTCCCGACACAGCTGGATATCTTTATTCAAAAGTCACACAGTTTTAATCGCTCCCTTTACAAGTTATTAAACTGCCACCGTCTACGTACCTCATATCAAAGTGTGGAGAAACATAGTAATATTTCCCACTTTGCACCTCTCTCACCCAACCCCCGACACTTAGCGACACTGAACACAAAAACTCCTGTCATCAGAAAGAACACTCCACATGGCGATCACATGACCCCGCTCATGGAAACCGGCTCCTTTAATCATAGGTGGTCTCTGAGCAAAGGTCTCTGTACTGGGTCTGATTAAAAATTTATGACTTCCGTTCACCAAAGACATCCTGCGAAAAGAAGAAGAAGAAGAAAAAAAATCTCTCACCCTGGAAGGAGAGCAAAGACTTTGTGACTTTGCGGTCTCCTCACAGAGACGTTTTAAGACAGCGTGGACAGAGAGAGCGAGAGAGAGAGAGCGAGAGAGAACAAAAAAAAAAACGTTTCAACCTCTGCCAAGGCGCTGCTTTTTATGCAATATTTCCGCTTACCACACCATTCCCTCTATAAAAGTGCACGGCATCATTTTTCTTTGTCAGGAGAGGCCGGCAAGATTAATAGATCCGGTCTGATTTGCGGCATAACACTAGGGCGCTGGCGAGTGAGGTAGGCAAACCAGCGTCGCTGCGAATGCGACCTTTTGACCTAATCTCTGGAGGAAAGCCCAAGAAAAGCCTCCCCTGTATGAAAAATTATCGTCTCGATCCCATATGATGAATTAAACATGGGAAAAAATAATCAGATGAATGAATCCATTCCTACGTAGTTGGGTTTGGCTACGAGTTCGCATCACATCCTTCGGTTGTCAAATATACCACAACCTCCATCGGGACCGTGAAATTTTTATCTGTCTGTTTATATTTGAGTACAACACCTCACGATGAAGGTGTTTCAGAAAGAGGCGGTTATAAGAGATATATTGTCTTCTGAGCCGACGGGAATACCAATACCCAAATCTCCAAAGTGAGCGTTTTATGAGAGCAACAGGAAGTGTCTGCTCGCTGTTTGATCTATGTGTGGGTAAAGGGCCCTCCGGCCAGACGTATGGAAGTCTCATGCATGGATCCTGTGACTTCCTGTCACAAGTGCTTTTCCTGAATGGTGCAATTTTCATAATGAAAAGACTGCTAGCTCGCTCACTCACTCACTCACTCACTCTCTCACATACACGCTTGCACAAGCACTCACTCCTGCATGTATGCACTCACACACTCACTCACTCACTATTTCTCTTTGCTCAACAGTGACCCCCGCTGGTCAGTTGGGCACCCACAGTCTGCCTGCACTAGCTGCACGTGAAGCGACCTCCTCCAGCCGAATGTCTGTTTAACAGCTGGAAGAGCTGGTAACAGGAGCAGCGGCTGACATATTTTAGAGGAGCATGCACGCTTGGCTGTGCAATGTGTAGCAAGGTGGGACCCCTGGCCTAGTCCAGAGCTGCCCAGCCCTGTTCCTGGAGATCTACAGTCCAGTAGGTTTTCATTTCAACCCTAATTTGGCACACCTGATTCTACTACTTAGCAGCACAATGAGATCTCCAGCTGCTGAATGAGCTGCACTTTGTTAGGGTTGGAGAATCACTTAAATCACGCAAATTAGGCGTTTCAGAAGGGCACACGTAAAGTGCAGCCTAGCCGGTATTCCGCAGTATTCTGCAGTATTCCACAGTATTCTGCATTATTCCACAGTATTCCGCATTATTCCCGCATTATTCCGCAGTATTCTGCAGTATTCCACATTATTCCTGCAGTATTCCACATTGTTCTGCAGTATTCCACATTGTTCTGCAGGATTCCACAGCTCCAGAGCAGTGCTGGGCGGGTTTCCAGCCGCTGTCCCTTGAGGCCCTGGGACCAGTCGGCTCGCACATGTAGCCCCGCCCTGCCGCACAGCGGCAGCAGAGGGTTGGGAGGGGGGGGTGTGGGGCAGCATTCTCTCTGGAGAGCTGTCACCGGGACGCCAGCTCTAAACCGCGGGGGAGGGGAGGGGAGGGGGGGGGCGGCGGGGGGGTGACTGCCTCACCCGCTGACAGACGTGTCCCTGGTGTCCCCTGGCGCGGTGGCGAGGTTTAGAAATCAGTCAGACATTACGGTGTGTGTGCGCGTTTGTGTGTCCAAGTGTGTGTGTGTGTGTGTGTCCAAGTGTGCTTTCTCTGTCCCTACACTCACAGGACGCTCTCATTACATTACATTACATTACAGGCATTTGGCAGATGCTCTTATCCAGAGCGACGTACAACAAAGTGTATAATCAAAACCAGGAACAAGTGTGTTGAAAAGGAAGTGTGTTGAGGGAAGTACAGTTCCAAGTGCAGGGAGCGATCGCGTAGTTTAACTTGGACCCTGTAGGTTAACCTGATCAACACAAACAAAAGCAGCAGCAAAGTAGTCTATGCAAATAATACAAGCAATAATTCAACAAGTAGGCATCTCTCCCATCATGGAGGCAGTCTATGCAGATCCTTTCAAACAGCAGCCAACTTAGGCCATGGACACAAAAGTGTGGGGACACTTTAGTCACATGTGGACATTAGACAGTTGAGTGAGCGAGTGAGAGAGAGAGCAAGAGAGAGAGAGAGAGAACGAGAGAGAGGGAGAGATAGAGAGAGAGAGAAATCCACTGAGACTAAGCTGTCGGTAGCCTAGGGAGTTCAAAACAAAACACTTCTACACCCAAAATCATGCTGGGAACGTTTTATAGAATACTATGGTATACTGTGCGAATCAACCCAAGCAACTCCTGATGTTGTTCTGTTATATATTAAAGGAGCTTATGTAGAAAAATCTGGAGTGGAATTGGTCCACTTACAGGCTTTGCAAAGCTACTAGAGGAGGTCTAATGGATGTCAGAAGAGACAAGCTTGTGATATAAGGTGATAGTTTCCCACTTAAAGCAATTTGCTGTGGGCACCATTAAGTGTAACATGAGTAGGCGATACTTTTGCCCTGTAATGCCCTGTCCCCACAAAAAAAACCAATTACAAGATATTACAATTGCAAGCATTTTATATGCAAATTAATAAGTTTTTTTTTCTCTCTCTCTTTTTTTGCAGTTTCCCAAGTTTCAGAGCGCATAACACTTTTAAGTGCTTGACCCCTTAGAGCCAATCTAATGATGGCAAACCCACCGCGACACTTCTCATTAAGAGATACACCACATGCAGATTTTATGTCTTTGAACAAATACTACAGTCTGAAAGTTTCAGCTTAATACTGAAACGAAATTCCGTACCAAACCGACCTTGGAGATGGGAAAGGACCAGCTGATTCCAGCAGGTAACCAGCACTGAATTGATCGGTTAAAGCAGTCGATATTATTGATCTCACCTAGCCTGGTTTCTTGGGTCTGAACTACTTGATTATTCAACCCCTCTGGAGAGCAGATTTTTTTCTGGAAGGTTTTCAAAATTCTGAGTCAGGGTTCTAGAACTCCCTTGCTTTCAAATAACCAGTAGTGATTGTCGCATCAGCATTCCTATGTACAGTTAAGAACATTCTCATCACGTTTTTGTTTTTACACCTTAAAGGGGAAAACAAAATGTGGCAGACCCTGCGCCTCACCAGGACCAGGGATGGGGAACCACTTAAGCAAAGCCGTGTCACCCCATCTCCTGAGTTCTTTCAGGCAATATTACATGGGATCGAAATCACCATGGGAACACAATTAAGCTCCATTCATGGGCTAACTGCATCCAAGGCCCAGTGGCATCCATGACCCAGTAGCATCCATAGACCAGCTGCAACCATGGACCAGCAGCATCCATGGACCAGCTGCATCCATGGGTGAGCTGCATCCACAGACCAGCTGCATCCATGGACCAGCCACATCCACAGACCAGCTGCATCCATGGGCTAGCTGCATCCATAGGCACAGTCCATCAGATCCAGCAGCTAGCTAGCTGAACACATCTGCTCTGCCTTGGGACATCTAATCAGCACACCTGCTTGTGTCACCCATTTACTACACATTACTACACAAACTGGCAGTTCAGAATCTGGAATTATAAAAATGAGAGGTTGCAGGTTTGATTCCGGATGGGGCACTGCCGTTGGGCCATTGAGCCCGGGACAGGATTATACCCTCAGATTCTCCAGTAAAGATATGACAGCATCTGCCCAGCTATAGTCCAACTGCAGTTCTTCAGGCTACACGTGCAGTGTGCACCAGCATTGGCTTCAGTGGACCCAGCTAAGCGGGTTTTCGGTAGCTGAGTTGCTGTAGGTCTGCAAATTGAGGAATATTGTGTGAATAAGCTAATGTCAACCTTACAGTTGATAACATGGGGTGTTGGAGGTGTTGATGAGAATGAAGGCTAAATCTGTCTTGGCGGTTCTGTAAAGCGACAGATGTATTTTATTTAAAGGCAAACTATGCAGGATTTTTTAAAACCTGAAAATATTATAAAACCATAAATGCATATCTATGATGCACTGGCAATCTATGTATTTACTAAGTTTCACCAACTTCCTGCACCTTTTACCTGTATTTGTTATTCTAAAATGTGTAAGGGATGTTTCTGGGTGTGGCACTGTTTTCTGTGTGGGGAGGGGTGGGCGTGTTTGTGACATGCTTGTTGCTTGTTAGCTGCTGCAAGGACTTTGGAACAACTACAGACCACGTCAGATAAAGTAGCTACAAATTGCATAAGTACCGGTTATTCATAGCCATGAAAATATACATATTAAATTGTATTTGAGAAAATTGACTAATATTTAAATAGGATACGAACAACTTTGTGAAAAAGTAATTCACTTGACAAATGTATTAACTAGCAATAATTTACCTATGACCTGCTAATGTTACTTATTCCACAAAGGATTCCATGTTTACATCCCAGCTCTAAATAATGTCCATAATAGCTAAATACAAAAAAACACACACAATAGCTGCACTATGGAGGACCATACGATGTTCTCGTACATTAAGGGGTGCACTCAGCGTAGAAGACCATTATAGCACTGCCTTATTACTGTTACCAACAATATCTCTGACCACCTCACCTCTCCGCTTGACATTTTGCTTGGAGCCCTCAAGGGTGCCTCCTCAACTAAGGTGGGGGTGGGGTTGAGGACGAAGGAAGAGAGAAACACAGAGTCTAGAAGGGCCGCAAAAAACCTGCATAGTACACCTTTAATTTTATTTGTAGCACGGTGAAGAATATTTCAGTGCAATTGTTCTGTTCCACAGCCTACCCAGAGGAGTTCTCAGTGGACTTCAGCGTGTTAATGGCTGTAATTGTGTGGTTAGGGGAACAAAAAAGGTTGCCCAATTTCATTCAGCGCACAAATGTTTTGTACACGTGTTTTTAACATTCCCTGTAAGATCCCTTCGTCTCATTCCAGACTCCAGTCATTCGTTCAAAATATCCCGTTTTTGGGATCTTAAACTTAAAGGCGCAGTACGTAAGTTTGGAGAAACGAGCAACAGGAAGCTAGATTTTGAAAAGAAAAATGTGTGGAGTGCCTCATTTCAGAGCCAAGGAAAGTCGGAGAGAATAGATTTTTTTCTTAGAGCTTTTAATTAATTGATATCCGTTGGGACGAGAAGGAAATTTAACCAAATATGAACAAAAGTTCTAAAGCAAACTTGCATACCACACCTTTAAATTTCAATTCACCTGACTGTTTGTACAGGAACATTGTTTGTCAAATTATTCTTTTCTATTTATTCAAAACCCTTACAGAATTTAAATATAGATAATATGTAAAAAATAAAATATACAACTAGGAATATTCCAACAATTCACAATACAAGGAAAATTATACACATTATTAACATCTTCAGATTTTGCAATGCATATTTTCAAAAAAGTTCATACATTTTCAATACATTGCAGCATATTTAATTTCCATAAGGTTATTTCCAAATGACTTTTTTCAAATAAAAATTATGTAACTGATGTTTGTAAAAATAGCTTGGGTTGCTTGGTTGGAGATATTTCAGCAGTCATTAAATTTGAGGAGGATTCCTTTTTTTTACCCTGAAATACGTATGTAGCTTGTCAATTTACAGACTTAGACAGAGCAGGTTTTTAAATGTCATTCTGGCACAGAATTACTGGATATACTGTGAAACCCTTTATAAGGATATCTCCTGTTGTTGATATGATATTATCTGAATCAGCGTGTCATGTAATAGAGCTTCCTACGGTTTGCTCTGTGAAAAAAAAAACTGACGTAAGCATGCAGATTATTTTTAGATGCTTTTGTTGTGTTAGCCAGGAACATCGTCTTTAAAAAAAAATAAAAATTGTTATGCTTCTTTATTGCCACAAGATCAGAGTCACTCCTTTAAACGCAGGCTTTGGCTGTTTTTTTCCTCTCTTTTTTTCTACATCGTTCCCTGTTTAAGACAACAAGAAAATAATCACAACTGGATCTTTCGCATTTTGCGCCAGAAGGTGGACCCGTACACGTCAGAGAGAAGGCTTAAGATTCAGCACCAGCTCCCGGAGAGAGTGTTACTACACCAAAAAAAAAAAAAAAAGTATTAAAAGGAATCTATCTTACTGGGGTATGTAAAATTCAGAAAACTGCCAATGCCAGCCCTGGAGATGGCGCTGTGCCGTCCCGGCACCGGGCAGATTTGAACTCGCAGCTCTCGTGTAAGCCAGCGGCCTGGGAGCCAGAGGGAACCTTAAATCTGCCCGGGACAGGGGGCCAGCTGCACCCCATCAGCGCGAAGCCCGGGCCATAGCCTCATAACACTATGCCTTTAGAGCAGCATTTTTTTTTTTTTGGGGGGGGGGGGGGGGCTTTTGGCAGGGGCTTCTGAGATGTCCGCTTTTCTGAAAAGATGTGCACCTTTTGATTTTCTCCATTTTTTTTCTAGTGCCAAATCTGCAAGTGAAAAGTGGCCTCTGGGAACTGTTTGAATAGTATGTCTTCCAAAATTTTGCCTCCTCCAGTCAGTCCACATTTCCTGATGAATCCTTTAAAAGTAGATGAAGGTGTAGACTGTACCATCCTCAAGACTTCTCATGTTTCTTTTAGTTATTTCATGGAAAAACAAGATTCAACTCATTCCTCAACACTTTTTTCAGAAGAAAAGTAGATGGAACCAACAGGTTAAAATGTTCTGCTCCCGCAAAAAAAAAACATTACAAAAAACTACACAGGGAGAAAGAGGCCCAGCAGGCATCCATCAACAGCTTCTAAACCTGAAGCAAAACCATGGAAACGACTAGAAATATACAAAGTAATCATGTTTAATTTTGCCTTGTACGAGTGACACTTTACTCTTCTGTGGGTGTTTTAACTACTGGGCATCGACACGGCCGAGAAACAAACACATTTTGGTAGTAGGCTGAACTGGTTCTGACAGAACTAAGAAAATCGCTGGCATGTAAAGTACCACAGCCTCGATACGCGACACATGTCACACACCTTTCAGCGAAATAGCTCGCTGACAGCGAATAAGATGAGCTGGTGCACGGTGCCGTTAACATCGAGAGAAATTCTCATGAATGTAATTTTCTAGCTCCAGATTCGCCCTTTGCCGGGTAAGGGGGCGACGTAGCTCAGGAGGTAAGAGCGGTTGTCCGGCAGTCGGAGGGTTGCCGGAGGGTTGCCGGTTCGATCCCCCAACCCTGGGCGTGTCAAAGTGTCCCTGAGCAAGACACCTAACCCCTAATTGCTCCCGGCGAGCTGATTGGTACCTTGTATGGCAGCCTTTCACCATTGGTGTGTGAGTGTGAGTGTGTGTGTGTGTGTGTGTGAATGGGTGAATGAGAGGCATCAATTGTAAAGCGCACTGGATAAAAGCGCTACATAAATGCAGTCCATGTACCATCCATTTAATAAGTGGAGGTTCAGAGGTGATCGAAAAATCATTTCTGAACACGTTGGCAGCCCCCCCGAGAGGAATTCCTGAGAAAATTACAGGCACTTTAGCAGACGCCCTTATCCAGAGCAAATTGCAGCTTTTGCATTATTACACAGTAATCATTTACACAGCTGGATATACATTTACTGAAGCAATTCATGTCAGGTTCATCAGCATTCTGAAGGAGTAATTGCTCATTGCTCAAGGATACATCGGCAGTGGGCCCCCGAGGAATCGAACCTACAACCTCTATGCTATGAGTCCAGTTCTCTAACCACTGCACTACACTACACAGTTGCCCAGATGAGTTGGATTGCAATGTGGTATGTGGTACTAGAGCACACATCACAAAAATCGCCCCATTTTAAAACTCAACACACACAAACCATTTCTTTACAGCCTCTGGAGAAAAAAATGACAATGAAATTCAAAATGTGTTTTTTAAACATGAGGAATGTAAAAATACGGCTTTAGGATGCAACACATCAGTATGAAATAGCAGAAATAAATTAAAGATACTGAAACCACCCCCAGCCCCCTCACCCCTACCCCCCAAAAAGAAAAAAAAATAATATACATATACATACATACATATATATATATATATATAGCCGTGCTATTGCTTCTAGAGGTGTTAATACTTATACTGCATTAATTTCATTCAAATATAAGCCAGCTGCAATTCATGCAGACAGAGCCATGAGAACCCCTCCTCCTTCGCACCAGGAATTTCACAAATTGAAAATCATCTTTAGATCAATATAACATTTTTACATAAATAAACTTATATTGTTGAAAGCAAACTGGCTGGACTTAGTATTGCTACATCGTCAGGGTTACACATTTCAGGAAACACTGAAAAGTGCTGAAATTCGAATGCATGCGACTAAACCCCGAAGTCAGTACTTGGTGGGTGCGTCTTTGGTGTCATTTACAGTTGCTTCGTTCTGGATTGGTAATTACCAGCTTTGCACAGTAGTAGAATGTCATTTTTTCCCCCACCATTACTCCTGGTAAAGTGTTGGTACATCCCCGTGGGGGGGGGACATTGCAGTTGAGAATTGCAGTTGCAGACACCAGTCGTTCAGACTAATCATACATTTTACATTTGTGTCGGGTGTCCAGAGTTTCGCTGGGCACAGCGTGATTTTGGGCGCGCGCCTAAATCGGCTGGAATGCGAATCATTTTCTGCCCAGTTTCCGGTGACTGAGGGCTGGGCTTCAAGCAGGTTTTCCCACTAGGACTTGCTAAATGTTTTTTTTTTTGTTTGTTTGTACCGTCCAATGTGGCCTCAGTGCTGACAGGCTTCCCAGTCTGTGCTGATGAGAAACATCTTCATCATGTTAAACTGCCCCCAGCAACAGTGACTGGGCGTTTAAGCCAAGTTTAAGGGTTCAGTTTTTTATGCCACAAATGCATCGTACTAAAAGCAAGCAGGCTACATTCCTGTCAAACCTCGATCTGACAGACTCTATTCTATTTTCTTTCAGAAACTAGGCTATTCAGAAAGGGTCCTTTTGGCAGCAGACTGCATGACCTAGACAGTGTTATATGACGTTCATATTCAGAC
Organism: Anguilla anguilla; assembly: GCF_013347855.1. Lineage (NCBI taxonomy): Eukaryota > Metazoa > Chordata > Actinopteri > Anguilliformes > Anguillidae > Anguilla > Anguilla anguilla. The sequence goes on from NC_049205.1 coordinate 61,393,501, forward strand.
ACGCACCATAATCATATCAGAAAATGTTTGTATTAAATAAAAATAAAAATGAATGCCAGCTCGATATCCGATTATTGCTCCGTCCATTGTAACTCCTCAAACAAGTTAATTGAGCACACCCAACTAACCTTAATTGGCAATTGGCTGTAGCCGGTCGATAGCCTATTTTGCGACGCATTTTCGCAATATGCCGACTACAAGCTTAACTTGCTACACTATTAGAGCAATCAACACGCACAGTTTCAATATATTTGTTAAAGAAAATAGGCAACGTTACATATTGCAAGTGTTTCGCCAAGAAATGCCTGCTGTCTTAGTTAAATTAAAGTTGTTGAGCGGGTATGTGGACGCTATTAATTACAGATCTACTTCCATTTACGCAACGGAATCTATGGATGGATAGCTATATAACGCTCAGATGCAATGCCACGTCGAAACTAATAACAATTTTCGTTGCTACGGTAAGGGGGTCCATAGCAACATCGGAGCGTGATAGAACACGATACAGGCACGAAAGCGTTACTTACCATTTGGGACATTAAAGCGTGGTGGTGCGAAGGTAAATTGCATTCCGCACGCCTGGCATCTCCGTATACGTTTGATTTATCCAGCAAAAATAATCACAGCAGCTCAAAACACGCCTTTCTTCTAACTCCGCTGTAAAATGCGGTAGCATCCTCGCCGTCCCCTCCGTCTCCAACCGCGTTCGACCACTGCTCAATCTGTTCCACTCAAATGATGTCATTCAGGAGAGTTGGGCGCGAGGCTCGGAGGCAGAGATCTAAGACGGGAATAATCAATTGCAGAGGCAAAATGCTGTTGAATTAATGGTGCCGACGCGAAGTTAGGAAGGCGGACGTGAAGCAGTTTTTTGCAGCTCTTGGCCAGTTGTATTAGAAGTGTGCTGGTATTGCCACATAGGTCATTCACAATTTTAAGATTATTTTCCTGGAACACTGGAAATCCGATCAGACTTAATGATCTAATCACTGATTGTGAAATGAGGGAACAAAAATCACGGTACAGTTGTGAAGTTGTTCTTTTAAAAAAAAAAAAAGTTCTTTGTATACATGTCCACTTCAGGTTTTAATCCCTTAAAATACAGTTTTCTACAGACGCAATACCATAATTGTCATTTTGTCAAAGTTGCTAAATTTTATTAATAGGTATGTAGTTGTACAGTAGTATGCAAAAGTATGGACACCCCAGGTCAGACTCCATATTTTATTGATTTTTAAGTGAAAAAAGGTTAACACAACATCTGCAGAGAACAAACTTTAAAAGGGACATATTTCTAAAATTTTTAATGCATAATTACATTTTATTTGCAGAATTGAACAGGCTGAGAGAGAAAAAAATAATGTGGCATGTGCAAAAGTTTGGGCACCTTGTCAGGAACTGTCCCTTGGCAGAAAACACAGCTTATAAACATTTCTTGTAGCCAGATAACAGTCTACAAGTGTAATTCTTGCTTCTGGATATCCCCCCACTCTTTCTTGTGGAAGCCCCGTAGTTCTGAGATATTCTTATACCTTCTTGTGTGCACTGCACAGTAGTAAAATGTTGAGCGTTAATTCAACTCTTAACAGATAAGATTTTGGTCCCACGTTATGTTATCTGTTAAGAGATGAATTAGGCCTACCACTGTTAAGAGTTGAATAAACACTCAACATCACATGTAAATCATACATCAATGAGGTTCAAGTCTGGGAACTGCGGAGGCCAATCCAAAACTATAATCATTTGTTCCTTTAAGTCATTCATGGTTGATTTTGAGGTGTTTTGGATCATTGTCATTGTAAATGGTAAATGGACTGCATTTATATAGCGCTTTTATCCAAAGCACTTTACAATTGATGCCTCTCACTCACCAGAGCAGTTAGGGGTTAGGTGTCTTGCTCAGGGACACTTCGACACGCCCAGGGCGGGGATCGAACCAGCAACCCTCCGACTGCCAGACAATCATTCTTATGTCCTGAGCTATGTCGTCCCTTGTTGAAATGACCTCTTCTTCGATTTTGTTCATTGATTCTGAGGCATTAGCTTCTGGGATTTGTTGATATTCAATCTAATCCGTTCTTTCTTCCACCCAAAAATAATATTTCCTGTGCCACTGTCTGCTGTAGTCCACAAATCACAAACAGATCCACCGCTCCTGTGTTTAACGGCTGGCAAGATGTTCTTTTCCTCAAATGCTTCCCCTGTTTTTTTTCTCCAAATGTATCTCCAGTGGCTGAGGCCACAGTTCAATATTTTTGCTTTATCAGTACACAGCACTTTGTCCCAAATAGACTCTGGCTTATCTAATGGTTTGTGTTCCACACTTCAGACATTGACTTTTCGCGAGGAGATCGCGGGAATGGTTTGACAGCTCTTCCGGGGCGGATAAATTTTGGGGTAGGTAACGAGGCGCGGCGGGCGGACCGCGCGCGACACCACTACTCCAGTGTCGCTAAACGTCTCTGCGGGCGTTTTGCGGTGATATGTGGGGGTTTCGCTTTGCGCACCTGATCCAGTCCACAAGCAGTTCCGTCAGAGATTTCTCTCAAGTCTTTTGGATCTCGCCTTGATTTCAGCAGTTCCCCATAGCTGTCATTTTGTAACGGTGTTTGAAACCTTTTTTAAACAAAAAAATTAAAATAATGGATCAACTGGATGGGTGCCTAAACTTGTGCACACTTTTTTTTTCATGCCACATAAATTTAATTAAGCATACATGGAAACAGATGCGTATAAATGGTACTGTAAACGGAGAAGTGGATCAAGTAGTCACAACATTTTTGAGCCCTAGTGTCAATGTCACTGTGAATTGATATATGTATAGTACACCTTTTTTTTCAATGGTGTTTTGAGACCCACCTCAACCCCCCAACAACCAGCCTTTGAGTTCTGACCCAAAGATTGAGAGCCACTGGAGGACGAAACCTTCCAAAATCCCATCAATGAAATGCATATACTGTTGCTATATAAATAAATGTGCAATTAAATGTTGAAATAAATAATGAAACGGGAAAATAAGTAACTACATAAATAATTAAATAATGAAATAAATATTCATTTTTTCATTTATACCATCATTTCATTATTTATAGAGTTATTTCATGTTTCAACATGACATGATCAATTCATTTCATTTTTTCAACATAATATGAATAATTTATGTTGAACTTCAATCAAATGCCCTCCCTCGGTGGTATCCATGACTACACTGGTACACATTCCCACCCTGTATTGCCATTTAAAACACACTGGGGAGAAAAAAGGCTTTCAGTAATCGACTCTTGTTAAATAAAAGACATTTTGGGAAACTGAAGAAAAGGAGGACAGACTGCCACAGTCTTTGGGTTTTTTGTTTTGTTTTTTCTTTGCAAGTGAAACAACTTTTGTCAGTTCTATCTTTCAGTAAACATGATGTGCTACTGAGTGCTGTGAGCTAGGATGTCACCTTAAGGAGACAATGTGTCACAGTCTCTCATTCTGTCTTATGCAGGCACAATCTATTTTAAAATAGATTAGGTGAAAATGATGTAGAGTCAGTTTGACAAGTTGTGGATTTTCTCTGGGATTGCCTAGTGCCATGTATTAAAATGAAACACCATAGATATTTAATTCCTGAATATAGCCAGGAGATCATCCACCACAGAAAATATAATATTTTATAGGGCTCATTTCCTGCTGTGAGTTTAAGAAGCGGTGAATGGTTGCTGGCTGTATCAGTGATGTATTGTCATGTAATGTTAGATCCTAACCAGACTCCCGTGAAAAAAACAATAAAGATTTCTATAATGCCCCAAGCAGTAACACATAATGATGGCTTTTCATTTACATCACGAATACAGCGATGTAAATGGGGAAACAATCTGTCAATCATTGCGAGAACAGAAATATGGATATCGTGTTTTTACCATTCATATTAAAAAGACAATACATTTGACCAAATAAGTGCAACGTATCTGCAAGCTCAAATCGTATGGTATTACAGAAACATGTGTTCCTCTTTTCGCGATGATTGACATTTGGCTTTCCCATCACCTCATTGTGTCTGTGATGCAAATGAGGCACATCATTATGCATTATTGTCATTGTCACGGTACGGGGGGTGGGACCCAGGCGCAGAGTGGGAAAAAACACGGAACTCAAAAAGTTGATACAACAGGACTTTACTAAAAAATAAAAAGCAGAACAAACAAAGAGCCACAAGGGGCATAAAACGAAAACTAAAAAAATACAAAAACAGAACTACACCAGTACGGAAAGCAAACGGCAGAAACGCACAGAAACACACAAGCGGAAACAAAGTAAGAAACACAAACAGGTCAAAAACACAGGCAGGTACATACGGTCTGAAACAAACACAAGTCGGAAACAAACACAAGCAGGTCAAAAACACAGGCAGGCAGATACATGTAAGTCCAACAAACACAAATACAGGGGAGTGAAGCAGCTCAGGGAACACAGACACAGAGACAGTACTGAGGAGACAAGTGACCGGGAGATACAGACTACAACAGTCATGTTAGGGGGCATTACAGAAATCTTTATTGGTTTATTAATGGGGTCATTTAGGCCAGCTAGGATCCAACATTACATGACATGCAATCGGAATGTTGACTTTCTGTCTCAGCTTCTAAGTGCCATACTAATTGCTGTTTGTTGACTCTACTACTTGAAAGTAATTTCTTGAAAGATCTACAACCAATTATATGTAACAAAACAAGCATTTTATGGGACTGACTGTAGGCATGGGATATTACATTTATAGATTGTTTCATTTAAAAAAACAAAACTGTTTTTAAGACAACTTTTATATCCATCCATCCATCCATCCATCCATCCATCCATCCATCCATCCATTATCTAAATCGCTTATTTCTGGTCAGGATCGGGTTGGGGGGGTGGCAGGGAGGGGGGTGCTGGAGCCCATCCCAGCAACAAAATTTCCATTCATATTGAAAATATTCAAATCCCCTTTTTTGTATTATTAATTAATCATGAAATGTCAATAATTTGTGATACTGGCAAGTTTAGTCCATCACACAATTTTATGACGCATGTTCTTCAAAAAACAAGTTGTTTTCAGATTTGTCCAAATTGAGTGATGACATAACTGCAAAACTCATAAAATCCTTTAAAAAATGATGCTATGCTGATTTTAACATACAATTCACTGTGAAATCTCCTACTGTCTCAGTGCATCAGACTACAGTGCAGCGTGACATGCAAAACAGGAGCAGCCTATGATATGAAGCAGGCAACACGATACACTCTCTCTCATTACAATTTAATACACCTTTTCTCAGCTTCACGGGTGTTAAAGTGGAGCAGATGCTCAGACATGCCCGCTGACTAGATGTTTTTTTTTTTTTCCAGAGGGAAAACGCAGGTTATATAATCCTTTTGAATGCAATCCTCGATATTTGCTCTGTTCACAAAGCCAGACTAACTAAGCGTATACACACGCATCCTCTAACCTCTGGCCTATACCCCTCTCATCCTTTGTGTTTGTTGTTGAAAAAAACAACTGAATGCTATTGTGAGGCATTGCACTTCAATCTTATACTAATTCCCAACAAGAACAACAACAAAAAAAGGCCAAATAAACCTACAACAACCAAAATAAACTGGTGAAATAGCCTCAAAAGTCAAAATGTCCGCTTGGTTTGTTCGCTTCTCGGTTCCCTGTTGCAACATAACCTGGTCTTTGTTGTTTCACACAGGTTTGGTTACCTCTCCACAGAGTCATATTTCGTTCACCTATGACCAGCACACAGGTAGGGACAGTCCTGCTCCTCAGCCTCAAACGAGTCTCTTTCTCTGAGGATTGTGGATTTCCCCCCCCTGGAGCTGGTTGATAATATCGGTGAGTGGCATAGCTATCATACATATCGTCTCTCTTTTCTGTTTTTTTTTTAACGTTTGTAATTCAAACTGATCAGTTAATGAAGTGTAGAAAGCATGTACATTCTGTATGCACAGTTGTACTATTGCTAGACATCAACACAAACTTACAGCTCTCCACTGGATGCCCACTGGCAATGCCACAAGTATAGCCCTGGTAGCTATTGTTAGTTCATCAATCAGTCTTTTCACAAGTTGTTTTGCACCGAAGTGTGGTCTGTTTTTTGTTAATATTGTACATGCATTTTTGGAGAAAATGCAATAGAATTGTTGTCAGAATACAATCTCTTTCGACTCGGAAACTATGAGTGCACTCAAGGAAACAGATGTCATCGAATGATTCACCAGCCATAATACCATTCTTATGGGTGGAATACCAAAATAATAGAAATACCATGCCATAAAACATTTTCACCGTACCGGGTTGCCCGAGTGAATTTCTACAGAGACCGGTGGAGATCCATTTAGACAGAAAGGCCGTAGCGCTCTAACTCAGATCAATCCAAACAGCGTGCTCCCGCTTCTGCTTTTCACCGGCACGGCCACGAAATGTGTCAAAATACGGCTGTCGTTCTGAAGCGTGTACTGACTCGGCTAATTTCATTATGTGCGGTCAATGCTGGCTCAAGAGCCGGGGTTTGCTCCATTGCCAAATAAGCCGTAAAGAGCAAGCCCTCTCAAGCTTTATTAATAACAATGAAAGGGCTGAAATATAACCGAGTTCAAATGGAACAGTGCAGTTTCTTTCAGTCTCGTCAGTTCAGTTTATGTTCTGATATGAGTGATATACGAAATTATCTCCTGGTAGTCTTAAAAATGTATGGTTCATGGTTCTGAACAGCCCTAACTTGGCCCTAACATCGTCCTTACATTTCTAGGTATGCCACACTGAAAAATATTGATATGTTAACTGACTGCTTTCTTGTGTTTCTATTAGACTCCCTACATGTTGAGCAAGAAAACAATCAAACACAAGCAGCTACCCAGCTATCAATATGCCATATCACAAACCTTTTTGTAGTTGTCACAATTAATTCTGTTTGCGTACGATACATGCGTACCACTACACAGCAAAATGCTTTTAACTCTAATAGCATACAGGTGGTCCCTGCTCATGTAAACACTAATGCAGTCATTTCAGTGGGTTTTTGATAATAAAACACTGTGGTAAATAAGGAATGCATTTCATTAAAAGCTTATGGGCAGGGTTTGAATTTTTGTTGTTCCAGGGATTGCTCATTTTCTGGAGTTTTTTTATTTATTTATTTTTTTTACATTATTTAATTATAGTGTATATAGTGTATACATTTTTAATTTGAGCAATATCTGTCATACAAAGAGCTCAAAGCAGCTCAAAGTGATTCGCAAAACATTTTAAAAATAGAGGCAAAATTTCTACAAGATCGAGTAGCCATCATATGAATTACAGAAAGATGATATCTGTGTTCGTTTTCTTCTCAGGATGATTGACAGATGGCTTCCCCATTTACAGAGATGGAGGGCATCACTGTCCTGTTCTCTCTTGTGATGTTCAGCTTGTTCACACTGGCTGGCATGTTGAAGGAAACATATATGGAGATCCAAGGTAGGTTCCAGACCTGGGTCAAATACCCATTTGTTTTGGATTCAAATACTCTTCTACGCTTTACTGATCTTGTCTGGTGTATTGGAACCAATGAAATACTCTCAAAAAGTTCAAACCCCGCCTTCTGGTCATATTGGAAGGCTCAGTTACACCAGGCAAGATCAACAGAACACAGAAAAGTATTTGAATTCAAAACAAATACGTATTTGACCCAGGTCTGGTAGGTTCACTATGGTGGGAATAATAATGAACCTAATGTAAATGAATTTAGTTAGTCCTATGACTTGTTGGTAAGTGTTATTTGGGTTAATCAGCATCATTACCAGCTGAGGGGACTCTTTTCAAAATCAGCTCTTGGGCTTTCACTGCCACTCTCTCTCTCTCTCTCTCTCTCCTCTATTCTCTCTTTTCTGCCTGTGGTTAGTTTTTTGATTGTTTTTCTCTTTATGTTCCTTGTCTATTATTTTTATTTTGAGGTTGAGCAATGTCCCAATAAAAGGGGTTTTTAAATTTCAAATCTCTCTCTCTCTCTCTCTCGCTCTCTCTCTCTCTCTCTCAGAAAGAAGAGAAGACAGAAGTGGGAAGCCCGATCAGGAGCTGCTCATAGTCTGACACGCCGGATAATCCAGTCCAGGCAGACACCGCAATGCCTGCTGGATATGAAAGCGCTGTGTTTTATGGCTCCTGTCAGGCTGTAGAGTTGCTGGCAGGGCGTCAGCACGCCTGCTGTCTCCTGGCCTACGTGCGCTCGGCCAGCTCACAGATGTTACCTCTTAAGTCAAAAGGATGGCTCTTTAATTAATAATGGCTGTCCGGCAACACTTGACAAACCTGCACGCCATTGATCGATTGCGAAGTGCTTCTCGGGGAAAGACTGGATCACAGTGAGACATTACAGTGTACAGTGCTGTCTCTTCTTCTCAGCTTTTTTTTTTGATATAAGGGCTGTAGGCGTCTTCATGTTTGTCGGTTTGAACGAGAATTCGCAGCAATCGCTGCCTTAGCTGCTGTGGAACTGAGGTGTGAAAAAATCAATCAACGTGTGATCAGACCAAGAAGATGATTCTCTGATTTTTGAGAGTGGAGAAGGCCAGACGTGGCCATCCCGCTATAAATCTCCCATCACCATGAGTACAATAACCTGTATGTTTACATAGCTTTCTCATTGGCAATAAACAGCTCATGACCCTTTTTTAACGGCTGAGTATTTATCTAGCTGGGCGTTACACTCCGCGTGCCGAGCCCCGCCGTTGCTCACAATAGCCAACAGAGGGCGCACTGCAGCTCTCCGGCCCGGACACGTCAACCACTCGCTGGCCACCTGCTGAACTTTACTCAACACGCGCCCTGCCTGAGCACACCGCTACGACGTCACACCACTCGCTTTATTTATTCCTTGCAAACACGCAACTTACTGTTCATGGACTTTGCCGCTGCTCAATTTACGGTGAAAAAATTAAAAATTACGCATGTTCACTCCTTTATTCACTTCTAGAAATTTGCTATTAACCCGACACCTGTCTTTATACCTCTGTCAGTGGACTGGGAACGAGCCATTGACTTTCAATCGGATATAGATGAACCACCTCACCTTTTTTCTGAACAGGTACGTACAGTGATTCTTACCTGCTTCTGCAGATAGAGTAAGAGTATGCGTTTTTAAAAGACGTTTCAATGAATGGTTTGTGCTGTGTGTTGTCTGGGGGTATTTGGACTGCGTTATATTGCGTTATAGCGGTCAACAAATGTGTACACAGACACTGTCGTTCTCGACCGGTAGCCTGATCAATCCTGCTAAGCCGTCAGAAATAAAAATAAATAAATAAACGTCCTGAGGTGGATCAACAGGGGAATGAAATGGAGCAAAGCCTTCTGGTTTGCTGCATTGAACATTTAGCAATTGGGGATAAGGAAGTAATATATGTTATATTTACCCTTTTAGGGAGAGACTGAGACCTAAGACATTCAAAAATTGAACTTTGCAGATGCACCAAAAGAAAACTACTTATTTTATTTTTTTCCCCCTTAAGATATTTGTAACACATGTATTACAGTTCAGTCACATGGGGCTTTGAACCAAAAGTATTGGTTGTTTATGTATGAAATCCTGATAGTGTATGAGAACTTTAAATGTGTACAAAATATCAAATAACCGAGGTATTTGAGACACAAGAGATTTGTAATGACACTGAATAGAACTAAATACCAGCAGTCTGAAATCAAATACACTGTACACTTTCAATACAACCTTAGATGAACTCCATCTGTTGTCCAAAGAACATCCTAATGAAGAGTTTGTAACACTCTATACCCACAACTGCTGTGCTTCCCTGCATCCTGACAGCTGAGGGTTATAGTTAGAACTGAGGTGTGTCATCGAGTGTTAGTCATTCAAACTTCCTAATACACTCCATTTCATGTTGTTTTGAAAGCAGCAACCCCACAGAATTTAGGCTGGCTTGTCGGGAGTCATTTTGTGATCACTGTGTGAACTGTCAGCAAGTGATGGCTCCATTCACTTCGCCCTGAGCAAAGTCATTTCACATAACAGACGGCCTGACCTTTTCTCCAGACATTTGGTTGGTATCTACATTCACATTGCTTCATTAGGGGAAGTGTTTGTAGGGTATCAGCACAACATCTAATTACACTTTTCAAACTCTTTCTGGAATATGTCATCCCGTTAAGTGCTGAACTGATCTTGGCTAGATGTGAAGCCCGAGAGAGCTGTGACTCAAATACTCACATTACTTTTCCCAGGACAAATATCCTTATCGGTATAACTTTATTATTTATTAACCTTTATTTATACAGGTCAGGTTGACTGAGCACACATACTCTTTTACAGAAACGCCCTGTTATGACCTCACCCCCCCCCCCCCAAACCACCCCCACACCAAGTAGCCCAGCCTGCATGTCTTTGGATTCCGGGAGGAAACCAAAGTACCCGGAGGAAACCCACGTGCGGTTTTACATGGCCAACCACCAAGAATTAATTCAGAGCTGCGTCTGGGCCTAGGAGAACTTCAGGAATGGGCCAGTTCTCAACAGCGTTTCCAAATTAAATTCAGTGTGCTCAAAGTAGTCATTACCCTGCTCAGACCAGAAACCTGGTCTTGCTGAACTGAAATAGACTGCATACACTTTCAAAAATGATTTCAATATTTGAAGGCAGCCGTGATTTATATATTGTCCCAATATATTGTGAAGTGTTACAATATCTTGGCGATGGACTGCAGTATATTCGCTGTGTCGCCTGACTTTGCGCAGGTCAGCACATAGGAAGTATGAACGTATGAGAATCTCTGTGGGAACTGGTGACGGACAGGCTTTGAACTCTGTCTTTAGGAGGCGTGTCCTACCCAAGGCTTTCAAAGACCACGCCCCCTCACAGCACACTACTGCCGTTCATACTAGTGAAGTATGCAAAATAACTTAAACATGCAATAACAATTACACACGATTATAAAAATAATAAAACTTTATTTACATAGCGATTTCCATACTTAACGTTCAAAGCACGTTCAAATAAAATCGAAATGATTGAATCAGAGGATTGAATAAAAACGAGTGAATCTGTTTTATGTTTACTGGGATTTCATATATATTTACTGGAGGTAGTACATACCTGTCCGCGCATTAGTGGTTCTGATGATCCACCCGGAGCGTTGCGAAGGTTAACGCAGAGCGAAGACGCGGGTCAGGGCCCATTTCCTGTGACAAAGACAATCTTTCACCATGACGTCTGCGGGAAAAGAGGCTTGCTTTCGTTTTTCCTTTCTCATCTATAGGCCCACCTTGAGTCCTCCGAAGGCCCTGGCACTTACAACATGGACATTTATCGCGGTTTTGTGTGCCTTCATGACATACATGTACTCTTTTTTTTTTTCTCCCCCACTAAGAATGTTTGCGTAAAGAGATTGATAGGAGTCTATTGTGTTGTATTGTACGGTACACACAGACAATGCCGGTTATATGCAGTTTCACAGGGACAAGTTTCATGGAGGAAAATGCAACAGAAGAATACCGCCACATTGCTCTTAAAGGGGAATTGCACTTTGAAACACACATGGGCTTATTTTGTTTATATTGTCCTTCTAATGAATGTGTCGACCTTCATTTTTCGATCAGTGATTTCGTTTTAAATGTCTAACGTTAGAAACAAGGACCTATTTTTACATCGTACATAGTAGTACGGTTTCCGGGTTTTTCTTCTTCTTTGAAGAAAAGCATAGCGTTGAAGTCGCGCAATGATATGCTGCCTAGGTCTACTTCCTGAATTTGTAAAGGTAAGCAACAAAACATTAAAATATTAACAAAACAAAATAACTAATCGAAAAATGAAGGTTGACACATTCATTAGAAGAAGATTAGAAATAAAATAAAATAATAAAATGTGTTTTAAAGTGTAATTCCCCTTTAAGCTTCCAAGTGATTTATTAAGCCTGACCTGTCAGCATTGACAACATCCTGATAGTTTGCTGTTTTGCTTTTTTCAGGTGTAGGTGGTCTTGTGAGTTTACCTGTGATGACTCACCTGCAACACCTTGAGAATTACTGAGAATTTAAGTAAATATTTAAGACAGGACGTTTGCCAGTCAAAGTGCCAGTAATCTACACTTTCAACTGCACAACATAAGCAATTTTATACATTAATTTATGTAATTTCTAAAATACTTGGTTTTCTTGTATATTCCAGAACAACCAATAGTTAGAGATAGGTTAGTTGTGGTATTGCCAATCTATATTGTATTTACAGGTTGAAAATATAAACATATACACCTCCAGTCTTCTGGGGTTAAAGTTGTGTGTCCCATGCACATTTATTCTGATCTTAAAATCTGATTACGCTATAGAATGTCAGAAATATATTTCAACCGGCAAAAAAAAAAAACGTTCTGAGATAAATTTGTTGCAAACACGCTAAATTTAGACAGACGAAATGGCCAATCTTATTCTATTCATGGGGCATGAATCTCATTCCCTTGTGTGATATCCATCTGCATCAAAGTCCAGGAAGTGTTTCCATCACGCCGTGACAAGGCCCAAGGTCCCAGATCGTCTTTGTTCACGCGCCGCTGCTCCACGCCGTTTTTTTAATGGAGGCCACGAAGTCCGGTCGTTTTTTTTATTTTATTTTTTTTAATCCATTTATCTTGTTTACACGAGCGCTGAGAGGAGGCTTGAGAGGAAGCTGCTCTTCACGTCTGAGCCTTTTCAGGAAGGACCAGCGCCTCAAAGCGCTTTACAGACGATCCGGGCCCCTCGGCCCCTAGGCCTCAGGTCCCCACGGGTGAGCCCAGGGCGGCGCTGGCGGGGGCAATCTCCCCGGAGGAAACAGGAAGTGACCTCGTGAGCACTCTGGCCCCGGGGGGATGGCTGTGCACACTCCTGGCAGACACCGGTGCAGGCTAATTAAAATGGCGACAGAGCACAGAGAGAGATAGTCTGGGTTAAAGCCACTGGCAATGCAGGGAGGACAGTGCACATAGATGTCTGTGACAACGTGAATCACTAAATAAACAAAGGCAAAAAAAAAAAAAAAAAACTAAAGTAGGCTCAAAGAACTAGTCTAGTGGTGTGAATGTGATTGGCAGCAGGCCATATTTTATTGTAACCATTGAAAATAACAGGGCGTAAATTAAAATACGAGACAAATAAAACGCGAGTCTCTGCATGAACCGTTTCGCATCGTTTGAATCGTTTGAAATGCTGGACAATCAGCTTCTTAGCATTCAGGTGCCGAAATGCCGCAAGTCGCCTGTGAAATAAAAAATCATTCTGCTTTCCTTGCTGTAGTGAGTCTGTTATTGTTCCTGAGAACAATGGAGAGCCACTGTGGGGGAAAAGTTGGAATGAGTCCTTTCACAAGCACACAAAAGGGAAAGCTATGTTTTGACAACAATGAATTTTGATATGACGCTTCCTTGAAAACACAGTTAGATTATTGGGAGAGGAACGGGGACATTATCCTCGCCTACAGTAGGAGAAAGTGAGACAGACTTCCTGTGTTAAGACTTGAATATCAGCACATCCACACTGTGAAAGGAAGTTCATTGTCATGTATTTAATACATACTGACATTTTTCCTGTGAGATAAACAGCCTTGGAAGCAACAGGTGACATCCGTCCTCGCTAATGATGTCACAGTTCATGCTAATAATAATATACCAGTCGTGATGTCCTTTACAAGTGATATCCATCCCAAAGTAATTACCAGTATGTTCACAGCAATGAAGTATCAATTCTTACTCTTATATTTAATTGAGAAAGTCTAACAAACCCAATGGACTTCAATAAATGGTGATGTTACCAGTAAAATTAATATGTCAATTGTGAAAACTGTATGTGACACAAGTAAAAATATAGCTTCTGTGTAAAAGAATGGGATTACGTCCCTGACACATTTCTAGTAAAAACAAGATTTCCTCGTGTCAGAACAGATACATTGTACATAATAGGGGATATGTCTCACATGAAACTGAATGCGTTATTACTTTGCAGTGTTAAATATTTAATTGTGAAAGACTGCAAATCATATAAAGATCGTTTCAATACACATCAGTCAGAAATGGATAGTCGTGAAAAGAGTAGAAGAAGACCCATTGTTTTGTCAGTCCAGGGGCTATATTGAGTTACGGCGTACACTCCCTAGAAACAGCCATTAGTCGAGTTTACAGAACAAACAGAGTGAAAATGGGCAGTAAAAATGGAGGAGGAGTGCCGGCAGTCCTCACTGGTATGAAAATAGCTGTTGGTCAGCTTGACACACAGGCGGGGCTTAAGGTAATTGCGGACGTTATCTGTTCTTAATTTGATTTTACAACTACCGCATGTATGTAGGTTGAAACCCTCACCTGCCTCATTATTTTCCTCTGCGTTGAGTTAAAATTGTTGTGTGTGTTTTCAATGATAGCTTTTTTTTTTAGCCCTGAAGTCACTAGCTGATTCATTGCCATGATTCCCTGTAATGGACCTAGCTAGCAGAAAAGCAGATCATTGGAACCAGTGCAAAATTGGGGTCTTTATTTACCCACCAAAAAAATGAAATCAATTACATACATAAACCAAAACCCTGGGGGAAAAGTACTGAAGTTATATACAAAATTTACAAAGAGAAGTGATCTTAACCACAAACTCAGACTGAGGGTAAATTAACAGAACAGAGTTTAAAGAACACATATAATCGCTGAACCAACGGACAAAACAGAGGAGGACATTTATAGAAGTCAAGCAAGACTAAAAACAAAATACAGGGGGCATGTTAATATTAAATTTAAAATTGCCTTTCACAATTAGCATCATTGTTCTCAGTTACATCACTTCAGTTATTTTACGTGCAATTTATGTATACAAAAATCAAACAAATAATTAACATTAGAAATAGGTCCCGAAAATTCTGACTAACATTCGCAATTCCCCCCGCACTTTCCAAGGAGTTTGTCTCATCCAATCCCCCCTCTCCGTGGACTTAGTACTTTCCCTTCCATCAGTTCGCCCCATCGAGATAGAGAAGAACTCCCACCATAGAGCGTATACGGGAACTGGAGAGAGTGAGAGTTCAATGTGTGCTCCCCATAGGTTTTTGTTGGCGTCGCTGTCACT
Organism: Anguilla anguilla; assembly: GCF_013347855.1. Lineage (NCBI taxonomy): Eukaryota > Metazoa > Chordata > Actinopteri > Anguilliformes > Anguillidae > Anguilla > Anguilla anguilla. Next base: position 61,408,589 of record NC_049205.1, read on the forward strand.
ACATATTATACGCTCCTTAATATCCGCCTTTGCTGGAGGAACGAGGAAGTTAGGCGGCTCGGGAGCAAGCTGGGCAGACCGGTAAGGAAAAAAAATTAAAAAAAACAAACAAAAATATAAACGAATGGTCATGGTAAAAAGTAAAGTAAAAAACGAGTAAACATACACACGTACACGTACACAACGTCAACTAAGATGCGTGCACTCAACCTAGAGAAAAATGATGTCATAATGCTAATAAAAGCATGCGTATGTCAAACGAAACAAACTGTGTGTCGTGTCCTTATGTGGCAGTTACGTATGTGCGTCAATGAGTGTTACCTGCGCGCGGCCGAAGTAATTCATATAGGAAATAACAGGAAAGGTGCGTAGGTCCGAGTGTAGTGCGGGCTACCACGAATGTGCGCCGGTCATCGACGCGGCCGTCACATTCCCCTTATAAACGCAGAAAAATGTTGAGTGGCTTAAGTTTTACCTTAAATAAATGAAACGTTCCAAAGACAATGCACACCGTGCGTAAATAAAACTATTTTTCTAGCATGAAATTACCATTGCACTGAAACTCCCATGGTGTACTTTTGGCGTATGGGCTGTTTAGTCCCTCATTCAGACACAAAACTCTTCATAAGCTGTAAAGCAGCAAGGCGAGACAACATTCAAGTATTTATATGCTCACTAACTCCAAAACGTCCCTTACCCAGTCGCATGCCCCCACACACTGGCACCCACACACACTACCTCCCTCACACACTACCTCACCCATCTTTACACATACACGTACACACACAGACAGACACACACGCACCATATCGTGTCAGCCTCATTAAATCACACTCATAAAGACTAGTTAAGTCAACTGCAGCATTTTCAGCAAATAATTCAGCCTGAGATCGTGGCAGAAACATGATGAATTTCCTGTGAGGGATAGACACACCCACTTGTAAATAAATAGCCAACCAGCTGTTCTAAAAGTTCCTGTCGTAGGGAACAGCGAACACAGCCACCGTAACTCTTGAGAACAGAACTGCACATGAGAATGAAATTTGTCGCACGTTCAGGCATTCAAATGAAGGTAAATATGAGTTCCCTGTCTCGATTCAGCCTGAATGACGGTAGGCTAGCTCACTGTATGTAAGGGACGTGCTTTAATTATCCTCTTTGATCAAATACTCTCTGTGATTTAGCTGGTACACATCACCATGGAAACTGCCTCAAAACACAAAGCAGTTATCCAGCAAACTCAGTTAGCTGGATAACTGCACTGACTGTTCTTTTTACTTCAGTTTATATTCTAGGTTTCTGGAGGGTTCCTGGTTTTACTCCAGCTAACTCAGTAGTCCTGCCTTGTGAAACAGCTCGTTGGTCTTTGAAACTTATGAGACTCTGGAACTTCTGAGCTACGAGGTTAATGTCTCTGATCAAAGCTGAGAGTATTCAGTTACTCCGATATTCCACCATTACATCACAGATCAATAACTTGTATCAGTCTTGAATTAGCTTTATTATTTTTCATTAAAGGAATAATTATCACTGCTTCATCAAGGCTGATAAGAAAGAATATATATTCTTTCATATCAGCCTTGATGTATGAGTGAAAATATCTCGCTGATATTATTATTATTATTATGATGATGGCCTGAAAACGTGCATTATGCAAGTCTTCCTCCACTGCACACGCAGATCTGAGAATTCCCACTGCACTTCCAGAAAAAAGATTCATTATTTCAATATAAAATTTTCCACGCACACTTTCACATGCTCATTTTCACACTCACACACGCATATATTTGCTGAGAGCAGACAGATGTTCCACTTATCACCATGTAACTGCCTTACCTTACTGCCATACCTACAGTATGCATAATTATTGTTATAAATATGTACCTGCAAATCTGTCCTGCACCCAGGTTTGTTGTTGTTTTTTAACAGAATGAGTTTGGTGGAGGGGTATTCGATTTTGTGCAATCCAAATATTTTCTGTTTGTGCAAAGCTTCATCCTGTGCTTCATTCTGCTGGATCCAGAATAGATAAAACTGAGGGATGTCTTCAAAACAAGCTTCAATCTGAAGAAAAATTAGGCTAGCAGGAGAAACCCTTTGCTTCATCAGGGAGTGGGTGGCAGTGTAGTATAATGGGTAAGGAACTGATCTTGTAACGCAAAGGTCACAGGTTCGATTCCTGGGTAGGACACTGCCGTTGCACCCTTGAGCAAGGTGCTTAAGCTGCATTGATACAGTATATATCCAGCTGTATAAATGGATGCAATGTAAATGCTATGTGAAATGTTGTGTAAATGGATACCGGAGAGTGAATCTGCAAACGGTCTGCTCGTAGACAGATACTTTCACACTGATTAGAGGGAATACCCTCCTTCCTGTTGCTCTCTTGGCAATGTGTGTATAAAGAGGACATGGGTATTTATTACCATATGCATCTGTCAGTGTGTGTATAAAAAGGGGACGTGTATAGGAGTGTGTTTTTATAGGTTTTTGTGTGCATGTGCGTGTAGGTCTGCGTGTGTGCGTGCGTGAGTATGTATGTATGTGTGTACATATGTGTGTATGCGTATATGTGTGCGTATGCATGAGCATATCTGTGCCTGCATGTGTGTGGGTATTCCTGATATTTCCTTTCCTCCATACTTGAATTCTATGGTGCAAATGGTTGTATGGTTCCACTAAAGTGGAAATAAGCCATCCGGCTGAGCAGCAGGAGGCTCTGCCACCCCTCCTGCGCTCCCCCTTCCGCCCCTGTTCACTGACTCTCTTTTCATAGCCTACCTGTTCATGTCTTTGCAGGTGTCACGCACACCAGAAGCCACAATTATGGATTTATCTTTAACTAATTTAACTTTTTTTCCCAAACTTCATTTTTTTTTTTTTAAATCAAGGAATTTAATTAATTTGTTAATTCCTTTGTGCACTTTGTGCTGAAGGTTTTTTTTTTTTTGCTGTTAAAAAAAAAAAGCTGTCATATTCATAAGTGTCTTCTTGAAGGCCCCGCTTCATTTCGCTCCATAGATCTGCGCGCGGAGCCCTGACAGTCTCGCGGCCTCGCCAAAGCAGTATTATTGATTTATTTAAACGTGTAAATTGAATTCTCTGGTACTGCGCCATTCGAGCGTCCTCGCGCGGCGCAGAAACGCACGCCTCTGACTTTACCGTGTTCCTTCCCCGATGGTCCCGCTGTCGTCGATAACGTGGCCTGAAAAAAAAAAAAAAAAAAAGCCATCCCAATTCCACCCGTCAGATAAAATCGATACCGGGCCAAAATGTCACCGCGCAATATGGAGACGTCCGCGGCTGACGGTTTTCTCACGCTGCTTGTCCTCTTCCCTGCCGAACAGGACTGGAGTTCGATGGAGCTGCCGTTCACGAATCTGGAGATCGCCTTCATTCTGATAGCCTTCGTAGTGTTCTCCCTGTTCAGCTTGGCTTCGGTCTACAGTGAACCAAACGCAAAAAAAGAAGGTACAAAATGCTCGTTTTTTTTTAACTCTCTTTGTAATTCTGCAAGAAATGCCTACCTTCAAAGTAATAATTCAATTTCTGGCTATACATGCCTTTTGGTAATTATAAACAGAACAGGTCCAGAGGTCAAAGATTTAAGTTATGAAGCTTGTATTTCATTGCAATTACAATAGCAAACAAAAAAGAAATGCACAACAGTCAAGGGTTCTGGTGGTTCTGTAATATGATTTGGATGCACTCGTATCCTTATAAGGTAAGGTCAAAAACAGGCGTTACATTATGGTACAGTATTGAGTCATTATCTTCACCCCATGTTAAACCATGTCTTCCTTGCCGGGGGGAGAGGGTCGGTGGGGTTCTTTCGACATGGAAGTGCCCCCCGTCAGTTCAACATAAGTAGTGTGCCCCTGTGGTTTTAGGCGCATGCCACATGTCATCGCCTTCCCAGTCACCAGATATTAACCCAATCAAGAAATCATGGAACATTCTGGAACAATGCCTCAGACAGTGCTTTCCACTTCCAACAGCCCAGTGAATAAGTTTCTGGTGAAAAGGGTGGTGCAGGTTTTCTGTCCGACTTGGACGTAGCCATGCTACAACCGGAGCTACACTGGGAGTAAACCGTTTATGTCAAAAAAACATCTCTCAGCCTGGATTGCCCCCCCGTAGACATTTAGCTGAGGTGGAGAGTGAGAGAACAATTTTTTTTAGCCAATTAAACCAGGGGATGATTAGGAGATTGGGAGTCAGGTTGCAAATTTAGCCCGGACACCGCGGAACCCCCTTACTCTTTGCAATGAGTGTCATGGGATATTTAATGACCACAGGGAGTCAAGGCCTCGGTCTAACATCTGAAAGACAGCATCTCCTACAGCACAGTGTCCCCTTTTAACCAGAAGGTTCTGTGTTCTAATTTAATATGAGGTGTGTTTTTTTTTTTTTGTTTTTTTTTACAGAGGAAAGCCCCTATGAAGAATGCTTTAAGATGAAGAGTGTGAGGAAGACGAAGCAGAAAGCCATTCCCAGTGTTTCCTCTGTGAAGGAAGCACAGTAGGACACAGTATCTCAGGAACAGGGGAACAGGCACTGCAATCAAAGTGCTCTTCCTGTTTTATGTGTTTTTTTTTCCGTGCCAGTGTTTACGCCTAGATCTTGGCTTTGAAAGTGATGATTGTCGGATTACAAAACCCTCCACACAATGGTGCCACTGCTGAGAAGTAATTACGCTCTGCTCTGAAAAACAGACTCGAGCTGGGAGAGTCTCTGGCATCGTTTAGTTCAGACTGAGCACTCCATCAGCACCGTGAGCATCGGATGCATTTCCTGCCGGCAAATCTGTTGTGCCAAAAACAATTTGATTTGTTTTAAATACTCAGCGAGCTCTGCCAGGCAGTTAACATGATATTTATGGTTCTGCAATTGGAGGGTGATGCATGCACGCATAGGTAATGAATTTTGAGATGCGATGGCAAGACTTGGCATGTTTCATGCCAATGATGACACACTGTGGCCAGAACCCGGGCCAGTGTTATAATTGCATTAATCTGTGAGTACTGTCTGGAGGACAGAGGGAAACAAAGGTTCAAAGGGCATTTAAAAGCTGGTGATTTTGATTGGCAGTCTTAGTGCAGGGCTTGCAGCGTCCCTTGTGTTCAGGAAGAGCTGACCCACGACGACAGATGAATCCTCATGCTCCTGCAAACAGGCGCGTTTACCGTTTTAACACAAAGTGTACCGACCGTCTTTCGTCGTGTGAGACGCCATTAGAAACGAAAGGAGAGAACAAACCAAAAATAGCAGAGAGGTGGTGTGAAACCCATCGAAAGCCGAACGTAAAGAGAAGGTCCAGAACGCGGACGATGCCGAGGCATCGCTGCTGTACGTCCAATGGGAGAGCACGGGTACGAAGCCAATGGGATCTATATGTGCATCATAAAGCTGAGCAACTCAAGCTTCTGATCAGCGATACGTTTATATTAACTCATGCCTTTTTAAAGTTAATACAGGTGGAGATATTTACACACCTGGGGGTAGGGGAAGGGGGGGGGGGGCACTGCTTTAGGGAGATGCAGTGGGGGGGGGGGGGGGGGGGGGGGGGGCACTGCTTTAGGGAGATGCAGTGGGGGGGGGGGGGGGGGGTACTGCTTTAGGGAGATGCAGTGAAACCCACTTCTTACCGGCGTATTTATTCGTTTCGAGTCAGCACACCAGGAGGTTGCCTGTAAGTAAATATTAAATCCTCGCCGTTCACCCTCGCGGGATCCAGACTACGAATAATAAAGTAAAACAACAGAACGCAACAACACAAACAAGATCGGCGCATTGCCTTTAAGCGGGATAAACCGGTGGCTTTTTATTTATGTAGGGATCGCAAGTAGAGTGAACGATATTACTTTTTTTTTTTTTTTGTGTAGGTTTGTTACTCAGGGGTTGCAGGTTCAAACCCCAAAAGCGAGGCATTGCTGTTGTCCCCTTAAGCAGGATGCTTGACTCCCGACTGCTTCAGTAAATATCCAGCTTTATGAATTCCTAACATGCACAGTAAAATGTGTGAAAGGCGCTCTGGATACGGTTGTCTGATAAAAACCGGAATGAACCGGTATGCCGGACTGAGACTGAAGAAGCACGTTTATCGTGAACCAGACTGATGATCGATTAACCAGCAGAGAAAGGTTCAGTTAAGAAGAGAAATGGCTGGCATGATGATGAGTAACATGTCATGTGAATATCACGGACAGATCAACATCAGCAGCCATTACTCTCTCACCAAACCCTGAGGCCCCAGCAGCGCAATCCTGGGGGAAAGAATTACTTCTTTTGCTGACCACAAGAGGGAGACATTTACCATTTGTCTGCATAATTATAAAGCACCCCAAGGGTACTCATTTAATTATGGGGAAGGGGGGGGGGGGGGGGGTGTTGGAGATTGTGGTTGCAGACTTTAGCCTATAATTCTGTTAACTTTTAACATTACACTAAGAATATTTTCCAGGACATCTAACAACTATTTTCCATGACTGGAAAACTGCATCAAATATTTCCTGGTTTTTCCAGTATGCAGGGAGGAACCCTGTAATTGGGAAAAGGTTCTTCATGTTTTTTTTTGTTGTTGTACATATCTGCACTTTTGAAATGTAACAGATAAAAGTTTCAAATGAATTCTTATTCCCTGTGGTTCTCTTTCAGAGATTTCTGCAGAAAATAAACTTGTTCAGAGAACGACGTCGTTCTCAAACCATTATTCAGTCTAAATGTAAATTCACTTTTTCTTCCTTCACTTTGAGCTCACTTCTTATGCAAGATTCAGCACCACTCCCAAAGCTGTATTACCTCAGAAACAAAAAGGGGAACATGACAGGCATTTAGCAGCACACCAGCAGCTAACTCCTGCTAGTATTTCGCTAGTCCGCTAACACAGTGCTTCCCAAACTCGGTCCTGGGGGATCCTCAGTCTGTGAGCTGGTTTTCATTCCAACAACTTGCAATCCTAGAATTTTTAACTAGCAGTTCCTTTAAAAGAGGTAACAGAATTTTTTTAACTTTTTAAGCAAAACAAAGGCTGAACTGAATCAATAGGTGGCTAAGTGGATTCATGGCCACTAAAGCAAGCCATTTGTGGTTGATAATGAAGAATTACATGGAAAACGAGAGAGAAATGATGAGCCAATACTGCATTGCATTACTAAGTCTAAGGAAAACATGATGAAAGAACTCAAACAAATGTGCTCAACAACCTAATTAGGAGCCTATTGATTCACCTCTTTTGCCTCTTTTTATGTAATTGTTTGCAATATAGCACAACAAGCGCAATGTGAAGATGGGACTTTTATTATTTATGGCGTGCATAGCTATTTCTGACACACTGTGGCTTAAGAGGGTAAATAATCCCCCTAAAGCACCTAATTATGAAGAAATAACAAGTTTTTAAAATTCTGGGATTGCAGCTGCGGTCGGACCGTGAGCCAGGAACACACAGGGGGTCCCCCAGGAGAGGAGTTTGGGAAACGGTGCATCACTGTGTTACCGGACAGTGGTGCTGAGGCAGTCCCACGGACGACCTGCAGTAAAGAGAGGGAGAAACTGCAGGCGAACGGCCCCGCCGCTGCTGGACCGCCGTTGAGCCGATTAGAAAAGTGCCAGCCGGCCATTACTGCCAACGGCGGTCCAACAGGTGCCTGCTCACCTGGGACACACCCCCCCGGGAGAAACTTCCAGGTCACGCGAGGGATTCGCTCTGCAGTCTGGACGCAGTGCTGACCTCACCAGTGCCCACTCAGGCCCCTATGCGCCCCAAAGGCACCGCGCCATTGGCCGCCATCTTGTCTCTCGCGCGTAGGAGGGGTCATAATGGAGCAGAAGCCCCGTTTCACTCCGTTCTCCCACTGAGTTAGTCTGCGTCACATGACATGTGGGCGTGGACACGTGTAAAGCCCCATTAGCATATTCAGTAAGATGGTTGAGGGGGGGGGGGGAGATTGGGGGTGGGGTTATTGTTACACCCAGGACAGCTGTTGCTCCACAGTAGAGCTCCATTCAGTCGGCCTGGATTACACCATTTCCCAGTTGGCTGTAACTTAATCCTCAGTAGAATTACTAATACAAGCGACAGCGCAAAATTGGCTGTGATACCAAACAGCTGGCAGACATTTTAAAGCCTTCTTGAGCCAAAGGTGTCATGCATGTTGTAGAAACCTCCCAACAAGCAGGATTTTTGGTGCTACTTTGGTAAGTTTCAAATTATAGCACATTTCCTAAGTACTTTCAACCATATAACATCTGGAATTGGATCAAATGGTACAGTACTACTTTAGTTCACAAAAGTATTTAAGCAGAAGTTAATATCAAGTTCTAATTACAATTTTAATGAAATGCTGAAAATAAAATCTTTTATTCAATATTATTTGATCTAGCAATCGATGACAGTAAGAAATAGTGAGACATTTTGCACTTTTGCAGACATACAAGGCATCGTGCTCACAATGAAGCGCTGTGAAAAAAGTTTTATTTTAACCCTTTAAGGTTGTGAGATCACAAATACGATTAGAATGGTCTTAACATTCTAACTCTGATGTAACAATCACTACTGGTCGCTGAAAGCAATGGAGTTCTAGAACACTAAAAAGAAAAAGAAACATTCCAAAAAACAGCTCTTCAAAGGGTTATGGTCTGACACACTCGATATTGTACGATATTGTCTTGTGGGTGAAAACAGATCTCACAAGGGAAAGCATGGTGTATCTGCTTCTTCTCCCCTGCTGTTTGTCCAAACGCCACAGCAACCAACCTTCGGCACCGTGCGTGTGCGCTCGCTCACCGCGCGCGTGTGTGTGTGTGTGTGTGTGTGTGTGTGTGTGTGTGTGTGTTGGGGGGGGGGGGGAGGAGCGAGGGGGGGGGGGGCAGGGATGGAGAGATGCAGATGTGAGATTAAGAGTGTTGGGGCTGTTAGCTGCAGAGCGTCTCAGAAACTTGCCCCATTGTCCCGTTTCTGGCTCCACCACCCTTAAGACCTTGTTGGCTAATGAGAGATTAAGGCTTGCGTGGGGTGACTCATCGGGGGAAATAAAAGGCCAAACTCAACCCCCCCCCCCCCCCCCCCCCACCTCCCGGAACCCCCCCACCCTGACCTTTGTTATCCACAGAGCAAGGGGGACTGGACAATACCGGGGGGGGGGGGGGGGGGGGGGGGGGGGGGACACAATACAGAAGAGCCCAAACAGGGTCAGTGATACCAACAGCACCACTGTTCTGGGTCACAGTGCCCCCAAACCAACATGGGACATGTTTCAGATGCATGCTTTCCAAATATGTATCTGCGTGTATTTTATATGTCACGTAGGTCGCTGGCTTCGTTTTTTTGTGTGGTTTTATACCTCTGTGCCACCTGAAAAGCTCAGCTCCATCGTTCAGACTGCAGTTTATAGATTTTTACAAGTTTTTTTGGGTTTCCATTGCATAAATCACATCATTTTATTTCAGTGTGGAATTTTTATAAGCCCACTTAGGTTTCAAACCTCTCCGGTCTGTCTTTTTGTTGGTTTTGTCTTTATTGTTCTTTTTATGGTGCGACTAAATAAATACAAAATACAAAATATGGATTGACAGATATATATTTGGGGAGGTATTCTGTATTTTGCATACAATATAGTTTAGTGCATTTTTCCCCCCACAAAGCAAAATGCACTGCATTCACCTATACCACAGCTTAAGTGGCACACAGATTTTTCCAAAGCTTTCCAGTCAGACGGGGTTTAGAAGGAAAACATGCAAATATGTAACTTTATACTTCGTATATTTCATCTTAAGATTGTCTGTTTTTTTTTTTACGCACAGTTATTTGGTCTCTGTCTGAAGCCATTGGCCTAAGCTTTCAGGTAGCCTACAACACCTCAGTTTATTTTTTCTTTCAATTATATTCAAGTGTATTTAACCACTATATTTAACCACCATATATCCTCATCCAATATCAGGCTGTCAGATAAGACATCCGATAGCCAAGCTGTGGGTTAAAGTTTGAAAGGCTCTGCTCAGTTCCATTAGGAAAAATGAAAGGGGAAATATTACAGGTGCGGCAAGTGTAAGCCAATAAAATAATTCACGCCATTAGGAAGCCCGGTAATTTACTCAAGGTAAACGGTAGCCAATATGAAGAAATATCTGCGATAAGCTGCTCACACAATTTTTCTCAAGATATTGAAAAATAAACAGCAAGAGGCTCTGTACAAGGCACTATATCTCTATGGAAAAACTGTCAGTTACAGGGTAGGCCAATAAGGGAGCTGTTCTGCCTCTTTACAATGCTGATGGCCATCGGGATTCCCATTCATATATAAAAAAAGATTGGCTCTCTATAACCAGGTTTCCATGCCAGTTATGTTATAGTTTAGATCTGCTTTATGAGCTGATAGACTCGAGTCACCTGTCCAGGGTGAATTCCTCCATCTCGCCCAATGCATGCTGGGATAGGCTCCAGCCCCCCCTGGCGACCCTGCCCAGGATAAGGGGGTGTAGATAATGGACGGATGGATGGATGGATGGATAGACTAGAGTCCCTCGGGCATTCAGTAAGTGAGGCTCACTCACCCTTATTTCCAGAAACTAATCAGTAGCCGTGTAGCGCCACAGCAGAATTTCCATCGCCGTTGCTAGAGTTTTTAAAAAAAGCTATGCTTAGAGGCAAGCAGGTCCATTGACTCTGAATAACTTCGTTGAAACAAATGAGCAAGGCTGTGGCGTGCGTTATATATCGTGCAAAAAACAATTTTTCCTCACGAATGAAACGTGCGTAAATAGTTGCGCTCATCTTCACCTTGAAGCTTTTTTTTTTTTTTTTTAGGAAACAGACCCTGGCCTGATAAGGGGCCATTTCAGCTGGAATGTTGTTGACTGTGAGAATACTTCTCAGCCTCAGCGGATTCAGTGCAGTGAATAAGGTGTTTTTTTTGTTTTGGTACACCAAGCATTCTGAAACATTACACTTTTTCTTCACTCCATTTCTTCCATTTGATTCATGCTACTCTTTTGAAGTAGCTTCAACATAACATAATGACGAGAACAGGCCATTAAGCACAACAGTGCTCCCCATTTTCCTACCACTAAAGGGTACCTAGTGCTCACCATTTACCTATGAGCCTGGTCTTGAAAACTCTGCCTCTACTACATGGCAAGCTATTCCACATAACAATAACTCTCAGTGTGAAGAAATACTGAATTGCAGAAGTGCAGAATTTACCTTTTGTTCGTTCCCTTCTACTGACAGAACTCAACCTGAAGAATCTTTTGTAGTTCACTTTTGTGAATCCCTTTTATGAGTTTAAAAGCCTCAATCAAATAGGCAAAAAGCCTCAATCAAATCCTAATAGAATAGACGCACACACTCCAGAAAGGTCTTTGTGCAAAACGGATATCAGTCAAAGTGGAATATTAAGAAATAAAGAAAGGGGAAATTGTAGACTTGTGCCTCAATGTTAAAAGTGGGGGGAAAAAACTTCACTTGGTAGTTCAGATTTTGACCTGCAGGTGTCCATCAGAGCAACAGGGTGACATACGAGCCTATGAGTTTCCATTTTCTCTCGAATCCCTTTCTGATGCACGAGGCCTTTGATTGCTTCGCCACCTGGGAACGTCCGGCCGCAGCCAAGACTTAACCTGAACCCCGGGCCTCAGGGTTCTGGAACAATCCAGCGCCAAGATTCTGAGGCGCTTTAACTTAACCCCGAAAACTCCGTGAAGCTCAGCGCGGTTCCAGTAGATCTCGCTGCTGTCATGTGACTACGGAAGGTAGTGGATCCGTCCTTTCACAGAAATGTGCGTCTGGAACACAGCACTTTGGTAACTGTGCAGAACAGCGTTCTTAAACTACCTCCTCCTGAGGGCTAGATTCATTTTACACATGGTGGACAGAGGTCATATGTACCGTGCATCATCGATAAAACATATGACTAATATGTATTATACATGTGTGCATAAACACAGATATCGCTTATTATTCTGTCAGTGGAGAGAGGTATGTTGACACTGTGGGCATTGCTTTAACATCATCAGAACTTTCCAAGCATCTGAACAATACTTATTTCCTTCTTCTCCAAACAGTTTGGGGTTGCACTTGGCGCCCAAACCAGCAGAATAACCCTGTTCAAATGTGTGCTTTTTTGCATAGCAAAAAAAAAAAAAAAACCTGGAGTAAGGCTACAGCAGACCTGCATAAATGCATGAGGAACGAACCCATTTCATTACCTTCTCTTTATATTTGATAGCACTGAATGCCAAGGGCTGGTTAACAAGAGCTCTTTGTGCCCAAACAAACACTTACCCTGGGTGTGCACTTTGTCATGGAACAGCCCTGGTGTCCATTCCGCGGGGGGTGGTGTATTTGTTCCTGCAGAAATTGAGGGGGGGGGGCATGAGTGGGGGGGGGGGCTGTGGGTGAGGGGGGATGGAGTGGATCAGCGAGGCTGTGGGTGAGAGGTGAGCTAACCAGCAGCTGGTTTCCCAACACGGTACTCCGCCCTGGCACTGATCCAGCTACTGCAGCACAGATGTGCTGCTGATGAACACACTAGCCGAGGGAAAGAAGAGACTGGGACATCTCTCTCTCTCTCTCTCCCTCTCTCTCTCTCCCTCTCAATCTTTCTCACTCATTATCTCAGTCTCTCTCTCTCCCTCTCCCCCCCTTTCTCACTCTCATTATCTCAGTCTCTCCCTCACACTCTCTCTCTCTCATTTTCTCTCTCTCTCTCTCTCACTCTCATTATCTCAGTCTCTCTCCCTCTCCCCCCCCCTTTCTCACTCTCATTATCTCAGTCTCTCCCTCGCACTCTCTCTCTCTCATTTTCTCAGTCTCTCTCTCTCCCTCACTCTCATTATCTCAGTCTCTCCCTCGCACTCTCTCTCTTTTTCTCAGTCTCTCTCTCTCCCTCACTCTCATTATCTCAGTCTCTCTCTCTCTCTCTCCCTCACTCTCATTATCTCAGCCTCTCTCTCTCTCCCTCACTCTCATTATCTCAGTCTCTCTCTCTCTCTCTGTATCTCTCAACGGTAGGACAGAGCATGCCTGCCTTAAAAAAATTCAAATGTACTCTCTCTATTGTTTAAATTTATGTCTTATATTTCTTTGCCTATGTGCCTTTTCTTTTTATGTGTATGTGTGCGATGAGTATCTTTATGCATAGTCAGAATGCAGACATGTATGTTTAATTTTGTTTGTCTGTGCAATAAAGGAGAAAGTTAGTCCCCTCTCTCTCTCTCTCTCTCTCTCAGTAGAAGTCACATAGGCAGTTGCTTCAGTCAGTGGATGACCATGTTGTGTTCACTTATGCTAATGTACTTTTCAGCAGGACATTTAGCACAGCCCATTCCAAATTCATATACCATCCCCGTGTACGTGTGCATGTTTATGTATGTATGCATACGTATGCATGACTGTGCCTGTATATATACATCTGCATATACATGCATATTGTATGCGAGTGCGTGCATATTTACGTGTACACGTTCACATGCATACACGTGTGTGTGTGCATATGTACAATTATGTGTGTCTGTGTGAGTTTCGGGGAAGCAGTTCCTGCTGTATTAAAATTAACACTGCTACCCATCACATTGTGCGTACCAGTACCACACTACTTCAACATGCGCTTTGTAAGCTGCCCTGGAGATAGGTCTCCACCAACACAATGAAAACAAGTGCCGGAGCTTCAGAAGGAGTTTCTGTGCAGAGGACACAGCAAGGTCACGGGAGAGAAAGACCCTAAAGCAGAGACTCTTTAAATGAGGCATCTTAAATTCCAGTCCTGCTGGCCGCAGCGTCTGCAGGCTTCTGCGGTTTCCTTTAAACGAGGAGACAATTTATGCATTGGAGAAAAAAAAAAAAGGTGTCTGTCTGTGTGTGCATGCATGAGTGTGTGCGTGTATGTGTGTCTATGTGTGTTTGTGTGAGTGAGTGTGTGTGCGTGCGTGAGTGTGTGCGTGTATGTGTGTCTGTGTGAGTGTGTGTGCATGCACGCGCGCTTGTGTGTGCGTGAGTGTGTGTGTGAGTGTGTGCATGTGCGCTCGCTTGTGTGTGTGTGTGTGTTAGCCAACACATGGTAAATTAAGCACTTAAGTGCTGAAACACATCAAAACACTGGGAGTGCACTGCGGCCCTCCAGTACTGAGGGAGCTTTTGGGCCCTCCCACGAGGCCAATTCTCACGGCTCTGTACCGATACCCTTTCGGGTCGGGACGGGGCACGGCGAGGTTCAGCCGGGGCAGATTAGGGTCGGACCCTCCATCTGGGCATTTAACGGCACTTCCTGTTTCTCTTACTGTGACCAGCAGGCCGTGGTCTCCCCTCAACTGTGAAGTGTGACTAAAAAGAAGTGGCACCGGGGGTGCGGGGTGGGGGTACGTCTGGGTCAAAACCGCGACCGCGACAACGAAGCCACATCCTGTTTGCACCGGCCCCATTTCAGATATGTTCATTCCTGTGAGTCATCCCCTTTTTACGAAATAAAGCACATTAATAAATATGATTATGTGCTACACCATGCAGTGCAATGACGATATTATTTTTTTAAAATGAACAATCTGAATCGTTGGTTTGATCAGCTGTTTGATCAACTGATCAACTGTTGCAGTTACTGGTTATGAATATTCCAATGGGGCATTACTGGGACACTATTTCACTACTGCAGTCCTGAAGGTAACACTGGTGCTTTGGACAAGAGCGTCTGCAAGTCAGTAATAACCTGAGCGTAAAACATATATAACTACGGCCCAGATGTGTGCAGGCAGAGGACAGAGTGATGTCTACACATGTAAATGCACACTGAAACATCAACACGAACGCAGACGTAAATGGGAATCTAGATTCCCGGGAATAGTTCCGTAGAGAGACACATGCTTTGCAAGTGTGCATGGGAATGCGAACACCTGGCAGTGCAGGGTTTGCACAGTGCATGCGAGATGCATGCAAATGTGCATGCAAGATGCATGCAAATGATTCTATCTGCACATCTCTTAAATCCTGCATAAACCGTAACACAGTGAAGGCAGCAGTTTAAAGACGATGCGTGCGCTGAAGCAGAATCGCCGTGGCAGAGTGTCACATGACAGGATGACTTGGCGCGTAACCACACAGCGCAGCTGGGTCCTCCATTGCAGCGGTTTGTGGCGGGGAGGGGCGAGCGGCGCTAGTGGGGCTGGGAGTTAGCACGCCGCTAACACTTCACACGAGGACCCTGAGAAACCGACCCCTCCTTTTTTTTTGTGTGAGGGTCGGTGAAAGGCAAACAATCCAGTGTGAGAGAGAGGGGGGGGGGAGCAGAGAGAGTTTGGGGAAGGGGGAGGGAATGAGAGAGATACTGACTTTTCAATCGCACGGAACAAAAAACAAGGCCTACTTGTCCACACTGTCTCAGTCGTACAGAGAGGGAGAGAGATCCCGGTCTGGGTGTGACAGAAATGACAGCACACACACCGCACCGCACCTCCCCCCCCCCACCCACCCACCCACCCACACATGAACACACACCTCCATCAGGGCTAACTGCTCACCTGCACTACACATATTAACGACATCAATGACTTATGCAGGGGCTTAACCCCAATTAGCCGCCGGGACCCGCCCCGCAGTCACAAATGCCCGCTCATTAGACGCTGATGGCGTGGCTTTGTCATGAAAAACACGGAGGAGCTCGGAATCCAAACCGCGAATAATCACCTCCGAGCCAAAATGGCGTCTGAAGGAGATGCAGTTTCACGGTCCTAAAACGGGAGCGGAGTGGACCGCTGTGGACACAAGCGAATCCGGTGTGTTTATCCCAGTCATTACAAGCACATCAGAAACCACCCTGTTGAAGTAGAATTTAAATCGATCCAATTCACCCTTACGCTTATCAAGCTGTTCAATACACAACAATACATTTGACAGCTGATAAAATTGTTAAAACTCTGTAGTGATCCTTTTCAGGGCTGAGGTGAATTCCATTTCAATGCAGTCAGTTCAGGAAATAAACTGAAATTCAATTCATTGTTTGGAAAACCTTGATAGGACATTACCTAGGTAGGTTTTGTTAAATTCATGAATTTCATGTCAATTTTCAATATTCTTCAACCGACTGAATAGCAATGGGATTGAACCCAACCTTGGTCCTTTTTTCCACTCGGTCGTACAAAGTTTGACTGATTGGCTGCGAGTTCACGTCCGGGCTGGATGTGCTGGATGTGCACATAAACCCTCTTCCCCCAGTAAACACACGTTACGCGGGCTTGGCAGAATCTTATCACGGGACGCGGGAGATTGCGCCCGCTTATCTCCGACAAGCAACAATCCCCCCGGAATTAAAGCAGGACAGCTCTTTGTCTCAAGGCCAGGGAACAAACAGCGCTATCACAGAACTGCACTTGACAGTAACACTGCTGTTGTTTTTTTTCTTTTTTAATTGTTTTTCCACTTTGAACCTTTGCGGAAACGCGGCGCTGAGCGAAGGCCTTAAGTTTGCGACGTGCCGGCTGCCGCGGCGGCCGTTCCTGGTGGAGTTCCTGCGTCTTTGAAAAGCGGGCTGTACCTTCAGGGGGCTCGGCTTTCCCACAGTCAGACTGGCCTGACCTTCGCTTGTATGAGCGGTGGTGTGAAACTGCCCTGGGTCAGCGCATGTGTGTGTGTGTGTGTGTGTGCGTGTGCGAGTGTGTTTGTGTGTGTTTCCCCGTCCTTTATGCACTAATGACCGCAAAGCGGCTGTCGGCCATTCGCCTTTTATTTTCCCGAGGGATAAATCCGAATCAGACCTGAGCCCAACCAGCTCAGCAGTTAAATGTAATTCTGCTGTCTGACGTGCAACAGATGACACGTCGCACGACAAACCGAAGCCCCTGGTTCTGGGGTTTTCCTCAGAAACTCCGCGTTCTCCACGCACAGAGTTTAAAGCGCTCCGCCATGCGGTACGTGTCCGTTTGCAGCGTACTTCCAGCCGCTGACGGTTTTCCCCGGGGGGGGAATCGGCATGTTTTTATTTCTATTCTCGCCCTCCCCCCCCCATCCGGACAGTATATCTGCAGGGATGTGTTCCTGTGACGGTGTCCCACCCTTAAGACTCTACTCTTTCTCTCCCACAGACACTCAGGTCTCCGATCGCATATCCGCCTGCCTGAGTGACATCCAGAGCTGGATGACCAAACACCAGCTCAAGCTCAACACAAGCAAAACGGAACTTCTCCATATTCCTTCTCTTACCTCTCCCACTTCTCATCTGCCCATTTCTTTAGGAGACACTCCCCTACACCCTTCGCAGAGTGCCCGAAATCTTGGAGTTGTGCTGGACAACAGGCTGGCACTCTCTGAGAATATCGCGGCAACTACCCGGTCGTGCAGGTTCATCCTGTACAATATCCGCAGAATAAGACCACTCCTCACCAATTATTCCACACAGCTCCTGGTCCAGGCCATGATACTGTCACGTCTGGACTACTGCAACTCCCTCCTGGCTGGCCTCCCAGCATCAGCCACCAGACCCCTTCAGCTCATCCAGAATGCAGCAGCACGTCTGGTTTACAACCTCCCTCGTGACTCCCACGTCACTCCCCTCCTCATCTCCCTCCACTGGCTACCAGTGCAAGCTCGCATCCGGTTTAAGACACTGGTGCTTGCTTTCCAAGCAGTCAAGGGGTCAGCTCCTGGTTATCTGCAGAAGATGATCAGACCCTACAAGCCGGCCAGATCGCTCCGATCGGCTACTACAGGGCGGCTGATTCCTCCCCCTACACGAGCAGCAACAAGGTCTCGACTCTTTGCAGTTCTGGCCCCACGATGGTGGAACGATCTTCCAGTGGAGGTCAGAACAGCAGAGTGTCTGAGCACCTTCAAACGGAAACTCAAGACGCACCTCTTCTCTGTATACCTCTCTCCTCTTCCCTAAACCCTCTCCCATAACTATTAAAAAAAAAAAAAAAAAAAAAAAAAAAAAAAAAAAAAAAAAAAAATATTTTTGGTTCAGACTATCTTGTTTCTCCTTACTGTATGCTACTACAGTAAAGGCTTTTTATCTACATTTTATTCAATGGACTTAAGTGGACTTGATCCTGAGTTTGGTTACACTGTTGTAAGTCGCTCTGGATAAGAGCGTCAGCTAAATGCCTATAATGTAATGTAATGTAATGTATAACGTACAGATCAGGACAGAAGGTTTTGTTTATTTAGACCTCCCCTCTCCCTCGCACGGTCAAATTCAGATGCGAAAAGACAGACACAACTTGTTTTGCGTGTTTCTTGTTTGCTTTGGCAATGTGCGCTACACAGTATGTATTTCACATCAATAACGTACACTGAACTGAATAGAACCGAGAGAGAGAGGGAGAGAGAGAGAGAGAGGAAGAGAAAGAGAGAAGAGAGAGATGTATCTGGTTTCTTTCTTGTTCTGGCAGTAGCAGGAGATCATCTGCTTTACAGCCAGTTTGAAATGCAGCAGTGACACCTGATTATCTTACAGTCTAAACTGCCATTTATTGGCTCTTTGACACCACAATCACAATGCGCAGTGGCAATTTCACTGTTTTGTTGAGGTCATCGATCAAACAGCTATCACCTTTTAACAGACGGGAATGCTGCTTCTTTGAAATATGCTTGTTTCTATCTGTCAGAAAATTGTAAAAAAACAAAAAAAAAAAAAAGTGCATGTCCGTTGCTGTTTTACAGCATCTGGTTTATAAATTCT
This sequence comes from Anguilla anguilla, assembly GCF_013347855.1. Lineage (NCBI taxonomy): Eukaryota > Metazoa > Chordata > Actinopteri > Anguilliformes > Anguillidae > Anguilla > Anguilla anguilla. The sequence goes on from NC_049205.1 coordinate 61,427,248, forward strand.
TGTCCAGTTTATGTAGTTTAATGTTTAAATGGCTAAATTTTAACATAGGGATTATTTGACCCAGTTGGGTTAATCCTTGTAATGACATATAATCCCAAATGAAAACAAATTCTTGGCACTCGCCAACACACTAAGACACAGAGTCAACTTTCAGTGTGACACCGCATTGATACTGTATACATGCACACCTCATTCCTCCCAAAAGTAAACGATCCAAAAGTGCTCTTTTGCTTTTTTTTAGCAACATGCCGATCATTTTACAACCAAAAAGGCTTTGAGTAAGAAGGACTATGGCTGCTGGTTCCACCTCTGTATTGTTCAGGCACTGTAATGATGCATTCCTTCTTATGTGTTGAGACAGCAAACATAGACCTAAAAAAAGAAAAAAGTCGAAATAAAAGATCTACCCAATCTTTACAGCTCAGACTTTCAGAGAGAGAACACCAGTCTTTAGCTGCTGGCCCGGTTGCCATGGGTACCAGGTAGATACGAATAACAATGGGTGGTCATTAGCATAATCAATTTGAAAAAGAAAAGAATATGCTGCACAATGCATGCAAAATACGGCAACGGCAAACCACCAGAATCAGGCCTCCGCTTCAGGCAGGAAAACCAGGCGCAGATAGACGTGCGGAGAATCGCATCATCTTTACGACAACAGAAAATAAAAATACAAAAAAACACTAAGCACTAAGAGCTGACACTACAGATCAAAAGCTAAGAAGTGAAGCTCATTCTGAACATTGGGGAATGTGTGGTCACGGAAGTGGGGGGGGGGGGGGTTGTGGGGGGCATTTTTGCAAACATCATAAATAACCTCTTCAAGGGCGTTCATGCAAAGGGGAAGACAAAAACTACAATAAGAACTCCCTTTGTGTCCTAGCCCATGTCAGCAAATGGTCATTTGAAGGAGAGAGAGAGAGAGAGAGAGAGAAAAAGCGAGGTCGCTCAGCGATTTCTGTCCCCATCCGTCTCCCCATTAGCGCCATGCTGTGGCCTAATCCTAATTGACTTTGTAAGAAAGGCCAGACATTTCATTCCAATGTGCAGGCCTAGACCAGGAGGTGCTGGGAGTCCAGAGGAAAAAGGAGGTGAAACGGGGAGTCCAGAGGGGAAAAGGAGGCCCAAACGTGGAGTCCAGAGGAAAAAGGAGGTGAAACAGGGAGTCCAGAGGGAAAAAGGAGGCGAAACAGGGAGTCCAGAGGAAAAAGGAGGCCAGACGTGGAGTCCAGAGGGAAAAAGGAGGTCCAAACGGGGAGTCCAGAGGGAAAAAGGAGGTGAAACGGGGAGTCCAGAGGAAAAAGGAGGTGAAACGGGGGATCCCCTGCGCCACACCGTGCCGTGCCACGCTGTGTGAGGAGTGGGGAACTCCGGGCGGAAGGCTGCCTGCCAGACGTACGGGTCACACGCCGGTCATATACCGGTCATACACCGGTCATACACCAGTCATATACCAGTCATATACCGCATCCCGGCACTGCTGAGTGAGACCATCACTTCCTCCACTTTCCAGGAACACAGTCCTTGCGACACAATCCTGCGGTTTTTTCCACGAATCCGCCTGTACGCTAAAGAGCAGCACTGGGGTGCTGTCTGAGAAAGCAGAGCTGGCTCACCTTCTCGGTTTCTACTGAAACCCAGGAAAACCCATTTCTTTGGCTATTTCCTAACACATACCAAGCCAAGGCCCTGAAATCTGAAGCAGAACTTTCTCATGGAGTTTAAAATCTCCCAGAGCTGCCCAAAGTTTCTTTTGAGAGGATTTTTGCTGATTGCAACAGCAGAATGAGTGTAGAATTCTGACTGTTCCTAACTCTGACTTTCTATCAGTCTATTATATCAGTGACGTGAAGAATTACTCAAAAACAGCCTATCCTGTTCTCGGCTTGAGGGATCCAAGCACAGGCCCTGATTAAAGCCAGTAGACAGGGTGAATCTCACCGCATTTAAAGTTAAATCTCTCAGACAAAGAAGAGGCTTTTCAGCACACACTGATGAAGGACCTGCACAAAGGGGAACATATCATCCAAATGTGTCCAAAACAAATTTGGCTACAGCCCTTTTGAGGTCATTAGCACGCTGACTGCCACGCATGCAACGGGCTAACAAATTAGCTCGGTGAAATTTCGGGACAAACGCACATTAGTTCTATGCAGCGGTCTCTGTAGTGGATCGTCAGGGTCCCACAATGGGAACACCCACCCCCAAACACACAGTGTTTTTGGGTGTACAGGATCCAGATGCACCAGCACACAGGAGACCCCACACTCAGGGGCTCCAGTGCACCAGGAGAGACCACAGCCGGGCACAATAGCCTCTCATTAAGCTAAACAGCTTCGCCAATGGCCGCCACTTTGCAGCCAGTTTACCTCCCATTCAGCCGAGCTAGTGGCCAGGGTCTGCCGGGGGGGGTCAAATTAGCCATGCACAAAACAAAGTGGGCTTGGGGGGTGGGGGGGGAGGGGTGCAAGGAGAGGGGAGAGAGGACAGGGGGGCAGGGGGTTGGGGCTTCCTGTTGGCTGCATTGTCTTATACATGTGGGGTCAATATGTGCAATGCAAAGTTTCACATTTGTAAATAGGGGGTGTGTGTTGGGGGGGGGGGGGGGGGGGGGGGGGGGTTGGGGACCCACCCCCCCCTCTCTGTTTTACATACCCCTCCCTCTCTCTCTCTCTCTCCCTCCCTCTCTCCTGCAGTATAAAAAAGAGGGGACTGACAGCTGCTGCATTGTTGCGGAGGTCTTTCTCACTCATCCACGGACGGGACAATTGGTGTCGACATGGTGAAATTCTTCTAAGTGCCTTTTTTAAAGAAAAAAAAAAAGAAAAGAAAGAAAATTTGGTGTCTCTGAAGGGGGACACAAGCAAAAGAAAAGAAGGAAAGGAAGAAAAAAGAGGAGGGTGCCAGGTTTATACTCTGTGGAGTTGGAACTCACAAGAAGAAGAAAAAAGAGGGATACCCACAGGCCCCCCACCCTGAGCACTAATTCTCCTGATGTGATCATTAACTCTGGAGCAGAGCAAGCAGAGACTGTGATCTTTAACTCTGGAGCAGAGCAAGCAGAGACTGTGATCTTTAACTCTGGAGCAGAGCAAGCAGAGACTGTGATCTTTAACTCTGGAGCAGAGCAAGCAGAGACTGTGCGATCTTTAACTCTGGAGCAGAGCAAGCAGAGACTGAGCGATCTTTAACTCTGGAGCAGAGCAAGCAGAGCCTGTGCATTTGTGAACCGTGAGCTTGCGCACCGGGGGAAACTCTGGAGGATTTTCTCTGCCTCTCCTCCGTCTCCACGCATCCCCGACCTCAGTCCAGGCTCTCCGCGAAACCCACGCCACACACACGCGCCGAAATGAGATTACAGAAGCTGCTCTTCGTCCTCCTGCTCCTCCTCATCACCCTCCTCCTGGTCCAGGGCCACAAGCCAGGTACGTGCACGCGAAATCCATCCGCCAATCCCGTGCGTTTGGCCTCACAGATAGCGGGGGGGTTCAGAAATGTCCGTTATTTATGGGGAGCGGGTTTCTGTAAAAGTAAGCACTGGCATGAGGTCAGCTCTGAGAGTACGCTCCTGCTGTTTGGAACAACGTGATTCTGATGGAGAATCACTTCAGAGAGCGCATTACAAACGGTCATTATAGAAATTATTTCAATCATTGCACTATTCGGAGTTTGATTATTTGTACGTGTGTGGGTGGGTGTGTGTGCGTGCGATTATTTCTCACAATTTCACAGCATTGTTAACTCTGTGAAGTCAGATCTAAGGTTAAGTGTAGTGTGTTTTGTATTTTTTACTGGTTTGACTTCTCAAAAAACTTCTTTAAAAAGCGTAATCAGGGGCAGTTTATGAAAATGTGTAACTTTTTGAAGAATGACACAGGAGAAGAAGAAAAAAACAGCATAAACATTCAGCACGGTTCACAGATTTCAAAGAATTTCCGAAATCAGAATTCCAACCCTAAATTCAAATGTTTACTTCAACTGTATTTACGTTTTGCGACGCGAACGTCCCTGTTCAGCTTCACAGCTTTCCCACCCGTCCAGAATGGGAAAAACTGCGGATTTGCTTTCATTCACGCTAACATTTCAAACACTTCTCCCGCTGGTTCGATTTCTCGGCTTGATTTGTGAGGTCACGGGTCAGCTGACTAGATAAGCTGCCTGGCGCTGGTGTTCTAGAACCTCAAAGGGAGATTTCTCTGAGAGCTTCTGGAATGTAAATCAAAATTGCGTTTCCCATAATATCGGCCCTCTTGGATGTTTATAAATCTTTAGCTGTGATGTTAGCTGATCCGTAACATCTAGTCATGGGGAACAGCTCCCAGTGTCTAACTTCCAACAAAACATAACCTTCTTATCTGAGCATTTCAATATGTTCTTTTATTTTGTTTCCAGTAATAAAACGCTCCGAGTCGTTATCTCTTCCTGTAGTCCCCTTTTGTGGCAATTCTTCAGAAACGGCCTCTAATTGCTGTTTATTGGAAGGAGGCAGCTCCACTGCTATCAGATGAAAACTTAATTGTTATATTGGCCAGCAGGTAGAAATGTTCATCCTTCACAATAAAAGAATCAGCCAGTACAATTTAGCTGAATGTAGATGAAAGATTTTATTTTTTTTATTTTTTAAATAGCATTTCTGAATACTCTCTTGCTTTATACTTTAAAATGTAATTAGGGACCTTAAATAATACAGCTTACTGGACTTTTTTAAATGGCCACTCGCTTTAAACTTTGAATTGTTTCTTCAACTCTGTGTGTGTGTGTGTGTGTATATATATATATATATATATATATATGGCATTCTCTGATGTATGAAGTAAAATTCTGCACTGATCCAGTCATTTATAACTCTGCCCAGTCAGAGGTGAAGAATATGTGATACGGGCAGGTTTCGCTTGTTGCATACAGATCTGTTCTGCACACAAGGTGGGCCACTTCTTCATCTAAAATGAAGGCCGTGCGGAAGGGGCCACCACATTTCGGAAGAGCAAAGACACGCCTCGGTGCATCCCGATATTACAAATTTATGCGCAGTTGTGCGGAACCTCTTAGTCAACAAGTTAAAGCCCAGAGTTTCCATTTGGTTCCAGGCTGAATACATTATAAATTCACAGGGAACTTTTTTCTTTGTGTGTGTGTGTGTGTGTGTGTGTGTGTGTGTGTGTGTGAGAGTGCGCTTGTGTGTGCTTGCATGCGTAGGCCAGTGTGTGTGTGCTTGCGTGCGTATGCGAGCGTGTGTGCATCTGTGTGTGTGTGTGTGCTTGCATGCGTGTGCAAGTGTGTGTGTGTGCGTGCTTGGTTTAGCTGTACAGCAAAAAAATTGAGGGCATGTCTCCTGTGTGCTTTCCTGCAGACTTCCTGAATCTGAGACGCAAGTACTACAGACACCTGTGTGCGTCCAGGAGGTGCATGCACCTCCACTCCCGAGTGCCGTTCCCCTGAGGTAAGAGCTCCATCTGCATAAACACATTACCCACAATCCCCAGGGGGCATGAAAAATATCACCTCATTCCGTCGCCGATATGTCTCCTCCTCCCCCGAGCCACTGCAACAGCAACATCCTCTTAGGCGACTTTAGTCCCTGTAGACCTCTGCTTTCCTCTCTTGCAAAGAAATGTTGTCTTGCGTGCAGAAATATAACTGATGTGAATATCTGAGCCAAACACTAAAAGTTATGAGATCAAGACAGTGAAAGAATATTCTAGTATGGGTCAATCCTTACATGAAAGCAGTAATGGCCAGTCATTTTCACTAAGAAATGCAGTGAAAGGAAACTTTTAAAGCCATCAAGCAAAAGGATTTGTTGACCTTAAAGGATTAAGTTCTGCTTAGAGTCGACCAGAACGCCACAGAATAAGTTACGCGTTTTGACTGACAGCTAGGGCTTCGAACGACTACCCTTATTTAGAACGATATTCTCGAAATGTCGAAACCTCGGCCAAAAGCGCCGGTCACCTCAAAGATGACTTCACCCGTGAAACGAACGGACCACGAGGGCGTGTCTCCATTTCCTGGGGCCTCTGCGGAGCCCGCCGCTGACCATAACTCATACCCTTGTTAAGGCCAGAAAAGCCGTTAAACTTCCCACGGGCAAACCGCAGCTGTGCGCTTCCACCGGTTCTACATTGAAAGCCTTCAAAAGACGTCTTTACTCCATCGACCGTAATAACAATATAGGCTGCAAGATGCCACCCCTAACTCCAAGGCAACTTGCAAGGGAAAAGAATGCTGCATCAGCTTAGCGTAGGATTCCCCCAAAACTAATTAGCGCGAAGTTTGTTAGAATAACGGCTTTTTAGTGTGCCAAACAGCCGAACTATTACCCAATGCAGGTGGGCAAATAAGATTAATCATCTGCAAGTCCCTTATATCAGACGAATGCTGCATTATCCCCTCTACATAGGCTATGTATGGTGACCTAAATAGTAGACAAATATTCACATTTATAACAGGGAGACTAATTACAGGAGGGTTTTTTTTTTCCAGAGCCTTGTTGGTCCCCTAGGGTGCTGTGTTCTCTCAGCCCTCCTCGTATTGAAGGAGGATTTAGGAAGTTAGCGACTGGGACCGTTTCCAAGCTGCGCAGTGCAAGGCAAAGGTTACCATCTGTTATCTCACAATAAAACGCAACTAAAAACAGAAAACAAACTCCTGCAGGCCGTTGCTTTTTTATTGCCGGGTCCCGGGTTAATTACACCACGTACGTTGATCTCCCGGACACATTTAGACAGGGTCAGAGGACCTGCGGCGCGTGGGTGTGAGGCGCGAAATGCTAAATCGGTTCAACTACAGCTGTTGTCTCTCAGAAAACTGCAATAAGCGGGAGTAACCTACCGAGTAGGCCTATGGGGTTGTAGCTGTGCATTTAAGATGACTGTTTATTCCGAAAATATTGATACAATCGTTTGCCAAACTGGTGTTATAGGCTATTCCCGTGTGTTCAAATGGGATTGCTCGGCTGTTATCCCCAGAGATAGCCTATTAGTTTTGTGCATTGTAATAACAAATAAATTCATTTTGTGTTTGTGTTTCCCCCCATACTTGTGAGATATAAGTGCGGGTCACTCGCTGCCTTCGGCCTTGCTTGACCCTACTCATCCCACTCCAATGGGGGGATGGTTGCTCTTAGAAAAACTCCACTCAGCAAAACAACATTTTTTAAACGGAACTGTTTGAAATAGCTATTAAAAAAGGTTGCGACGGCGACGTGTCTATTATGCAAAGCCGTGTAAGCAACAGCAAAAGGGCGAGGCTGCTCGGCGCTTCTCAACAGAAAACATGGTTACAACACTTCGGGGAAGCTAAAATTAGACCATATAAACTATTGGCGACAACTGTAACGTTACCTGCCTTTGAAGTTTTTTCGTTAAACGCAAATCTCTTCTTCCAGGTAGTCCACACTGGAGATCCAGCGAACGGCGGAAAAGGCTAAAATGACGGGAGGCCGTGACAACGATCTCCAGGGAGAACTTCCGGTTGAAGTTTTATCTTACCACCAAAGGCGCGAGGAAATGGGGCAGAGCATTGTCTACCGCTGTCACGCGCTGCCGAGCCGCAGCATGTGTTACTCATGCAAAAAAAAGAAAAACATGCAAGATTTCCATTTATAAACAACATATGACTATTTAATGCACATTGATTGAGCTATCTGGACGGAAGGCTTCCCGCGCTGCACACTTTAATATAATAAGCTATTTAACATACAAGAAATACAACTGCCACGGACCACCGTAGCCTATATACCTATTTTTAGCTATTGTGATTGCTTACGTGATTGCATTCACGTAAAGATGATGGCTGTCAAGATTATATAGATTATATTGCACCATCATACTACATACTAGAATACATTTCTGCAACCATAAGTAACTTCATGTGAGAAGTGATGGTAAAAATTTAGCTGATTCCTTCAGTAGCCTATGTCACATACTGTAGGCTATTTAGGCTACACAAAACAAAAGGTTTTGCCATTGCATAAAAATAATTATATTGTTCTTGTGACTGACGCAGAAATGCATGCAGGAATACATATTGACATTGGAATAGTCAAGTATGCGACAAGGTCAATAATGCAGTTTGCAGTCCATTTATAAAGACTGATGTGGTGCTGTCCATCATTTATACCATCAGATTTTGCAGGGAAATGTAACGGAATCATTCAGGCAATATATGGTTAACCGTTTCACGAAACTCCAATATAAATGTGTTTATATGTAAGTAACGCACTTGAAATGTTTTATTGATGTCATTTTAATAAATGCATATACTCTTTTGATACCCGCTTTGATCTTTTTTCCCCCCGCGATGGGGCAGGTGTCGATGGTTTTGGAACGTCATGATTCTGTTAAACGTTTGAGGTGAAAGCATTAGTAGTCACCAGTACGTGAGGTTCTTGCCACCAACCAGAAATACTTGAGAATGTCAACATCTTATTTTCCGAGTTACGCCGTCTCACATGGTAATTTTATTGTCAGTTTAAAACCGTTCAGTTTTATAAGCGTTCAGCTCCTATAGTGTACATTTGCTCCTTCTTCAACTTGTATAAACTCTGAGCTAAATTAACATTTTACTGTGTAGAGACCAAGCAATTGTGAGTATTATCTCCTGAAAAAAAAACACGGATTTATGTGCTGTTCGATCCTAAATACAATTTTATAAATCCACCAGGAAAAATCCTTCCACCAAACAACTTTATTCAGACAATGTACAAAAAAAGTATGAGTAAACAAGTTAATTCAAGATTTATTATACAAAAAACATGCTTTGAAATCCAGAAAAACATAATTCAAAGTCCACAATGACCCTGAGTAGAGACGTAAGTACATAATTACAAATATAGATACACTAGATACACTGTACATTTTCATCAAGTGGTCGGCAGTAATAAAAAAAAAATTAGGAACAGAACCTTTTCAATAATTAAGGATTACATTAGACATGAGACCAGCAGTATTTCAAACAGCGTTAGCTAGACTCTAAGCAGACAGAACTGCACAAAAGCAAACAAATAACACTTTTGAAATGAAAAAAATAAAACGACAATAAAAGAAAAATAAACTCCAGTAATGCTTGTATTTGTGTTATTTTCAGTTATTTTGTGTTGTTTATTAATTTTTTATTACAAGCTCTGCTGTTAGACTGAACAGAGGCAACGTTCTGAATCTTAAAAATGATTTTTTAGGGACAACACAAAACAGACAAAAAACTCAGTTAGGCCCTCATAGCTTTCTTTTCTCTCTCTGTGTGAGTTTCACAGTGCCTGATAAAGCCTGTTTCTTTGTTCGCAGTGTTTGTGCTGATCCTTACAGTGCTCCCCCCCCCCCCCCCCCCCCCCCATTTTCAACACTATTCTGACAAAATGACAGTTTCTTAACCATCAGTCTGGACATCAGTGCGTGAAACTGGGACTACATTCCCGGAATTTCATTACGTTAAACAGCAGCATCAGTCTAAGCGATAATCATTTTATTCACGAAGTGAAAAAATTCCCACTTTCTCACGACAGAGATATTGTGTTTTTTCCGCTCTTCTGACTTTCCGTTTGATTTTTTTGAATGCGGGTGAGGGTCTGCGCCCATGCCCGCGTGTGTGTGTGTGTGTATGTGTGTGTGTGTGCGTGAGGGCGCGTGCATGTGTGTGTGCGTGAGTGTGTGTGTGTGTGGGCACACGTGCGTGTGTGTGCGCGTGTGTGTTCATGCTTGTGCGTGAGGGTCAAAGGACGTTTTATTATTCCAGATTTCTCAGGTTCTGTTCACATGACTAATTAAAGGACGCTTGGGGTCATTACACACAAATAAAACACTTTTCCCTTCAGCTAATCATTCAGCCACGTCCTGCTCGCACTTTGGCCTCAACTTAACTTAACTTCAGCACGACTGAATTCATATTCCAGCGCAACAGCGCGCGTTTCCACAGACACCGGCCTCAGCGCCGCGAGGATTCGACGTCACTTAAAACGCGCCGCACACAAGACACAAAGCGACGCACGTGCGGCGAAGCGTTTCGATTTTCGGAAAAGCGAAACGTGCAGGCGGCGTACTCACTTGGCAATAAAACAACATACGCACATATACATACATACATACATGCATGAGTCCCCTCCCCCTCGCAGTCACATGACCCCCTACTCCCTCATCTGTTGGCTGGTCAGGGACAGAATCCTCTTGCTCAGCAGGGTGTTGTGCTGCTGCAGGTACTCGATCAAGTCCGCCTGCTTCTCCACGACGTCTTCCAGATTTGAGCCGTCCCTGGAGACGCACAGAGGGAGAGAGGCCCGTACGCATTAAAAACTGAACTCCGCACAAAACCCATCACCAGTTAATACAACTAACACTTCGAAGCAGTGATTTTAGGCCTTTAAAATTCCACACGATTCCCACACAAAAAACATACGTAAAAATTAGTCTACAATACATCCACACAGAAAGCCAGACTACGCGTTTAATCGCAATACACTGTGATGCATTGGGGGGTATCCACGCCGCTTCGGATTGGAAACGTTGAGTTTGGACACAGGAAACAGACCCCTGAAAGCCGTTTGCGCTGCCCAAAGAGCGTCTATTGGGTGCTTTGTAAGATGTTATCCTTCAAACGGCCTCATCCCCTTTGTAGATGTTAATCACGCCGTGGCGGGTCAGCCACGGGGGCGGCGGTACTGGCCCTCCAGCCTCTCTCAGAAGGGGCAGAGAAAACAGAGGGAGGAAAGCACCCAGGCCCTTTGGGAGATTGCAGGCAAGCCTAACAGTGCAAACATTTTGAGAGACAGACAGAAAAAAAAAAGAAAAAAGAAAAGAAAAAAGCCCATACGTCCAAACACAGAGGATTAAACGGGACGAGTTCCTGGGCCTGGTGTAAATGCACAAGGTCCAAAGAAATGTCATTCTATTTTATTCAATTCTATTCTATTCTGTTCTGTTCTATTCCATTCTATTTTATTCTATTCTATTTTATTTTATTTTATTGTCATTTAACGCACAATGTCAGGAATTGGCCAGGCGGAGCACAAAGGCGTCGGAGATGGCGCTCAAGGCCGACGCTGCGAAACGGCGTCGTTACTCCAGTTTCCTAAAATGCGCCCGCGTGCAATAAAGAGCGGCTCAGGGGCATGCGAGCTGTGTGTGAAGTACAAATGATAAGATTAATAAGCCCTCCAGACACAGACACACACACACACACACTCACACACAAACACACACAAATAAATTAAGACAACAGAGATATGCGCCAACATTCCGAATACGCTGGGAGGGCAGGACCGACCCCTCCCCAGGCTGGAATGCAGGAAGAGCCAATTAGAGCGGCCCACTTCACTTAGCCCGTTTTATCCATGAGAAAGAGAGAATGGAAGAAAAAGGCATTTTCACACCCACCCTCGGGCGAGAGAGGGGCTGCCATGCTGCCCCAAGCAGGTTCACCCCCACCCCCCCAACCCCAAATGTGAGGGGTGTGCTTCTCTCCTGCTTTTTAAAGTATGTCTTTCCTGCTAATGCTATGCAGTGTACAGGCTTAGTCAGCACTAAAGTCACATAAGGTGGCTCTTTAAAGAGATAAGCAGCCACTCAGAGGGCTTCCACTGGCTTTCCAGAAACATGGCGGTGTTCTATTACATTCAGTGGGCTATCCCACAATGCTCTGCCACCATCCATCATGTGACCTTCTCACTGCTATGACAAGACCACGAAAACTTCACGGACCAACCCACCGCCAGACATTCGCTTGCTGTTTCCAATTCTGATATGAGCGCGATGCATGGTCCATGGCCGCCATAATCTTAATGTCTCAGTGAACTTAGCGCAGGCCTGGCTCTGGTGGTCAGTCTCAATTTGCTCTGCCTCCGTCCCTTAATTGCTAATCCTCTCCGGTATTCGGCTCCATTAACACAGATGAGCCTGAGCTCAAAGGGCGTCTGCACAGGCTACTTTAGCATTCAGAGAGACAAAGCTAATCTGCAGGACCCGGAGAGTCCAGGAACTGTTGCCGTGGGGTACGGTTGCCGTGGGGTACGGTTGCCGTGGGGTACGGTTGCCATGGGGCACCGTAGCCACAAGGAACTGTTGCCACGAGGAAACGTTGCCATAGAGTACCGCTGCGGCAGGGTGCCATTGCTGCCGGGTACGTTGGCACAGGGTACCGCTGCCGCAGAGTATTGTTGCCGCAGGATACTGTTGCCGTAGGGTCACAGTGTCATCCTTCACAACGTTGTGTTAGCAACTCGTTCAGCAGAACACGGGGCCTGGCTGCATCCACACCCCAGCCCTCACGTAGCCCCGCCCCCTCCCCCCGGAAGCAAAGGGTGATGGGAAACGCACCTGAATCCGGTCTCTGTGCAGAGGGGATGGGCGTTGCCGGGGTAACCGTGCGATCGCTCCTCCTGGCTGACGTCGGGCTCCGGCCTCTCTCTGTTGAAGTTCTGCACCCTGACTGGAGGAAGAGAGTTCACCCTGAACACCGATGACACAGACACAGACACACTAACCCTAGCCCACACGCGCACGGCCGGCTCCGCTCCATACGGAGCGCGACTCAATCGCTGTGAGCTCACAATGCAGGTAAACACTCCGCTGATGCGGTAATAAGTCTCACTGGCAAGAATTGATCTCATATCTGTGGGACACGACATAACAACTCCCTCACAGACAAGCGGAATACATTCAAAATACAATCACAGAAAATCTATTAGCCAGGTACTGCAACCGAAAAACCTATGCGCAAATATGCAAATGATTGCTAATTTCAGACACTGCAATTTATACGTATATTTTAAAACACTGCTGCAAGGGTGTATCAATCATTTCCCCTCAAAAGTCCACACATTTACAGCTATTTCACTGTATTCCCTTTGCGGAAAGGATGGTCAGCTACAGTGACCCTGCGGAACTGCTGACCCTCAGACCCCAACTGGGTCCCCTCCCCCACCGGGACCCCTCCCCCCACCCACAGGCTCACCCCAGTCCCGCTGGGATCTCTGGTAAACACGGCATGTTTACTGACTCTCTCCAGGGCTCAGCCCAGTGGAATGATCCGTCACGGTGCGGGGGGCACACCCCTGGGCGGGGGGGGGGGGATTAAGATTTTTACCTGATCTGATCTGACCTGGTCCTACACCTCTGATATCAGGGCTGAGTCCGTCCCCATCCCAGGATAAAGAGACAGGCCATTTTTAATAAAGAATAAACATGGGGTCATGTACATCCAGAGGAAAAAAGCACAAAACCTCTGAGTATTTTACCAGCGCTTACTTTCCCTTTCACACTTCAGCTCACGCTGATCTGGAGACACGCAGGAGGGAGGGAGAGAGACACAGGTCATTCCTCGCACCAACGATCCACGCTGGATTCCGGAGCGCCTGGACGAAGGTCTTTATCGAAACTCAAAGACCGTCGAGTCGAAACCACCTCCGGGGAACGATAAAGCCGATTGTGCCGATGAGCGGCGAGTATGTGAGCGTGTGCGTGACCGAGTGAAGCTGTAAACCAGCCAGCTTCAGCACCCAGAGACAGCAGGGAAGCTGAAGCTGATGTTTGGCCCCAAAGGGGTTCTGGGATTTGGAGTCCAATCTGTGGAACATGATTGGCTGTGGAATATTAGCTTTACCCAGCTGAGGTGCTAAATCTGCTAGCCCACCCATAACACCCACCTGGACAACTGCTCATATACAATGTCTGGTTCTGATCGGGAGTAAAGCACCTGTGTGGAGGCATAACTCAGGTAAACCAGGTCCTGAGCTGTTTAATTCTTGGTTTAAATGTTAAAAGATGGGAGAGAGAATTAACGAATGAATGAATTAATGAATGAATTCATTAATTAAGCAGCTCTGTGACTGAACCACTCTTCTCTTCCCAGGTCAGCTGACTGACAAATGAAACGTCCAATCAGCAGCTGCGCAGCCTCCCCCTCTGCTCGCACTTTTCTCTTTTATGACTAACGCGCTGATGATGGCCCCGCTGACCGCAGCGTCTGCGCCCGCGCTGCCTTTACGGCGCCCTCTTTATTGGGCTGCTGATTAATCGCTACGCAGCCGACGAATCTTTTACAGGGGCGACGGTGGGCGTTCAGAGCCCTTCCTTTAAAGACGCCGAGGGGGGGGGAGGGTCCTTCCTGTCTGAGCCGTTAGCCTAAAGCAAACAAATAAAACGGAGCCGGACGCTTCAAACGCGGCCGCGCGTCACCCGACCCGTTTGATGTGCCGCGTTCGGAACCGCGGCTTTGAAAACAGGAAGTGGGCGCGAGGGGACCGGAGCGTCTGGGCCGGGCCGGGCCAGGGCCGGGCCGGGTCAGGCCGGGTCGCCGTGGCTTCAGGACGCCTCCTGATCGATCGTCACCGGGGTACCCCCCGAGGCCTCGCGCCGGTGATGACCTCACACGCGCGCTCGTTCAGACCGCCGTCGCGCACTTTGACCCCGCCTCCCGCGCTCCTTACGAGACTCAGCCCTAAAACGGTCGCCCGCGTCAGCCCTCTGACACAGCATGCAGACATACACCCCTCAAACTCGCTAAAGGAACCCCAAACTAACCTCTCGCTGTCCCCTCACTCAAGGTCCAGACTGGACGGACTCGCACAGGCTGAAACGTGGCTCGGTCTTTCCTGAGTGAAACTACACCCAAAAACCCACAGGCAAACGGCCCAGTACAGCTGCGTGAGAAAGATAGGTAAACTGAAACTTCACAGTTATTTCCCATGGAGCGCTTAATTCACATTACACTATTTGCCCTGATTAATGGTCAAACAGCCGTTAGAGAGTCAGTCTCTCCCCCCCTCCAACCGCCCTCCCCAAACTCACACAGGCCGAGAGAACAGAGAAATAATGGGAACTAAGTGGCCAATTGGCAAACACTGAATATTCTACACGATGTGAATAAAGGGAAACAGGGCCTCCCATGTGAAGAATGGGATGCTTTGGACGGCTTTAAACGGCTTTAAAAGCTCGTAAACCAGCTGCGGGCGGGAGGAAAGGGGCCAGTTTGAAACGGACGTGACGCATTTCTCACGTATCCGCCAGAATGGAGACGGCATCCTTCAGGAGACCCGCGCTGCAAAGACCCCGGCCAAAGCATTCAGCCTGCTAGGGCAGGTCACATCCATACCGCTCAGTGCATTCAGCCTGCTAGGGCAGGTCACATCCATACCGCTCAGTGCACTCAGCCTGCTAGGGCAGGTCACATCCATACCGCTCAGTGCATTCTAATGAGTATACTACACAGAACCCATCTATACTGCTCAGTGCATTCTAATGAGTATACTACACAAAACCCATCCATACTGCTCAGTGCATTCTAATGAGTATACTACACAAAACCCATCCATACTGCTCAGTGCATTCTAATGAGTATTTTACACACAGATCACATCCATACTGCTCAGTGCATTCTAATGAGTATACTACACAAAACCCATCTATACTGCTCAGTGCATTCTAAAGAGTATATTATACACAGGTCACATCCATACCGCTCAGTGCATTCTAATGAGTACACTACACAAAACCCATCTACACTGCTCAGTGCATTCTAAAGAGTATATTATACACAGGTCACATCCATACCGCTCAGTGCATTCTAATGAGTATTTTACACACAGGTCACATCCATACCGCTCAGTGCATTCTAATGAGTATTTTACACACAGATCACATCCATACTGCTCAGTGCATTCTAAAGAGTATATTATGCACAGGTCACATCTATACTGCTCAGTGCATTCTAAAGAGTATATTATGCACAGGTCACATCTATACTGCTCAGTGCATTCTAATGAGTATACTACACAGAACCCATCTATACTGCTCAGTGCACTCAGCCTGCTAGGGCAGGTCACATCCATACTGCTCAGTGCATTCTAATGAGTATGTTACACACAGGTCACATCCATACTGCTCAGTGCATTCTAATGGGTATTTTACACACAGAACCCATCTATACTGCTCAGTGCACTCAGCCTGCTAGGGCAGGTCACATCCATACTGCTCAGTGCATTAGTATATTACACATAGTTGCATACTATTGAGTTCATTAGAACGCACAAATCACATCCATACTGCTGAGTACATACTAATGAGTCCATTAGAATGGTGCAGATCACATCCATACTGCTCAGTACATTCTAATGAGCAATCAGCACCAGGCCCTCGCTACATACCCCTCTGTGTAACCTCTTAAAATGCATGAACTGAATCCCCCTGCTTCTGAATTACACATTCATCAGCATACAGGCTAGATCAGCACAGTCAGATCGGCAACAAACTGCTGCGCTTGAGGGAATTCAGTCCAGTCAGTGAGCTATCAAAAGTGCATCGGGCTGCCACTGAACCGCAGCTGCTATAGGGAATACGCGCTGGCCTGAAGTCTCTATTCAGTCCTAAAGTCCGCGCCCTTCGTCCACACTTCCGAATGCTAAATTTAAAGTCCTACGTTCCTCCTTCACCAGACTGGCTGTCAGTGAAGATAACAAGAGAAATAGAATAAATGAATAGAAATATAAAATTATGTAGTTTGACATAAACACGTTTTTTTGCTGCCAGTGTCACTGAAAGTGAACGGGGAAAAAAAGTGTGCTCCAGCCTGGCCTGGGTTCTGCAGAGCGAGCACCATTGGGGACAGACAGAGAGAGAGAGAGGGAGAGAGAGGGAGAGAGAGAGGGAGAGAAGCAGGGGGAAGGCTGAATTTTTCACCTGCCACCTGAAAGCCCCACTTCAATCAATCATTAGCTAAGTGCAAATATCCTGCTGGAGGAGCACCTCCCATTAACGGCGTGGAATTCCTGCATTCGAGTGTTTATGCGTTTACGCTCCCGTGTCACTGCGGCCAGCCAGAGCCAGCACCGCCCCCCCCTCTCTTAGATAAAACTATCTCTCCTCTCTC
The DNA here is from genome assembly GCF_013347855.1 of Anguilla anguilla. Lineage (NCBI taxonomy): Eukaryota > Metazoa > Chordata > Actinopteri > Anguilliformes > Anguillidae > Anguilla > Anguilla anguilla. The sequence continues at coordinate 61,444,102 of NC_049205.1, forward strand.
CTACCCCTCCTCCCCCCCCCCCCCCACCATCTCCCGGTCAGCCTCCAACAAAAGCTCCAGACATCTGGAGGGCCTCTGTGGCGCTCGAGACGTCTTCTCTCCGCGGTATTAAATTCCTCGGTGGTCTCCGTGCCTGAAACCGGAGTCTCGTCGCTCGTGAAAAGAGCACTTCACCGTTTTTTTTTTTTTTGGGGGGGGGGGGGGGGGGGGTTTGTGTGTGTGTGTTTTTTTTTGGGTGGGTATACAAGCGCTGGAGTGCTCTCTGAACGAATACCTCCCCAGAGGTTTTTTTGCAGAGCTGAGAAGCGTCAGGGGAGAAGCGCTTCCATCCGAATAAATTTCACAGCCAGTTCCTTTCCTGCCTGCCTGCCTCTCCTTCAATAAATAAGAGACTTTCGTTTTGAGATCAGCTCTTTGAAGACGCTCCCTTCCCCACTGCAAAAAAAAAAAAAAAAAAAACATAAAAGAAAAAAAAAAGGCAGTAAAAAACTTTGATGTGAGAAATCTTAATGCTGCCCTTTACAATTGTGTGTATTCATGTTTAAATGAAGGGAATACGGAATACAACGACTCTACATCTCTTAGCATTAAACGCACCTTCAAAAGAACTTCAAAGGGCCAGAGGCCTCCTGCCCACACTGCCTCCCTTCCGGGAGACCCGGAGACTTTAGCAGGCCGGAGCGCTCTCTCTGCTCCTGCCGTTTGAATGTGTGTGCCGACGGTGAGAGGGGAGTTTAGGGGACAGCTGATGCTCTACAGCGGACGGGCCGATATGGGGGGGGGTCAGTGGGGGGGGTCAGCGACGGACACCGCGTGCGTGCGCTGCCCACACGGACTGCCGGGAATGCTTAAAATGTGGCGTCCGGACACAACCGGGCTGGAATGCTTTGGCGCGGGCTCGCCGCTAATTGAGATTTTTCTTCGAGCGCTAACGCCGACTCGGCCTGCTGAGTGATTTTCATTCTGTTTTTTTTTTCTTCTTTCCCTCCGAGAACGTCTCCATCACGAGAAATGGATTCGGGCGTTTGACGACTCAAAAAAATGAAGGAGCCACTGTCGTTCATCGACCTGAAATCCAAACAATGCCACTTAAAACCAGATGTTCTGTACCGTGATAAATTACGCTTCAACTCTTTAATGATAAATTACTCCTTAATTTTAAGCACTGTGTGGCCCAGATGCCTAAAACTAAAAGGGAGAACCCTTTTCTCTCAGCCTGATAAAATTGAGCTGGAAGTGTGCTGGAATTCTCTCTCTCTCTCTCAGATGGATATGAAGGGGTTTCTGTGGAACCGAATGAAAGGAGTCACATTCTAATGAGGCCGGCATTCTTACAGTAACAATGCCAATAAACAGGAGGACAATGCAGAGGCGCCCCAGGGTGGAGTGTGTTCCCGGCTTGCCTTGGGCAAGGCCTAACGGCCGAATACGATCCGACCGAGACAAGGGTCCCCCCCCGCTCCTCAAAGGAGTCCACCCCCTTATCTCAGCCCCCCGGCGTCCCTCCATTACCTGCTCTACAGAACACACCTGTGCAGTGCGGTGGAGTTACCACTGGGAATATTAAAGCACCACATAAACTAAATACAGTTACGCTACACACCAGATCCAGTCCTGGAGGGCCTTTCCTTAGGGTCTGTCTATCAGCAGACAGGTTGGGCCTTGAAAACCAGGTGTGTGTGGACTTAAATGAAGGAATGATGTCCAGAAACACACAAAGACCAGCATACACACCGGCCCTACAGGACTAGAGCAGTGCATCTCAGCATTACGCTATATACACACACACACAGAAAATAAACACGAGCGTTAAGCGTTACAGTTGTATCCTCTATGTCAACCGTTCGCCGTGTTCTCCACATATCCGTGTTGTGAAATCAGCCATGCATTTCTGGGGAAGCTGAACAGCCCAGCAACCCACAGGACCAGTTCTGTCAATCAAACGCGAGCGCTGTCAAAATGAGTCATGCAACCACGACGACGAAGAATACATTTTTTTAAAAATCACTCTATCAACTGCCGTTTGACAGGAGCCAGCGAGATTTATCAGCTGCTGTGCTTTACCGCTCACAAGGGCAAGGTTCATTATCTGGGTCTGAGGGAGAGCAGCGAGGGACCAGGCGGGAAGAGGGAGGGAGAGATGGGGGAGAGACAGAAAGAGAGGGGGGAGAGAGAGAGTAAGAGAGGGGGGGAAGAGGGAGAAACAGATATAGAGAGAGAGGGGTGAGACAGAGAGAGAGGGGGAGAGAGAGATAGAGAGAGACAGAGAAAGGGGGGAGAGACAGACAGAGAGAGGGAGTGAGACAGAGAGAGAGAGGGGGGAGAATTGTGGAATACTGAATAGTGCAGAGCGCCGAGCTGAGCTGGGCTTAGCTGGGCTGAATGGGGCTGCTTGATGGTCCGCAGTGTGGGGTGAATGGAGCTGGTGGCCGTTGGGCATTGTGATGCGAGCGGGGTGGGGGTGCGGGGGGGTGGTAGGGGGGTGCGGGGGGGGGGGGGGGGGGGGGGGGGTTGGGGGGCGCCTCACCTGAGTACAGCAGCAGGCAGGGCACAGAGAGCAGCTCCAGGGCCAGCACCCCCAGGAGGAGCCCCACGCTGAGGTTCTTCACACCGTGTAACAGAGGCTCGGCGGCGAGGATCATCAGCACCGCCGCGTTCCCTGTGCACAGCGCGCGAGACACAGGAGCACCGTCACCCGGGAAACTACAGAGCCCCGTTACCCGGGAAACGACAGAACAGCACCCCAACATTACCTGCGCACACGCAAAACCACAAGAGCCCCGTCACCCAGGAAACTACAAAACAACACCCCGACATTACCTGTGCACGTGCGAAAACACAAGAGCCCCATCACCCGGGAAACATAACAGCCCCATCACCCGGGAAACAACAGAGCCCTGTGACCCGGGAACCATAACAGCCCCGTCACCCGAGAAACTACAGAAAAACACCCGACATTACTGCCTTCTCTCTCACCTACACCAACGCTCAGTCAGCTACCACCTGTACCCCACAAGCTACCTCTAATCCACTCCTTTATATTTCCTGGAAAAAGCAAGGGGTGCACGACTCACTAGTTCATGTAGACAAGAACAGCCAATGCTTGCTAATTATATAACTTCCTATAGATTTTTTCTAAATGAATGCAAAAAATTTTTTTTACACTATGTCAGGATTTCTTGGGTAAAGTATTTTCTGGTTGTTGTGGATTTGATCCGTCAACGGAAGCAGTGCCACTCCTCATATGAGAGGAGGGCGCCCCCGTGTGGTGAACATCAGAAATTCAGCGGCACAGGGAAAACACTAACTTCGTTATGGCCCTTTAGGTACATACCTGACTCACAAATTGTTCGAAGACAATTATACAGTGAGGTATACAAAACATAAGAAGAAAGCCACTTTTAGCATTTAAGTGCTATCTCTCACAAATGTAAAAAGCGTGCTTCTTCTGCACTGAACGCAAGGCCATCCCTTGTTTAAGAAAAATGTAGGCCCTTATTACAACCTGGCAAAATGGTTTAAAACAACCGGAGGACGATACCGTGAGGTACATTCTATGTGTCACGGTCATTTGTAAGAGATATTAAGGCAAATCCAGCCCAATCAACACAGTGTGGTCCATTAATATGAACGTCTGCATTTAGATGGAGCATCAGAACGGCCCTAATACACAAACGGACAGCTTTAAAGACATTGTCTGGCTAATGAAGTGAGCGTGTGCAGTGGGTGATCAAGGCCAGCAGAGACGGCGCAGTGGGGCCCATTCCCGCTGCCTACAGCGCAGGATATAAACTAAGAGACTAGAGGAACTGAGCAATTCACCCGGCTATCACGGGATCATCTGGAACGCCTCTGACCGGGGGGGGGGCACACCAGAGCACCCAGCGAGTCTGACACCCTCCGTTTCACGCAATGTCCACTTTACATTACATTACAGGTGTTTAGCAGACGCTCTTATCCAGAGAGACTTACACAACTTTTCTTCACATAGCATTTACACTGCATCAATTCATACAGCTGGATATGTGCTGAAGCAATGCAGGTTACATTACATTACATTACAGGCATTTGGCAGACGCTCTTATCCGGAGTGACGTACAACAAAGTGTATAACCATAACCAGGAACAAGTATGACAAAAACCCTAGAGAGAAGTACCAGTCCAAGTGCAGGGAACAACCGCATAGTTCAACTTGGACCCTGAAGGTTAAACTGATTAACACTAACACAAACGAGAACAGCAACAACGCAGTCTATATAGGTTGAGTACCTTTGCTCATGGGTACAATGGCAGTGTCCTACCCAGGAGTCAAACCAGTTCCTTAACCATTGCTCCCGACTGACACCCCCTCCCCCCCGCCACTAAGCTACGCGTGCAGGCGAGCGAGAGAAATCTCACCGGCTGAGTGGATGTAGACGGGCAGGGTCTTCAGGTTTCGGGTGGCCCGGTAGAACCGGAGGTAGCCCCTGCTCCGCACGCGGCCGTGGTGCCGGTGGACGAAGCGCTCGAACGCCACCTGCAGGACCCACAGGCACACTTTGGCGAACACGATGACCGTCGGGCTCTCCAGGCCCTGCAGGAGGCTGAGGCACTGGCTCCGGTGACTCGACAGTATGGTGCAGTACACCGCCAGCGCCGCCGACAGGCACACGAAGGCCACCTAGGAAACCGGTCAAAGGGAAGGGTCATTCTTTCTAAGGCAATGTGACTGAAAACCCAAACAGGATATGAAGAATGCATTTTGTGGGCATGGGCCAACAAAGAGGGAAGAGAAAGGTTCCGTGAAAGTGTTTGGTTGGCCACACCGAACGTTTATGAAACAGCTTAGGAAAGACCACAGCTCTGGTGGCGCACTTCGATGCACTCAATTTTCGAATGAAACTGAATCATCATACTGGTTTCATGTTCGATTCTCATATCAAATTGTTTCTAGAACCGTAAAAAAAAAGTCAAGTTCATATTAAAGGGAACTAAAAGTCATTCCCATATATCTCAGTGGCTTTCATTTGCTATAGTGCGGCTGCTCACCCCATTACTAGCACATACAATGTTCATTCAGGCATGGAGATAAACGTTGATTTAATGAGCAAGAACGCTCCACCGTAGCCTGAAGACGCATCTCTTCAGACTATACCTGGACTAACTATCACCACTCTGCGGATCATTTCGATCACTTAAATTCCCCTCTTTCATGTACCTCCTGTACCACTCATGTTACATATACTTCCATCCAGCACTTATTGCACCCTGTATCATTGTCTTGATGGACTTAATGTGTTTATGGCTATGAATAACTGTTAAATAATGAGTATTGTACCTTATCGTACCTGTGTTTTGTAGTTGTTCTAATGACCTTTGGTATGCACTTATTGTACGTCGCTTTGGATAAAAGCGTCTGCCAAATGAATGTAATGTGTAATTAATGCACTAACCACCATCAGAACACAATCTCTTCCAACGGGTCATAAGACTCAGTGTTGTAAAGACAGCAGCAGTTTGGGTTTATGTCATTCACAGTGCACTCACATGCAGCAAGGACAGTAGCAAAGCAGCCCAGCTTGTCGGAAGCTTCTGGAATTCTTTTTTAATGGCAGAGTCCAGGATTTCAGGCGAAATGAGAGGCCCGTCATTCAAGGGGTCTTCGTCCAAACTCTGAGTTATTTCCATAGAGGAGTTATTCTGATTTACGCAGAGAGGGAATAAGGCGTAACAATCATTAAAAAAAACAACAAAAGTCAGAACACATATGGCACAGCAATCCCAACATATAGTCGGATTGCATTTTTTTTTTATTTTTAAGATTTGATTAAAGCCTGAATGGGCTTCATCAAATGACTAAGCTGGATCTATTAAAGGGACCTTTTCAACACAAATCAAAGCACTTACAGGCATATACCAAACATCTGCAGACAAATTTATATTTTAAAAATTGTGTGTGTGAGAGAGAGAGAAAAGGTGATGGAGAGAAATAGAGACCATGGAAAAGAGAAATATAGATAATTATATAATTACATATAAAAATGCCTGGAATGGGCAGTTGCCACAGTCCCTGCTAACACTTTTAGCACAATAGGTATTTCTGTGACGTTATCTACCTGCCGTAAAATTGCTGGGAAAAGACACATAACTGGAATTGTTTTGAGTATCAAAATCGTCCATTGTAGACTACGTCTAGGTAATCTGGTAAACCACATTAAGAAAGCAGATACATACCATTCAAGACACCTCCGTTTCCTTAGCAAGCTGTTTTTACTGTGTAATGGCAGAACTAACCTTGCCTTTATTAAATTTTGTTAAATGCATCACTCTAAGTGAGTAACGTATATTATAACACGGACTAGTTTATGCATTCACTGACAAGCTAGCATACTTGTTGGACAATATAGGAACGTAGCCTGCTAGCTAACTTAAATAACGTTAGGTACACAAAAACCAGATAGCTTACAATATTATTGCATTAAATAGCTTAAGTCATATCGAGTCGAATTTAAAGTTGCGATTTGGACAGTAAGGCAAAGGTTAGCTAGATAACTAGCGGGATAGTTGTATAAATGTATACAGTTAGATGGCTTTTAAATAAAAGATTAACGTTAGGTGGAATCGAAACATGATGGCACAATGAAAGAACCGGTTGGTTAAGGTAGCAAAATACAAAACAAAAGCGGCTCGCTTTCAAACTACCTTGCATGACACAGCATCAGCTGACACGGGACTGACATGAACGTACCCGACGTTGCACTTGACTCTGCAATACACTTTGACAACTCAAGATAAAACGAAGCGATTTATCACACAAATACCTACTGTATGCGTTGGGGGTTCTTTTGAATCCATTCTACCGGCTATGTTCAGATGCTGCAAACTGGGGACAGAAGAGGGAGGCGTTTTAGAAAAATTAAAGTTATGGTCGCAAATTTACGATCATCTTGAATATTTTCGCGGCTCCCTCCAGTTCTCTTCAGATGGCTAGCTGCACACTTCCGGGATCTACCTTATTATTGTTCCGAGTTGCACACTTCCGGCCTTTTCCCTTGTTATTGATCCGAGTTGCACAAGTGAGCCATCTGTGGGAGATGTAACTGAAATAAATTGGTGTCAGTGTATGGTATTTATTTATTCATTTATTTATTTATTTATTTTCATTACCGTCTCACGTACTATTTGTGTTGTTCATCTTTACATGAATAACATGTGTTATAACAGCTGAACAGAAAATGAGCTGTTTTTTGAAGCTACCTGACCACACATGCACCCGCACACACACACACACACACACACACACACCATTCTAGGGAGATCATGGAGTCACAGCTGAAAAGAAAGTATGATCATTTTCACCCACTGTTGTACACCAGTTACAGTGGCCTGAAATTGGGGGATTATGTATAAAATGTGCTGTAATTTCTACGACGTGAAACAAACATGTAAATAAAAATAACCTTTAATAAAAGTTCAGAATCTGTATATTAACCACATGGGAATTGTTTGATTACAAATCTAAAATTGTGGAGTATAGAGCCAAATCAATAAAAAATATGTCTTCATCCCAAACATTATGGATCTCACTGTAAATGGTCTAGTTAGTAACAATGCTTCGAGAGTCAAGAGAGTAAAGTAAAAAATCAGTCAGTTGCCATTTGTGATCGCCACATTAAGAAGTGCAGAGGTCATCAACACGTATAATACATACAATTCACACAACAGCTCATAACTACCAGTTCACAGCTCACAGAATTGAACGAATTTTTAATTATAGGAAACATATCGTATAATAAATAAATAAATAATGGTCGAAATAAAAATATATGCCTACATCTGGGACATAGACTCAACTCAATATTTTCATCATTTCAAATAAATTATTTATTTGAATATTAGTTAGGACAACAACAGGATCACATAGATCTAAATCATTGAGCATATCCTGGGTTTAGCCATTAAGGTTTAGCGAAGTTCATACAGCTAGCTAACGGTCTCGATTTAATCACCTAGCATACTCATGACTTCTTTTTTAACGTGCAACGGATAATGAGTATTTCGTAAATAGTGCAGTATATTAACCTTTGCATTTATAGTTTTGAGTTAATTTGCTTAATAATTTGTGAGCCAAGAATGCTCGCTGTTGCCAAAAGTTGCATTAGTCTTCCACAACCAGAGGGAGCTACTATTTTCTCTTCGGGTGTCCGCGCTGTTGAAAGAAGGTCTTTGCAGTTCGCAGTCCTTGTTTATATATTCCAATCAGGGGAAAATAACAGGTATCCTGGTTCACCGACCGATTTGGGAAAGGAATATATCCAAATCGTTTGGTACATTTATTTCTTAGCGAAATTCACTTATAGGGCTGTGCCGCAGTGCTCGAAAACGGAATATCACTTAGCTAATTTAGCTGAGCTAGCTGAGGAAAAATCCCATGCCGAACACTGAATTTACAACAGATTGAATGACACACCAATACTAGTCACCGTTTCCGACAATGAAGCAGAATTAGGAGGTGGCTGTCCAAATGGATTGGAACCCGTATCATCGGCACAAAAACCTGGGTGTGCATTTCTCTGTTTAAAAAAGACCCAGTTCTGAGATGGAATGGTGCAAGCCGCTGCGTTCAGTTTCCACGGTCTGAAAAGAGGCGACACAATGGAAATAAACCCAATGTAAGCGAATGGCGTGGTGGTGACTGTTTTGGTATTGGGCAATAGTGCTGCTGCTTGTATTCATGTCCTACTAACGTGAACAGAATGCTGCTCGCTAAGATACAACAATGCTCGGTAATAGATGGACAAACTGCAAAGTTTAGGCTATTGCCAAGCTAACCAGCTAGCTGTTTACAATGCAGTGGCCTTGATGCTCTTGGTTACTTCTATAGGCTACTGACCTGTTCGTTTTTCTTTTCATGAGCATGCATCAATAGTCGTTCAGTTTGGACCTGGATGGTTTGGGTTTGATGTGTAAATTATGCGTAGTGTTGCAGCCTTGCTGGGTGCCCTATTGCTTGTCAGGAGTTAGCCATCAGTCTTTGCGATTACCAGTATAGACATTTAGTCCGAACAGTGTATTTCGTTGTTGACCATTACGATTTTGTTCTGATTTTGATTTGACCGTCTGAAAAAAACTGTATTCTTCTTCTTGTAGTAATGCAATAGATTGTGTTGCAATCACAGCTGCTTTACACGTTGAGGAGTCAGTACCATGTTTTCTTACAACTGTCATATTTGTCTTTTAGTCTACAAGTTCGCTATAAATGCATATCTAGCTAGCATGTCTGTGTCGAGGGAATCGGAAATGTCTCCAAGGCTTCACGTTTATTACATTTAATGTATGTTAAGTTTATGCAGTCGTGGAAGCACTGTATGCATTGCTTATTGAAACATTAGCCAGCTAATCACCCTTGTGAAAACCGACATGTGCTTTTTTATGATTCGACCACGGCAGTGTGGCGAGATGTGATCGACATTCGGAAGACCTAGCATGCAGATAACACTGTAACGTACAGTGCCTCAGTGTGTGTGTGTGTGTGTGTGTGTCCGTGTCCTCGTCCGCGTGTTGTCCTTTGTCACACCTCAGTGTTGGGAGCCGCTCTGATAACTGCATCATAGAACATTTTTTTTGCATTGAATGAATCGTTTGCTTTGTCTCAGGTGTTTTAACGTTGGTGAGACACTAATAGGTGCGCTACTACAGCCTGACGCCTTTCTGTCTTACTTTGAACAGGAAGCGTCATATGCATCGCTGACTTATAATTTGTCCTCAGAAGAGTCCTTTCTGCTGCACATATTTTCCCCTAAAATGTAAAACTAAGAAGGTGCAATATGTGCTGACATTTGACTCTGCCTGGACAGATGGACAGTTGGGAGATCCCCCAGTGAATCCAGTTAACCACGTTGGTTCCTTAGTGTTCTTTTTATACTTTAAATATATATAGAGACTGGTAAATAACATCAAATTTTCTTCATATGGATTCACCATTCACCCTTTAGTAGCTGAGTTTCTGCCAGCTATTTTCGTGCCTTATGTTTAATCTAATTAGGACTGTTAGTATGTGATTTAAGTCCCTCTCTTTGGGTTTGTTGCCAAACAGCCAGATGCCTGATTACTTTCATACAAGAAGGCCAGCAGAACTGGATAAGTTGTAGGCTAGGTTTCCAATGGATGGCAGAATTTATTTATTATTTATTTATTGCTTAATTTGGTTTACATCTCTACAGTGACACTGAAGCACATTTCCCTGTTCACCATTTGTTTCCCTCCATTTGAAAAAAAGATATTTCTCATTTCCCTTTTTGCCCACGTAGAAAAAAATAGGTCCACGGTCACTGTGAATGTAACTCATCAGAATAGGTCACTAGAACCTTCCAAGCTGTGTAACTTGGCAACCAAATTCTCTAAAATGGGATTCATTACATTTCCGGGAAAGTCTTAATGGCAGGTTCTGACACATTCTTATCTTCTCAGTCTTCCACTACTGATTAAAAAAATATTTTTAACCACACACTTTGAATCTAATTTTGAACATTTTTTAAAAAGTGGTGTAGGGAATGGCAGTTTTGGTTTTAAAAAAATGTTCTTGTGTTAATTTGTCTGTACTTCTGCACTAGCAAGGCTGCAATAATAGACCCACATTTGTGCCAGTGAAAACCCTTTATTTAGAGTACCGTGTCACTTGTATTTCTGTTCTGTATGGAATATTTGCATTAAATTCAGTTTGTGTGTAAAATTAGATTTGTTGGCTGTGGAATAGGGTGTTTGTTTCTGCAGGCAGTGGTACATAATGTGTTCTTATGTTTCAACGTCTGAGTGTGAGGTAATAATAGGCAGTGTTGTGTATGAAAGCGGTTCCCATTTCAGTGCAGCCAGTGTGACGTGTGAACAGATTTGGAGGCTGCAGTTTAAAGTGGATGGTTTCACGTTTTTTCCTTGAAGGGTCAAGTATGTGTTGGTTTTGCCTGACAGGATGTAACGCGTTTCCACTTCCACATTAACAAACTTGCCTTGCTTTATTTTTCGTTTTGTCTGATCTACATTCACTTGAGCAGAAGCAATATGAGTATGTGTGAAGTGATATTTCCTGTGATTGAATGATGTTATGTTGTGGGTTTCAGTTTGTATGACATTGTTTATGTAGTTTTGATACCTAAAGGTATTTAATACATAACCTATGTAATAGGCTAAATTAAAAAATATTTATCTATGTTTTTACATAAACGCTTGTATGTGCTTTCGTACTTGGCCAGTGATTTTTATTCGAACGATTATTGTGCTTTGATTTTGATTGAGAGCACGGGTGTAAACTGAATGTGTAAGTGACTTTTTTTGGAGGAAGTGGAGTTATTTGTGAATATGGAAGAAATGTATGACGTTGAAGATCTTGGCTACTGTTTGAGCTTCATGATCTTCGCAGCTTTGTGGCAGTAGGCACCTGTGCCCTGTGACCAGGGGGTGGAGCATAGAGTGTACATAGTGTCTGGAGAGGGTAGGAGGGGTCAGGCGGTGATGTCTGGGAAGGGGAAACTACCCCGCCTGCCCATCTTTAGGGCGAAAAAGCTTGCGGCTCATTGATGGGGAATGGTGAAAATAAAGGTGATTTAACTACAGTACCAAAGAAAACCTCATCAGTCATTTTTTGTGATCATAAATGTCAATATGTGTAGCAGTTTGTGTATTGGTTGTTTTGGTCCTGAAGTTTTGGGAAAATATGTATTAGAACGTACATATTGTATTAGGCCTACATATGACATATTTTCACAATCTGCTTTTCATATGAAATGTAGGCTAACGATCGTTAATCGCGTTTCAGAATGCAGTCGGGGAAGTTTTACTCTGCCTTCCAAAGCCTGATATAACCCATTCACTTTAAAGGGAGCTCCAATGCTTTTCCCTCAGCATGCGCAGTACAGGCTTACTTCCGGGACTTCACAAGCTTATAGGCTAGTAGGTTAGCTGAAGGTGTGCTCACCTGTCTAATTAAATATGCATGTCTATGGAGGTGGAGCCCTGTTGTTGTCCTATAGATTGAGGTGGAGATTCTTCAGTAAATATTTGCCTATGCAAGTGCGTAATATAGCATGGAACAGACAGGGGAATGATAAGGTCTCTCTCTCTCTCTCTCTATTGTCACCAGAAATGTTGTCTGCCTTTAGCTATAACTAACTTAACTTTGTTAAAAAGATAAACACTGACTCTGTAAAATAAGTAGGCTACGTAAAAGAGAAGAAATATAAAATAAATGTACAAATACATTTGTTGTGGGTAGAAGCTGCTGTACAGTAATTGCGCAGCTCACCTTCCTAATAAAATGTCCCAAATAGAAAGGCTTTTTTTGTCACAATTCAAGTCGGCACACAAATGCTGACGGTCCCTCGTCGTGCCGGAGACTGTGACCGGGATGATTGACGCGGCGGAAGGCGCAGCTCTCCGGGTGCCTCTGCGTCACGCCCGGTCTCGTCTGCCCTCGCCCACAGATGCACCAAGCTCTGCCAACACAAGCCCCACGAGCTGAAGGACGACGTGTCGGAGAAGCAGTGCCCCGTCACCGTCAACCCGCGCCACATGAAGAAGGCCTTCAAGGTCATGAACGAGCTGCGCAGGTCAGCGTGCGTCCGTCCGTACGTCCGCTTGCGTTTGCGTTTGCGTTTGCGTTTCCGCGCCAACGCGGAATGCCCACTTACCAGACGGCCCTCTCGCGGGGCCGAATCCCGCTGCCAGGGTAACAGTCGGTCAGATTCAGGCCAAATCGCCTTTAAATAGGGAGGAAACATTCTCAACAGGAGGGGAGGTAGAGTGCTGCCAAAAAAAAATTTTTTTAGGTAGACGCCAGGTAGGCTAACTCGAACCCAGGTGCTCTTGAAGGCAGGGTGCTTACGGAGTTACAGCAGGAGCAGGCGAAAAAAGATTCCACTTACTGGAAACTTGAGGCACACTCGCACAGTAGGAAATATTTTACAAGCCTGTATTGTAGAGCCATATCTGCTGGTATTAAGTTAAAAACTGGCCGTTTTTGACCTCGCATAGTCTTCATCAGGGTGTAGACCCAGTGAGGTCAAAACCGGTCAGTTTTTTTTAAACTTAGGCTAATATCAGCAGATATGCCGCTACAATGAAGGCTTTTAAAATATATCCTTTTGCGCAAGTGAGCCTGTAGTTTCAAGTAAGTAGAATTTTTAATATCTTTTTTTTTCCGGCTACTCCGGGGGGGGGGGGGGAAGGCGTGAAGTGAAATTTTAGATTAGATTGCTGCCTAACCCGCCACCTTTACATAAGGGAAAACACAACCGTCAACATGAAGGCTAAATTGAATGGCGGTTATACTGAACCACATATGGCCACGTATGCTGCAAAATCTAAGGCTACTGTGTCGGTGTTGTACCCAGCTTAATTATGCCCGCTCTGTCATTAGCGCTGGAAATGGCTGAATGTGTTTTTGGATTGTGCCGGGTCAGCATTCTCAGGCCCAGGACAGGTGTGGCAGAACGAGGCTGTGTGCGGGTTAGATAAAGCTGGGGAAACACACGGCGCGGCCTGCACGTTCCCGGGGGCGGCGTTTCCACCTGTTCATTAGTCATGTGCTCCGTCTCCGAGCAACAGAGCCTTTTCCAGGGAACACCTGTGAAATGACCCACTTCAACCCCAGGGGCGTGGGCTGCAGTAGGTTGGTCCTGATGGGGATTTTCTTGCTAACGTGATTGGTCCTTCAGACCTTCGCTGCTCGTGACAGAGGTACTTCCTGTCTGACAGCCTCTGAACCAGAGCTGGATGATTGTCCCCTTTAGGTTCGCCTCGCTCTGAAATACACACAAACCCCTTATCAGTCAGAGCCACTAATTCGGCAGTGTAAGTATCACATAATTTAATACGGGCTTGCATTATGTATTGCCCTTACCGAGAGGACTGCACATTTTACATATCCTCTGTTCACATGGCTGGAAATGTATTTTTTAAAAATAATGTGACTTAATTCTATTCTGTTCGACCTTGTTGTCTAAGTTGTGCCTTTTTTAAGACCTATTGCAGGGGTGCACAACTGCGGTCCAGGAGGGCTGGTCTGTGTGCTGGTTTTTGTTCCATCCAATTGCCTCAGCTTTAGTTTTCTGACAGCTCTATAACCTACACTTGTTCACTCGTGTACTTGAGCGCAGTGAAATCTTTTGGATGCACTTGCAATCTGCGGCTGTCATACAAATGTCAGCTCAAGGTAAGATTCTGCTAATTAAATAGGCCTAATTAAGGGCAGAAGTTGGCGCAAAATCCTGAAACGGATCAGCCCGTGTTGTGCACCCCTGACCTATTGCCATGTTTTAAAAAAAGGATGATGATGGTGTTGATGTCCTGTCTCGCTCTGGCAGTCAGAACCTCCTGTGTGACGTGACCATCGTGGCAGAGGATGTGGAGATAACTGCTCACAGGGTGGTGCTGGCGGCTGGGAGCCCCTACTTCCACGCCATGTTTACAGGTCTGTGTGTGAGTGTGTGTGTGTGTGTGTGTGTGAGTGTGCGTGTGTGAGTGTGTGTGAGTGTGTGTGTGTGTGTGTGTGTGTCTGTCTGTGTGTATGTGTGTGAGTGTGCGTGTGCGTGTGAGTGTGTGTGTGTGTGTGTGAGTGTGCGTATGTGTGAGTGTGCGTGTGAGTGTGCGTGCGTGTGTGTGTGTGTATGTGTGCGTGTGTGTTGCGTTCTCACAGGGGAGATGAGCGTGTGTATATGTGTATGTGTGTGTATATATGTGTGTGTGTGTGTGTGTGTGTGTGTGTGTGTGTGTGACGCTGTTGTGCTCTCACATGGGAGATGAGCATGTGCGTATATATGTGTGTGTGTATGTGTGTGTGTATATATATGTGTGTGTATGTGTGTGAATATATATATATGTGTCTGTGTGTACGTGTGTGTGACGCTGTTGTGCTCTCTCAGGGGAGATGAGTGTATATGTGTGTGTGTGTGTGTGTGTGTGTGTATATGTGTGTGTGTGTATGTGTGTGTATATATATGTGTGTGTGTGTGTGTGTGACGCTGTTGTGCTCTCTCAGGGGAGATGAGTGTATATGTGTGTGTGTGTGTGTATATATGTGTGTGTGTGTGTGTGACGCTGTTGTGCTCTCTCAGGGGAGATGAGTGTATATATGTGTGTGTGTGTATATATGTGTGTGTGTGTGTGTGTGACGCTGTTGTGCTCTCTCAGGGGAGATGAGCGTGTGTGTATATGTGTATATATATGTGTGTGTGTGTGTATATATATATGTGTGTGTGTGTGTGTGACGCTGTTGTGCTCTCAGGGGAGATGAGCGTGTGTGTATATGTGTATATATATGTGTGTGTGTGTGTATATATATATGTGTGTGTGTGTGTGTGACGCTGTTGTGCTCTCACAGGGGAGATGAGCGTGTGTGTATATGTGTATATATATGTGTGTGTGTGTGTGTGTGTGTGTGTGTGTGTGTGACGCTGTTGTGCTCTCACATGGGAGATGAGCGTGTGTGTATATGTGTATATATATGTGTGTGTGTGTGTGTGTGTGTGTGTGTGTGTGTGTGTGTGTGACGCTGTTGTGCTCTCACAGGGGAGATGAGCGAGAGCAGGGCCAAGCGGGTCCGGATCAAAGAGATGGACGGCTGGACGCTCGGGACGCTCATCGACTACGTCTACACGGCCGAGATCCAGGTCACCGAGGAGAACGTGCAGGTGAGGTCACCTGACCGACGCACCGCCCCACAGTGGTCCCCAAACCTGTTCCTGGAGGTCTACCGTCCTGTAGGGTTTTCACCCAAACCCTAACAAAGCATCCCTCATTTATCAGCAACACTGGGCAACCAAACATTAAAACAGCTACAGCGGGCCCGCCCAACCCTGCTCCTGGAGATCTACCATCCTGTAGGTTTTCATCCCGACCCTAACAGACCACGCCTCATTCTACCAATTAGCAGCTGTCTAGCTGCTGAATGCGGTGTGCTTTATGAGGATTGGAGTGAAAAACCTTCAGGACGGTTCCCAGGAAGGACTGTGCCACTGTGTCCTTCAGCAAAGTGCTTAACTTGCATTGCTTCAGTATGTATTCAGCCGTGTAAACGGATTGTGTGTAATAATGTAAAAAGTTGTGCGTGTCGCCCTGGATACGAGCATCTGCTAATTGCCTGTGATTTAATGTATTGTAGTGTCTGTCGCCACGGTCACACCATCCCTCGCTGCTCCATTGAAGTGCGCTACAAGGCCAACCAGGGTCGACTGCATTTCAGAAACCCAGGGAAAGGGCATTGTTGTCCGTAAATGGAGGCTCTGCGTTCTGCTGTACACTGTCCGCAGACCGTGTGTTCATCATGCGTATCGATAGACTTCTGAAAAGAAATTCAGATTAATTTCAGGCTTCGGTTCAGGAAGGCATGTTTGCAGATGTTCATTGTGCAGAGAGCCGCTCCGGCTAGCCCTTGTGAAATCACGTTTGCTCATCACCAGATTTCGTTAGCGAGCTGTGTGGGAACACGAAGCTCCCTTCACGACGGCGGTTGTGATGCGCGTGTGACAGGAGCGGGAGCGCTAAATGTTGGATGAGGGAACGCCATTGGAACCCGCGTTCCCCTCGCCGCGCTCTCCGCGATTTCGCCGACTCGCGCTTTGCTTTGTCTCCTTTGTTTCCATGGCGACCGTGGTAACAGGTCCTCATAAATTGTAATGAGGATTGCTGCACTTTGGTTTGAAAAAGGGAGGGGTGGGGGGTAAAAACGTCGCTCGCGATATCGCATTACTGATGGTATTTATTTCAGTGATGATATGATTTGTTTTGACTTTCCGTCTTTATCATTTTGTGATCCTGTTTGCGTTAGCCGTATTGCTAACTAAGGCTACTATCAGATAAGGAGAGTGATTCACACAATGCACCAAAAACGGTTTAACCTTACCTTCGACAGAACAGTTCTGTTACTGTGTGAAATTTTGTCTTGTTTCACCCTTAGAGACAAGTGGGAGGGATTTGGTTGGTGGGAATAGTAGTGTTTATTACCTGTGACTCTGCGTACTCGTATGCGCTGCTTGCAGCTGTGGTGTGAAAAAAAGCAGTTCAGCAGCGAGGGCATACATGAGCACACTTGTGCATAATCGGACATTCCAAATTCAGGTGGTATTGGAGATGCCAAAATTTTAGGGTA
Organism: Anguilla anguilla; assembly: GCF_013347855.1. Classification (NCBI taxonomy): domain Eukaryota; kingdom Metazoa; phylum Chordata; class Actinopteri; order Anguilliformes; family Anguillidae; genus Anguilla; species Anguilla anguilla. The sequence goes on from NC_049205.1 coordinate 61,461,221, forward strand.
AAAATGAATAACTTAAGATGAAATTACAAAAATTACTTGGCGAGGGTAAGTCCAGTTAATAAAACCAAATTAAATGGACTTACACGTGAGAGAAACGTGGCCATGTGTGGGGAAGGAAAGCATGTTGGAGTCAAAGCTGTAGTCTTACCCAGCGAGCCGCCCCCTTCCCCTCACACATTCACGGGACAGATGGTGCGGATTTGACCACCACTCCGCGGTGGGTGGAATGGAAATGTTAGCTGTGGGAGTTGTACCCAACACTCCTTGGGTGCGTGATGAAGTATGGGGCCTTTGGCTGTCATGTCCAATCAATTTTATGATTAATGCTGCTCTTTAGTTTTAGCCTGATTGCTCATATGGGCAGATGCTTAAATATCAGGGCATTTGTTTAACCCTTGAAGGTGTGACATCACAAACATGTGATTTAGAATGTTCTTAACTGAGCATTCTAATGAGATGTAATGATCACTACTGGTGATTGAAAGAAATGGAGTTCTAGAACACTGACTTAGAATTTTTTTTTAAACATTATAAAAAAAACCTACTCTTCAGAGGGTTTATAGAAATGTTTTTAATTGCTTATTTAAAATTTTATGAGATAATGTGATTTTAATGTGATTTTTGTTCCTAGACAAAATATTAATTTGAGTTATATCCTGCCCTCCATAAACCAGACCGATTGCAAATTCGGTGTTAGAAGCGCAATGTTTAACTGTTAACAGCTGTTAATTACAACACATGAATTATCTTCATTTTTTCCCTCAAATGTAGAAAAATAAATGTAAGGATGTGTAATACCCCAAGCAGGTGCCCATGGAGGAGGTGCCAGGTATCCCCCAAGATGATATTGAGAGATTTTATTTTTTACTCTTTATTCTGGAAGCAACCAAGTTCTTTTACTGCCCACTAATGGCAGATCTGGTATTGGTTGTTATGGAGAGCATGCTTCCTGGATAAGTCACGGCCATTTATGTTTTAACCAATCAGCAGTGTGCTGTTTAGTGTGTTTTTAGTCGTACAGTAAGTGAACGTGAAGTAGATATCCATAACAAAACAGACACAGTGCACCAGATCTCCGGCTCTTGTGTTTACACATGGCTTACTTTGCATCATTCTTATTCTCCTGTTTTTGAAATTGGAAAATGTAAGTATAGTTTTTTTTCTTAATGAACCTAATGAACACTTGCAGGAAAAAAAATGATTGTGTCAGGTCTTTAAAAAAGCTATTGAACCAGCGCAGAAAATCCCATCCCGTTTTTAGACCTGTAGGCTGTGTGTGCCGCGTGCGTTTGGTCATAATTGACGCTTGCACACAGTGCATTGTGGGAGTTGGGCTGTCGGGACAGGGCTTGCAGAACCTAAAGTAGACAGTGTCCCGCTGTGCTGAGCTGTGTCCCTGGAGACTCCATCTTTCTCTGTCTCTCTCTCTCTCTCTCTCTCTCTCTCTTTCTTTCTTACGCACACTTTCACACACTCTCTCTTTCTCTGGCTCTCTCTCTCTCGCTCTTTCTCTCACATACTCTCTCTCTTTCCCTCTCTGTCTCAAAATCTTTCTCTGGCCCTCTCTCTCTCTCTCTGGCTCTCTCTCACACACACACACACACACACACACTCTCGCTCTCTCTCTCTCTCTCTCTCTCTCTCTCACACACACACTCGCTCTCTCTCGCTCTCTCTCTCTCTCTCACACACACACTCACTGTCTCTCGCTCTCTCTCTCTCTCTCTCTCTCTCTCACACACACTCTCTCTCTCTCACACACACACACACTCACTCTCTCTCTCTCTCTCTCTCTCTCTCTCTCTCTCTCTCTCACACACACTCACTGTCTCTCGCTCTCTCTCGCTCTCTCTCTCTCTCTCTCACACACACTCACTGTCTCTCGCTCTCTCTCTCTCTCACTCTGTCTCTCTCTCTCCCTCTCTCTGGAGACCCAGTGTGAGACGATGATTAAAGAGAGGACGCAACGGTTGAACAATGGGCGTGCGCTCCTAAATTTAGAACGGCCACGTGAGACGGGTTTCGATCAAAGAGGCGGTGACTCTCCTTGAGAGTGAGCGGGTCAGCGGCACGCTGCTCCCGCGCGATTAATCTAACCCCCGCCCGGCTGGCCACTCAGCGGTCATAATGCCGAGCCACCGTCGCCGCGGTGACCCGCTCCGCTGGCAGTCGCCGTGGTGACCCAGCATTCCGCGGCGCAGAGGGCATCTGGATGGATTTCAGCTGGCACAGCAAAACAGCCTGTTCCAAGATAATTCTTTTTTTTTTTTAAACAACAAAATCAAACGTATTTATAATCCCCACTGCAACATCCTTGATATTGCTATTGGTCATAGTGATATTAGAGGTTTTCTCTGGTTGTTTATGTGTAATGTAACTATTAAAAAATGCGGATATTTATTGCACAGGGCTGGCAGACGCTCCACATTTATTGATGGCGAAACTATTTAAGGTAACCGCGTCGAGCACACTTCCAAAACGGAGACGGATTTCTAACTGCGGTTCACCTCCGCGGCCTCCCCCTGGGGTCCCGCTCCTCAGAGGACCGTCCCGAGCGTCTTTTCGCGGGACCGAGCGGTCTTTATCCGAGCTGAAGTAACGCGCTCACGTTCTGGTCGATGATGCGCCATTTTCGCCGCGTCCCCTGAGCGTTGGGAACGAGAGGACAGATTGGCGCTCTCTTCTGTGCGTACGAGCAGCACTTGGCAGTGTCTACCCCTCCTCTCCAGCAGTTGTTGCTGGGAGAAAAAAAAAAAAATTCAAAGTCCTGGTCCAGAAATCTCGTCCTGTCTGTGTCCGTGCGTTTTCTGCGTGCGTGGGAGTCAAGATCTGTCACACACGGAGACGTGTGAGTGAATATATTAAAATATATTTTCTTTGATTTTTCAGCATCCTTTTTCAGCTCGTGTCTCTGCTAACAAACTGGTGCCCCTTTTTCATTGCCAGTGTACCTTTAAAGTGGGAATGTGACATGTTAGTATTCATTTTACGCTTTGTTGTGACACTGTATTTGGTGTGTATTTATAGGAATAGTAGTGTGTAAACTGTAAATGGCAGCAAAGTGGTGTATAATATAATGGGAAACTGCTTTGGAGAAGATGAGAAAATTAAGTCCATGGAAAGAAATTGGCAGTTTAACACATCTTGTTCAGTTTAGTTTCAGTGTTAACAAGTATTTCTTCATAGAAAAAATGAAAACATACGCTATATGACTGCACAATAAGTCGGAGATGGGGTTTCTTGTGTATTGTTTAACGCTTCCATTTTGTCTGTGAATATGTGCATATATTAGACATATTAGTAAATCCGTGTTTTATTATCTGATTAATCAAATAGTTTAATAGATTATTTGTCCTGCTTTAAATCCTGAATGTGGGTGTGTTTTTCACTCTGTGTGTGTGAGTATGTGAGCATGTGTGCGTGCATGTGTGTGTGTGCGTGTGTGTGTATACGTAGATATATTTATAGAGTGTGTGTGTGTGTGTATTTATACATTTATATATACAGTATTTGTGTGTATATATGTATAAATATACAGTGTGTGTGTGTGTCTATATATATATATGTGTATATACAATGTGTGTGTGTGTATATATATGTACGTATACAGTGTGTGTGTGTATATATGTATATATATGCATATATACAGTGTGTGTGTGTATATATATATATATATGTATATATACAGTGTGTGTGTATATATATGTATATATACTGTGTGTGTGTGTGTATATATATGTATATATACAGTGTGTGTGTATATATATGTATATATACTGTGTGTGTGTGTATATATATATGTATATATACAGTGCGTGTGTGTGTGTGTGTACATATATAAATGTATATGTTCTGTGTGTGTGTGTTTCCTCAGGTGCTGCTGCCGGCCGCAGGGCTGCTCCAGCTGCAGGGTGCGTGTGTGTGTGTGTGTGTGTGTGTGTGTGTATGTATGTTTACAGTATGTGATTGTGTTTGCGCAGGTGCTGCTCCCGGCTGCAGGGCTGCTCCAGCTGCAGGATGTGAAGCAGGCCTGCTGTGAGTTCCTCAGCTCCCAGCTGCACCCCACAAACTGCCTGGGCATCCGCGCCTTCGCCGACATGCACGCCTGCAGCCAGCTGCTGGGGCAGGCCAACACCTTCGCAGGTAAGAGCCTCGCGCACGGCCTGCTGGGATAGATCTATACCTCCACAGGTATGAGCCACAGCCTGCTGGGCCAGGCCAACACCTTCGCAGGTAAGCACCTCACGCACAGCCTGTTGGGATAGATCAGTACCTCCACAGGTAAGACCCACGTGCACAGCCTGCTGGGACAAGCCAACACCTTCGCAGGTAAGAGCCCCTTGCACGGCCTGCTGGGATAGATCTACACCTGCGCAGGTAAGAGCCACAGCTCTGATGCCTTCAGCGCTGTCTGGAGTCTTTGAAGAACTGCAGCATCACTGTACTCCTCTCTGTCAGCTTTTATTTGTCCTGCTTAGCAAACTTTAAACAAAAGTGAATGTTTTGCTTGCTTAAGTAAAGCTTTTATAGATAATGGTATAACAAAACAGAAATAAGAGTGACTGCTGATCTCTGTCTTGTGTGGCTTTTGGGTGCAGAGGTTTTTTGGGGAGCAGTGAAGAATTTCTGAACAGGCTGAAACATTCAGATGACAGAACAGGCCAGACAGCGAGATTCAGCGCTGGGTTTTATTCCAGTAGAGTTTCCTTATCTAGAGCATGGGGCTGATATTAATGTCTCTTGTCCTCTTTAGTGCATGCTGCGCTCCTTTAGATATATGTACTCGAGCAGTGTGTTCCTTAATCACCCTGTGACCCCAGGCATTGAGCCTTATTAAACAGGAAGTGTGTTATTGCAGGACTCCTGCCCGTGGGACCGCACTCGCAGCGTGACTGCGCTGGTGACTGCGCTGAACGGCGTGGGCGGCCGGACGTGGGGTCACCGCAGATGCACGTTAGCGTCGGGCGGTGGCGGGCTAATGGGCGCGTCCGGCGTAGTCTGAGTGGAAGTGGGACGCGGAGATCAAAAGGGGGGTCACAGAGGACGGGCGGGTCGTAATGAGGGAACCGTAAAAACGCCGTGGGGAGGGGGGGGGCGGGGGGGTGTAGGAGAAGGTTCTAGGAGGTGAGGTCAGCACAGAGCGTGGGCGGGGATCGAGCGGGGTTGACGGCGTGGGTTTCGGGCTGGTCCGGGCCGCGCTGCGCTCTTCTCCAGTCCGTACGCTGAGAGCGAAACTGTGTGAACTCGGCAAAAAACACGACTCTGCGTCTTTCATCCGGTGCTTCTGTCGATCGCTGCTGGTGTTCAGCACTGCAGACAGACAGAGCTGAAACCCAAAGCTCACTCTGCTTTATTCCAAAATAAGACTGTCCCAAGCTAAAAATAACAAAAAAGGGGTGTTGCGTAGTGGTTAAGTCTTTAAACTTTTAAACCTTTCATTTGTCAGTTTTCCCAAAAAAAAAAAAAAAAAAAACATTTTACAGGCAGTTAACGTTTCAGGGAAAAAAAATCTACATAAAACATTTGTGTCTCTTTGAGAGACTCAAAAACAGAACTACGACTTCAAAAAAGAAAAGAAAAAAAAGAAAATGCATCGTTGACCTCAAAGAGCCATGAGAGGTCAGGGGTCATGCTCCACGGGTCACACGTTGATGCCGGAAAAGCCCTTTGAAACGTCTCGCATCTCGGCGATAGCCGGACGCAGTTAACAGGCGGTTGCCGTCTCGGGGTTTCCCTGGCAACCAGCTGACCCCACAGACAGCGCCGGTTCCTGTTTCCCTGGCGTCGGCCGCTGCTATTGGACGGCAGCCTGGTACCTGTTGCCGTGAGAATTTCACCGCGCCTCTCACCATAATGCCTGTGACTGCGGCCCTTCAGGGTCGGCTAAGCCTGCTCAGCATACGCACGGCCCAAACTGCAGGCCCACGAAAAGGACGCAAGTCTGCAAATGCCCTGTGAACCGGCCTCTTTGGTAATTTGTGGTGTTTTACTGTGGTGATGTGATGAAGCAATGCAGTGGTCCTGCGGTGTGGTCTGTTTGAATTGAGCATCGCGGTGCAGATGTATCACTTTAGAGGGGAACGTCTAACAAAATGTACAGCGGCCTGCTGAAGTATTCAGGCCTATGTACTGTTTACACATGTACAGAGTGTGAGGGAAGTCTCTATGGTAGTTTATCGTGTATCTGAGGGAAGTCTCTATGGTAGTTTATCATGTACAGAGTCTGAGGGAAGTCTCTATGGTAGTTTCATGTACAGAGTCTGAGGGACGTCTCTATGGTAGTTTATCATGTGCAGCGACTGCAGGAAGTTTTCATGTTTTCATGTATGTGGTAACTCCCCCCCCCCCACAGAGCAGCACTTTTCAGAGGTGGTGCTGAGTGAGGAGTTTCTGAACCTGGGCATGGAGCAGGTGTGCAGCCTAATCGCCAGCGACAAGCTGACCATCCCATCTGAGGAGAAGGTACGGCATCCCCCCCATCCCGTATAAACCCAGACCATATCACCCATAATCCTCTTCTTCAGTCTTTCCTGTGTGGAGCTTTTTCAGTACCAACAAAAAAATAATAATAGAAAAGGCTCAATTATGTCATAAAGATGGCATTTATTATCTGGTGTGCCCATTCCTGGAACAGAAATTGGTGGGTGGCCTAAGCTTTTGTGGGTGGGGCATGGTGAAATTGGGCGTGGTGCTTGGGCATAATTCCCACTATTGATTAACAATCGTATTTACTAGGAAAAGCAGGTCGCTGGACTTGTAAGGCTGTTATTGTTTGCCTTTTAATCGGTGAAGGTTATTCTGCTAGCCTACACGTTAGCCTACATCCAGCGATGGCTCTGGACGGTGGAGCAGAGCTGTGATTGGTCGCGCAGGTGCCGGAGGCAGTCGTTCATCGTTTGTGTTTGTGTTTGCGACGCGCAGGTGTTCGAGGCCGTGATCGCCTGGGTAACCCACGACAAGGACGTGCGGCAGGAGCACATGGCTCGCCTCATGGAGCACGTGCGTCTCCCCCTGCTCTCCCGGGAGTACCTGGTACAGGTGTGTGCGTACGTGCGTGCGTGTTCTCGTGTTCCGTCACACTGAATTCCCAAAAAAGAAAATTGTAGCATATTGCAGCAGGGATTTTTGGAAACAGGAACTGAATATGCAGAATTTTGGTTGCTTATGGACAGGGGAAAAGCATCTTTTCACCGAATCGTCCCCAGGCTTCTGTGGACGTGTTGGAAAACATAATAGGCCGAATTTACACCCTCCCTCTCCCTCAGTCGGTCCGCTAGTGCCCTTGAATTGTAAATGGTAGCTTTGAATAATAAATATTCAAAGTTCGCTGATACTTCACTAAAAGACTGTAGTGAGAAGGTGCCCTTGCAGTGGTTTATGAGGACGATGTTACACGCGATTCATTGCAGACGCTGGGTCTGAATGCCATTTTTCTGCGTCTCTTTTCCCAGAGGGTCGAGGAGGAGACCCTGGTGAAGAACAGCAGCGCGTGTAAAGATTACCTCATCGAAGCGATGAAGTACCACCTGCTGCCCGCCGACCAGCGAGCGCTGATGAAGACGGTCCGGACCAGGATGAGGACCCCCGTCAGCCTGCCCAAGGTAGAGCGGTACTGAACTATCAGCCTACCCCAGGTAGAGTGGCACAGAACTATCAGCCTACCCAAGGTAGAACGTTGGTATAGCCTGTTGCTGCCATGTAGTGCCAATGTTATAACACTGACGAGACATTCCAGTAGCGTTGTGAGGACAATTTGTGTTACCCTGGAAGGAACTGGTTTTGAGTTCAGTGTGGCACACTTAGTGAAGGGCAATTTACCAGAATCTGGAAAACCCTCAAAATATGGACTTAAATTAAATGAGAATGTAAGCTTGTAAGCATTGCATATCACCATGGGCAAGGGTGTCTCCTAAAGTGTGATTTAAAGGAGTACCATGGTGGTTGAACGTGACACTTCCCAGTTGTCTTCAGGCAACAACAAAACAAATGTGCATAATTTTTTTATTCTTCAGTCATTTCAATGTACTTTAAAACGTATTTTTCTAAGCCTAAATTTCCCACTATAAAAATTCACCCGAACCGTCTGGGCGTGGTAATGAGAACCGTCAGTTAGCTATGATTGACAGACCGTGCCCCGTTACCATAGCTACCCCCATGATACGCTCTCTCTTTGGGAGACTAGCTTTGAATTTTCACAAGCTAGCTAGCTTAGTAGTATATCAAGTATCGATAGATAGCTATGGTAAGGACGTTGACTTATATCCAATTATAATTTTTGCTATCTAGCTAGCCAAGTTAAGATAAAAGCACAACTATAACGTCCTCATAAAAACAAACTAGCAAGCTAACGTTATCGATAACATTGCCTTATGAAAGCAAACCTCCTAGCTAGCTAACGTTAGCTAGCTAGCTAAATGAATATAACCAGAAATAATCTAAAGGCACTCTAATATAAGTGAACCTAACGTTAGTCAAATATTTGCATTGTCTGAACAGCAGGACGGTGTGTCCTGTCAGATTTCTTTACGGGGCGTGGAAATGGGAGTGGTTACTGTATTCATGACGTAGCAAAATGACAACTTTCTCAACCGGTTGAAAATAAGACGATGAATTTAAAACGCATATTTCTCAAAAAATACAGAACGGACATATTTAATACTTTGCTCATTGTGTTTCTTCAATGCCTCTTGTGCAAATAGCACATAAAACCGAGAAAGTGTGAAAATCACCATGGTACTCCTTTAAAATCGTTCAGTAACTAAAGGTTTTTTCTGACACCTGTACATATTAGCTGGACATACAGTGGGAGTGTCTAGCGCTGTGGGAGGCGGGGTTTGTGACCTGCTCTGTTCTGATTGGTGCAGGTGATGGTTGTGGTGGGAGGCGGGGTTTGTGACATGCTCTGTTCTGATTGGTGCAGGTGATGGTTGTGGTGGGAGGCCAGGCCCCGAAGGCCATCCGCAGTGTGGAGTGCTACGACTTCGAGGAGGAGCGCTGGTACCAGGCGGCCGAGCTTCCGTCCCGGAGATGCCGAGCAGGTTTGAGTTCTCTCCCCAAATCCCCCGCTTACGGTCCCGGTCAAAAGCCGAGACTTGAGGGGAACAGTTTCTCCCTCCTTGATGAAGCACTTGCGCAAATATCCAGCTTTAATGAGCTTTAAGAAGGTGCATTACATCGTAATTTTGCGGCTTCTGGGAACTTTCAGTCTTAATAACACAGTGTACAGAGTATCTGATGAGTCATGACCAAGGGTGTCCGGTCTTATATGATTAGGGCTGGTGTGGCTGCAGGTTATTGTCTTAGCCCAGCACTATTCGCCTGATTCTACTAATTAAGGCCTTGATTGAAGACCATGATTAGTCCCCATGACGTCTTTGCCCATGGGATCTCCATGGCGTCTCCACTGCGTCTCCATGACGTCTCTCTCCGTGTCGTCTCCATGACATCTCCATGACGTCTGTCTCCATGGTGTCACCATGACGTCTCTCTACATGGCATCTCCGTGGCATCTCCATGACGTCTGTCTCCATGGCGTTTTGCAGGACGCCGTGTCTCACCCCTGTCCTGTCCTTGTTCCAGGTGTGGTCTACATGGGGGGCCTGGTCTACGCCATCGGCGGGTTCAACGGGTCGCTGAGGGTGCGCACGGTGGACTCGTACGACCCGGCCAAAGACCAGTGGACCTGCGTGGCCAGCATGCAGGACCGGCGCAGCACGCTGGGGTCGGCCATGCTCAACGGGCTCCTCTACGCCGTCGGGGGGTTCGACGGGAGCACAGGTACCCAGGGCGCCGTTCGGTGCTCGTGTTCTCCTGCCTTCCCCTTCTCACGGCTCTGGCATCGCTTCCTGCTGTCTGGGGAAGCAGCGCCACCGCCTGACCAGAGCGGCTCCAGACCTGGTTTAAATGGCCGAAAAGAAAATGCCCGTGGAATTGCTGGAAATGGCGGTTAAATTTGAAAAGGCAGACCCCTGAGAATTTGCAACAAAACCTGTTACTGTCTAAAACGTACAATGGAATGAAAGAAGAGATGGGAGGAGGTAGTTGGGGAGTTGTCCTACTACTGTAGAATGTCCGGTGCGATTAAAATTTTTTTTAACCATAGTGACTTACAAAAGTCTTAAATAAAGTACAGTTAAAACTTGAATGAATTTCCACTATAGCACAGGTGTCAAACTCTAGTCCTGGATTGTTTTAGTGTCTACTGTTTGTCAGCATTTTTCAGGCCCAATGATTCATTTAAGCCTCTGATTGGCTAAAGACAGGTTAATTGACAGCTGAATGAAACCTGAAACCTCTAAACCTGTAGACCCCGCGGCTTTCCAGGACTTGGGATTGGATGCATCCTGCGCAGCATTCAAAATGTGGTTCCAGTAAGAAGAAGTGTTCCATCTAGTGGAGAGAATGGGTAATGCGACGTAGTCGGGCGCGACGGACGCCGTGCTCAGGAACTGTGCCTCGTTTCACCCCGGCAGGTCTGTCGACGGTGGAAGCGTACAACGCCAAGACCAACGAGTGGTTCCACATCGTGCCCATGAACACCCGCCGCAGCAGCGTGGGCGTCGGAGTCGTCGCCGGTAAGGGGCTCTGGCCACCAAAACTTTTTTTTGCGGTGTGTAGAAAAAGAAAAAGAAAAAAAACGTCCTGACAAAAAAAAACACATCACATGGTATTTTATCATTGTTCAGAAAATTAAGTTAAAATTAGACCTTGGTTTCTGTCGCAATAATTAATTCCTGAAGCCTGAAGGAGGCCTTCCTCTGGGATTTGAGACAGAAAGATGTTTCAAAAGAAGTTTTAGAGGACGATGCAGTCAGCCAGCTGTGGTTGTTTTTCAGACTATTCTAGAACTGCTCATCCCCACAGAGCTTATATGGCATGCGACCACCTGCTGCTTTGTGTGTGTGTGTGTGTGGCTGTATGCGTGTGTGTGTGTGTGTGTGTGTGTTGGTCCTCACAGCGCTGTCTGATGTGTGTTTCAGGGATTCTGTACGCGGTCGGGGGATTTGTGTATGTGTGTGTGTGTGTGTGTGTGTGTGTGTGTATGAGTGCGTGTATGTGTGTATATATGCCTGTGTGTGTGTGTGTGTGTGTGTGTGAAACGGTCCTCACAGCCCTGTCTGATGTGTGTTTTAGGGATACTGTACGCTGTAGGGGGATGTGTGTGTGTGTGTGTGTGTGTGTGTTGGTCCTCAGCCCTGTCTGATGTGTGTTTCAGGGATACTGTATGCGGTAGGGGGCTACGATGGGGCCACACGTCAGTGCCTCAGCACTGTGGAGGCTTACAACCCCAACACCAACGAGTGGACCTACATCGCGGAAATGAGCACGCGACGCAGCGGCGCCGGTCAGTGCTGCTGCTTCTCACCGCCATTTTCTTTTATTTTCTGCTTTTCCCACGCTGGTCCCTCCTTGATCTCCACGATCGGGAGCACCCAGTTGCATTTATCAGTTGTGGTGCTGACAGGCTGGTCTCTCCGGTACAGGTGTTGGGGTGCTCTCCTGTGCAGGTGTTGGGGTGCTCACCTGTGCAGGTATTGGGGTGCTCTCCTGTACAGGTGTTGTGGTGCAGACAGGCTGGTCTCTCCTGTACAGGTGTTGGGGTGCTGACAGGCTGGTCTCTCCTGTACAGGTGTTGGGGTGCTGACAGGCTAGTCTCTCCTGTGCAGGTGTTGGGGTGCTGACAGGCTGGTCTCTCCTGTACAGGTGTTGGGGTGCTGAAAGTCTTGTCTCTCCTGTACAGGTGTTGGGGTGCTGACAGGCTGGTCTCTCCTGTGCAGGTGTTGGGGTGCTGATAGGCTGATCTCTCCTGTGCAGGTGTTGGGGTGCTGATAGACTGGTCTCTCCTGTACAGGTGTTGGGGTGCTGAAAGTCTTGTCTCTCCTGTGCAGGTGTTGGGGTGCTGATAGGCTGATCTCTCCTGTGCAGGTGTTGGGGTGCTGATAGACTGGTCTCTCCTGTACAGGTGTTGGGGTGCTGAAAGTCTTGTCTCTCCTGTACAGGTGTTGGGGTACTGAAAGTCTTGTCTCTCCTGTACAGGTGTTGGGATACTGATAGGCTGGTCTCTCCTGTGCAGGTGTTGGGGTGCTGATAGACTGGTCTCTCCTGTGCAGGTGTTGGGGTGCTGACAGGCTGGTCTCTCCTGTACAGGTGTTGGGATGCTCTCCTGTGCAGGTGTTGGGGTGCTGATAGACTGGTCTCTCCTGTGCAGGTGTTGGGGTTCTGACAGGCTGGTCTCTCCTGTGCAGGTGTTGGGGTGCTGACAGGCTGGTCTCTCCTGTGCAGGTGTTGGGATGCTGACAGGCTGGTCTCTTCTGTGCAGGTGTTGGGGTGCTGATAGACTGGTCTCTCCTGTACAGGTGTTGGGGTGCTGAAAGTCTTGTCTCTCCTGTGCAGGTGTTGGGGTGTTGATAGGCTGGTCTCTCCTGTGCAGGTGTTGGGGTGCTGACAGGCTGGTCTCTCCTGTGCAGGTGTTGGGGTGCTGACAGGCTGGTCTCTCCTGTGCAGGTGTTGGGGTGCTGACAGGCTGGTCTCTCCTGTGCAGGTGTTGGGGTGCTGAAAGGGCTGGTCTCTCCTGTGCAGGTGTTGGGGTGCTGATAGACTGGTCTCTCCTGTACAGGTGTTGGGGTGCTGACAGACTGGTCTCTCCTGTGCAGGTGTTGGGGTGCTGATAGGCTGGTCTCTCCTGTGCAGGTGTTGGGGTGCTGACAGGCTGGTCTCTCCTGTGCAGGTGTTGGGGTGCTGAAAGGGCTGCTGTACGCCGTTGGGGGGCACGACGGGCCGCTGGTGAGGAAGAGCTGTGAGGTGTACGATCCCGCCACCAACACCTGGAAGCAGGTCGCCGACATGAACATGTGCCGGAGAAACGCCGGTGAGCAGCGCCGCCAAAACCGCCAACTGCAGTCAGCCATCACTCACTGACTGGTTTCGGCCAATCAAAAGGTTTTGCTCTCTTTGGCCCAAATCAGTGACTGACGGATAGACTATTGCAGCTCCGCCTGTTTTTACTTTGTTTTGGCTTTTACATTTTAAGCTGGAGTTTAGAAGATGCTGTTAAACAGCGTACATTTTTACATGCGATCATGTACATGGCTGGAGATTTACTGAAGTAATTCCAGTTAAGTTCCTCGCTCTAGTGTTCAAGAGCACCACAGAATAACATCACAGCCTCTGTCCCTTTAACCCACAGGGGTGTGCGCCGTGAGCAACCTGCTCTACGTGATTGGAGGAGACGACGGCTCCTGTAACCTGGCGTCTGTGGAGTTCTACAACCCCAGCACTGACAAGTGGACCCTACTGCCCTCCTGCATGAGCACGGGGAGGAGCTACGCAGGTGAGGGTGGGGGGGGGGGGGGGGGGGGGGGGGGGGGAGGAGGAGAGAAAGAAAGTGGACATAGTGGACAGTAGAGTGATAGGGAGAGGGGGATAGAGGGAGGAGGAAGTGAGAGAAGGGGAAAGGGGGCATGGGGGAAGGAGGGAGTGGAAGAGGAGTGAGTGAGAGAAGGAGGGAACGGGTTAAGACGGAGAGAGGAGTTTTTGAAGGTTCTCATCATTTCATATGAACTAGATTATTATTGTTATGTATTTACATTACATTACAGGCATTTGGCAGACGCTCTTATCCAGAGCGACGTATAACAAAATGTATTACCATAACCAGGAACAAGTGTGTCGAAAACCCTAGAGAGAAGTACCGTTCCAAGTGCAGGGAACAACCGCATAGTTCAACTTGGACCCTGTAGGTTAAACTGTTTAACACTAACACAAACAAGAACAGCAACAACGCAGTCATTTTAAAGCCTGGTCAACCTCACGTGTGGTGGGGATCTCAGACTCCAGACCTGGAACCTGCAGTGTCTGCTGCTTTCAGCACCTAAGTACTAATTTTTAAGCCTCTGATTGGCTGAGGGGTCCCCTCACCTTTGCTCCTGAGGCCTATATCATCTGCCGTTTGAAAGGAAAGCACAGAAACCGGCAGACACTGCAGGCCCTCCTGGACTGGGGTTTGACGTCCCTGACGCAGGACGACCCCAGCAAGAGACCGGGGACGGAAAGAGCCACCACGATGTTCCCGCTGCGTAAAACAAAATGGCCGCTGTCTTTCCCACAGGCGTCACGGTCATCGACAAGCCCTTATGACTCGGCGCGGACCTGCTGCTGTCGTGACAACGAAGGCTGGGAGACCAACAGCCGCTTTCAGAGTGTGAGGCGTCTCGGTGAATCTGCCTCGTCCTGAGGCCACGCCCCCTTTTCTCCAGGGGGAGTCTGGGAGGGGGGGCGGGGCTAACAAAGACACAAAGTGATTGCACTTAACGAGAGCACTACGTGGGATCAACCATTTAACACATGTTCTTAACTTGTGAGGATGAAGCTGAGTATAAACGTGTTTTAATACTACAAATGTGAGAGAAGTCCGGAGGTCAGCGTTCGCACGAGGGACCATACGTGATTCGGGTGCGGTTGGCTAGGTAGGCGTCGGAAATGTCGGGAAAATTGTGGGATTATCCGTGCTACGGTGTTGCGTAGAACGGGAAAACGAGTTTGATAAGCGTGCTAGCATGGGGACCCGTTTACTGAAGCAGCTTGGGGTGGAGCTGGTTTCTTGAGTCCAGACTTTTTGCCTTTTTACATTGATGTTCATTGAAGCATCCAGCGAACTGAAATATTACTTTGTAATAATGGTATTGTACTGAGAACAATGTGGATTATAAATGTATGTAAGAAGAGCTGAGGTATGTGAGTTTGCCTAAAAAACGAAATGCCACTTAAATGAAGTTTGGAACACGGATGGGATTCCAGCACATTTCAAGACTTGAGATGCCAAAATAATTCGAGCCGTTAACTGCGTATATGTTTGAAGTTTTTTTATATATTGTGTACTTACTTTCCAATACTGGCCAAGTTTGATGCATTTCGTTGTTGTATCTAATGCGAATGTTATGGCATGCGTACTATAGCAGATTAACACCGATTTGCCTGGGACCGGAGGAGATAAATCTATCTGCATGGTCAATTTAACAAAACAAAAAAAAATGAACAAAAAAAAAAAAAAAACATTGATTTAAGCGTAGCTGCTGTTTTTGCTGTTTCCTGCTGTGTGTGAGTGAGTCATGGATGTGATGTACTAAACTGGACCTCTTTGAAAATGACCCAACCCTTCCTCCTTCTGTTCCTTTGTTTCCCCCCCCCCCTCTTTCTTTCTTTCTTTCTTTCTTGCTTGCTTTCCTCTTTTCCTTTTGTGGACTTATACTATGATTATCGTCTGTGTAAAGAGGAATGTTGTGCAATGACCTATGAACCGTTTCATAACTTGTTTTTTATTGTTATTAACGATAATAAATATGCTTCTTGGATTCTTGGGTCTGGAGCTTCCTCAGTTTGTTTTCCCGATGAGAAGCTGTGTGCTGAGGCTTTATGAACGCTCTGGGAAATCACAATCGCAGAACTCTTAAGCAGAAGTTACAGTACGTTTATAAGCTAAATGTGAACAGTGGCACACAAGAACCGTTTAAAAACATTACACGTGCTCTACAGAGCACAAACGCACATCACATTTCCAGGGTGTTATCAGCGTGTGCAGTACACCCTGGCGAGGTTTGAACACAATTGTAAGGCACACAATACTACTTTCTGTACAGAAACAGATATCCATTCATCTTCCCATCAATCCATTATCTATACCCACTTCACATTCCTGGGCAGGGTCACAGGGGGGTGCTGGAGCCTATCCCAGCGTGCACTGGGCGAGAGGCAGGAATGAACCCTGGACAGGTCAGAAACAGATATCCATCTATTTAAATGGATGAAAATGAACAAAAAAATCCCATATGCAAGCCTTCCCGGTCAGGGCATCCATTAAGCACTTTAACAATGACGTTATGAGAATATTACGACAACATTCCTGCCTTTCTTATACACCAGTACCGCCTCTTTTGTAATTGTTCTGGTAGGTTCTGCTGGTCACTCAAATCTCATAATCTCACCACACTGCTCGCCTGTTTGTGCATTAGCTGTGACCTTTGACCTTTTTGACGTCAGTCTCTTATTTCTCCAGCCAGTCCCTTGTTTTTGCCATTTCTGTGTTCTAGTCCCACGCAGAAAACTGGTGTTCAGATAGTACTCTCTCCACTAAGGTAAGAACATACTCAGATGCCGGTATTATGAAGGATATAATATGAATGTTAGCTTTGTAACACTAAGGTAAGAAAATCTTCAGATGCTGGAACTGTAAAGGATGTATACTGTGTGAATGTAAACTGTGTAGATTATAAGCGTACGGCCCAGGGCTTGTTAGCAAAAAGAAAACTGTGCTGCCTCCTTCACGTTAGTTTGGCACTTGTGTGTTGCCAAGACAAGGCAAGTTTATTTTTAGCGCGTGTCCTATCCAGGGAAAACGTCCTTTCCAGAGGACATGAAAACAGATTACAGTGTATTAAAAGGGGGAAAAATAAGAAGAAAAAACAATGAGACGATAAAAGATAAGATTTAAATAAAAATACAAAATAAATATTTAGAAAAAAGTCTATAAACATATGTATTCTTATATAAAAAAAGTAGCACTAAAAGCGGTGTGATTGTTGCTGTGGCAGGTACAGTACCCAGAAGGCCCGTGGGATTATTCAGAGCCGTGATGCAGGTGAGCCACGCAGGTGACATCCTGGGCTCCGCCTACCTGGCGGTGGAGTACCTGGACTCTCTGATACCGCCGATCCCCATGCAGGCGTCCGTCCGGAGCGCCTGGAACCACATGCTGGAGAACTACTCCAGGTTCCAGGTGGCCACGTGCGGCTCGGTCCTCCTCCACGAGCTCGTCTACTTCGCCGTCTGCCTGCCCTTCTTCTTCTCCCAGTTCCTGCCGTTCATGAGGAAGTACAAAATACAGCAGGTAGGTGTTTCGCCGGAATTAATGCTCATGAGTGTGAGGGTGTGTGTGTGTGTGTGTGTAAGTGTCTGTTGGCATGTCTCTATGCATTTTTAAACAGGCATACCTTTTTTCTCTCTATACCATATGCCAGCTATTTTTGCTAACACCTTCAAATGAGATTTTTTTGGGGTATGATTGAGAATTCTGAATTACTACTTCAGCTTGTTTCACTGGTATCAATTTTCATTTTCGTCATTTGACCTGTTGTTATGTAGATCTATTTGGTATGTTATATTTTAGCTGCGATTCTCTTTGTTTATTGTTTTGTTTTTTACTAATACACGATACTGTCTGCCACACAGTTATGCTTGGCACGTATACAGGGCCAGTGTGTTCTTCATTAATTTGCCACTTCTCGTGATTATGTTGTGTTTGTACAGGATAAACCGGAGACGTGGGAAAAGCAGTGGAAGTGCCTGAAGATGCTGCTGCTCTCTCACTTCTTCGTGCAGATTCCCTTGATCTGCGGTGCCTACCACTTCACCGAGCTCTTTGGCATTCCGTACGACTGGGAGTCCATGCCCCGATGGTACTGCCACTGCCTCCTTTCAGTTTATACTCCCCTGCCATAATTTATGGCCAAGATCTCAAACTCAAAATTCTGGAGGGCTGCAGCACACGCAGGTTTTTAATGTGTTTTGGTACGTGTGTCATTAATTATTGGATAATGAATCCACACACACCTTTTTTTCTAAAGCCTAAATTGGCTACTGATTAAAAGGGAGACACAAACACATGCAGATGTTGCAGTCCTCCAGGACCGGAGTTAAATCTGCAGAAACAGCGCCCCCTCCAGGGCAAGTGATTGCAATGTTGTGCTACAGCAGTGAAGTCATTTAATTTCACAATTTGGCATACGCACTTATCCAGGGTGAATTACACAGATTGTTTGTACAGTGCGATTACACAGCTGGATAGTTGCCCGTGTCTCTCTCCCAAGGCCCTACCTGGTGGTGCAGTGCTACAGCTGCGCAGTCATGGATGACACCTGGTTTTACTTCACGCACCGACTCCTCCATCACAAGAGAATCTACAGGCACATCCACAAGGTCCACCACGAGTTCACTGTGAGTAATACCACACCACCTCCGCAGTTCACTGAGCGAGCCTCTCTTTAAACCAGCTGCCGATTTGCACTGCGTTGCCTTTGCATTTATTACGCAGCAGGTGTTTGGAAATTCTTCACGCCAGTTAGCGATTTTTTTTCTTCAGTTGCCGCATGTTTGGAATGGTGAGAGCATAGGGCTCTGTGAAATGGGTCATGCTGATTTGACCCAATCGTGGTGTTTCGCTATGGCGACCCGTATTTTTTTACCAGTTCACGCGGGTCAGTGATTGGACAGCACACTGTAGCCCCGCCCATAATGAAGTTCATAAAGCCATAACTGCAGAAGAATAAATGAACCAAGTGAAGGTCTCATTTGGGATTTAGTTAAACGGAAATAAAACGAAAAAGTTTTTTTTTTTTTCTTTTCTTTTTCTGCTAGGCTCCTTTTGGCATGCAGGCGGAGTACGCACACCCTCTGGAGACCGTTGTTCTGGGAGCTGGCTTCCTGATTGGCCCCATGGTGTTCCGCAGTCACCTGGCTCTGCTGTGGATCTGGCTTCTGTTCCGTCTGCTGGAAACCGTTGACATCCACAGGTACCGCCTCAGCCTAGTTTTCCTTTTTATCTCCATCCTTTTTGGTCGATGTTCCTTTTAATTGATCGTTGCTACACCAGCAAGGCCTCAACACAATGCAGGAAGAGTTTTTGTTTAAAGAATAGAAGTCCTATTTGACTATTGGGGTACTACAGGTTTACTGTGGGAGATCCAGAAATCCAGCACATATTTTAAATTTGTTTGTAAATTATGATTCCAAACACAATGATGATATAGCAACCATATATACACAATTGGTCCCAAAGAAGTTTGCTTAAATGGTGGAATTTATTTGCGATTTTATTTTCTAATAATTTCCTGCGTCTGTTGATTTTTACAGAACACTTAGGAACCAAAAAAAGAAGTAAACATAAAACTCATTAAATACAATGTGTACTGTGACAGCAAATTAATGTACCAGAATGACTGAATCCCTGTTGCAAGCAATCAAATTGTTTTGCTTCATTAAAGGTAATTATGTGCAATCATGAGTTTATAATACAGAACTGTTTGCTTTGTGGGGTTGCACTGTTGGTACCTCTGCATAAGTAGCAGCTACTTCATTTTGTTTTGGGTAATGGATAACGATCTGATTTCAGGGCAGGGGGTAGACAGACTGTTGAATTCAGGGAGACCTGTTTAGTGTTTCGTTGTATGCCATTGATGCGCAACCCAACACAGCTAAATTCAGAGCATAGAAACAGTTCTGCTAAGAGTGCATTTTACTGTAATACAGTAGATGTGGCCATGTTAGACATATCAGCAGATTTAGCACTGAGAACTTTGCTGTGAAAACACATGTGGAGACTCAACAGCAAGTCAATATCACAGGCCTTTGAGCTCAAAGATGTGCTCTTGTCTGCAGTCTTTCAATTTCATGAGTTTCCTAAATGTAGCCCCCATTATTTCCCCGCCATTAAATTTGCTTCAAACTTTTTTTTGGATGTGTTGTTGAAGCCATTGTGCTTACATTTTTCTTGGAGTTTGGTGAGCTGAGACATCACAAGAAGACAGGGACAGGTAACAGACTGCAGGAGGCCTTGACTTTATTCAAGAAAAGTTTTTTTTTTTTCAAAATAAATGCAAAATACACAGCTGCTGTCAAGCTAGAAGGAGAATTCAAAGTTACCACGACATATTTGTGGAAAAAGTACTCTTTGTTACGGAATTCTGACAGTGCTCAGCAGGAAGTTATTTCACCTTTTCACGTAACTATTTTTAGCATTAGTTTTTTGTCTTAGTGTCATAGTGTGGTTTTTTTTTTCTTTCACTGTGAGAATCTTGGTCCAGTAAAAGTCAGTGAATCTCTAGGGGATACCCTATGGACAGGAAGATGGGTGTGAAATCCATTATCAGCAAAGCTCCTATGTGCTGCAGTATAAGTCCTGTACCCATATAAAACAATCAAAATGCCTTGTTCTCCAATAACAGGACACTGATTGGTTCAAGTCAAGGAGTCAATGATGGTAACTCCACTCATTTTGTGTGTTCAAGAAAGCATAGCATCCTATTGCTGGCTATTTGTGCGATTACAGTTTGAAATATTTTATTTATTTATTTCCTTTATTCAGGCAGGGGGAAAGCAGTGAGGGTAACAGATAGAGAAGGGTGTATCATGGTGTGGCGTCAAACCTGCAACCCCATCGGGGAGCTCGATGTACGGCTTGAGGCTGTGCCACCCGTCTGGCGGGCAGTGTCGCTGTTTGTGATGTTCATGCTGATCTCTGCGCCCCCTAGCGGATATGACCCGCCAGTGAACCCGATGCACATCATTCCCTTCTACGCCGGGACCCAGTTCCACGACTTCCACCACATGAACTTCGAGGGGAACTACTCCTCCTGCTTCACCTGGTGGGACAAGCTCTTCGGGACAAATGTGCAGTACAAAGACTTCCAGCAGAGGGCAGCGCAGCAGAAAACCCAGTGACGCTGCCATGGGACCGAACGGGGCCTCGTTCACAAAACTAAAACCCTAAATCATTCTTACTTTTGTTTTTAAAAATGTTCCCCACGAAAAACCGACGTGGGATTCGTAAATTTTATGCGCAGTCCTGTTCATGTGATTAGCATCAGGAGACAGCCATGAACAAATACAGATAAGAAAGAAACGGTGAATGGCAAAATGTTATTGGAAACGTTCTTACACGAAGTTTACAGTAATGCAGTAATTTGCATAAATGTTGACATAAATATTTTATTTTGAAACACACACACACACATATATATGCATATATATATATGAATATGAATGTAACTTATCATATTTAGCTGACAGTATCTAATATTTAGTATTTGTCATTCACAACATATTCAAATGGCCTTTATCCTTTATTGTGGAATATTCACGTCAGATGTCCTCAGTACTCAATTGCTTACATTAAGTTCAGGAGAAACAGTAATTGCACTACATAAGAGTGATTGATGGGAAATGACTGACTGTACTGTATTTTAGGAAATGTCCAAGCCTTATTTCTGTGTTCCTTCTGAAGACTTGCACATAGAGAGGGAAGAGAAAGTAATTAATCTAAATTATTATTGATTAATAAAACTATAGCAGACCAAGGGAATCTATTTGTTTTTTAGTTACTTTTTAATAACTTATTATTTACATGTAGGCTATTTCATTGTTTTAATAATAATAATAATAATAATAATATTAGCAGTGGTAGTAGTAGCAGTAGTATTACCAATAATAACAAATGTTTCTTGAATTTAGATCTGTAGTTTCTCTGTTTCAGCAAATGAGCAGCTGGAGTTTTTTTTTTTCTTCTCTGTGGTGGCAACTTTCAAACTTTCAAACAAGCAATGCTCTTGTATGCAATATTTACTCATTGCGGTCTTCACTCAGTCACAGTGCAATTGGGAGGAAATTAATCAGTGCAGTGGAAATATACCGGTCTATACGGGTAATTTTTATATCTTAGGATCATCATTCGTGCGGTGGTGCACATCGGAGAGGGAATCGAACACGCCCCCAAATGCATATAAAATACTCCGGCGTTACGCAAGCCTGTTCAATAGCACGCTTTGTTGGTTGTGAGGATCAGGCCTGGCGTTCAGCGCATCCATTGGACGTTGCTCCAGAAACTCACCGTCTTACTATAATCACTCCATACGGTTCGCCAATCGCTGCGTGAGCTGTGCGCGTTGACGTCAGTCTCCTTTTTCTTTGGCCAATCGCCGTTGGGATCGTTCCTGTACATGTCCTGCATAGAACGACGGTGTGCGGAACAGGTAGAGACTTCTCTCTGCTAAGGTGAGTTGTTGCTTGCTTTTGGGATGTCAGAATCAGGAAAGATTTCTGAACAACATAATGTATATTTATAGCTGGTATTTATTTGACATAAACGTTACATGTTAAGATTTCTGGCGATCGAGCGAGAGGCAAACGAGTCGTCTAACTAGCATTGCGAAGCAAAGTTATGAAACCGGGTGATTCTATTATTGATGACCAGGAACAGTTACATCTGGCTGGCGTTGCATCGTAACATTTGCTTTTTTATATAAGGCGATTCGAAAAGTGTTTAGAAGGTGCAAATTGAAAATGTCGTATTTTATTATCTGAACTAAATGCGACTTTTTAATACGCATCAAAGTGGTGAGTCGCCAATTCAACAATGTACAGTATTATCCGCCAGCTGGCTAGAATTTCAGTGATACCTTCTTTTAAAGTGGACTAGCTACAGATGCGTGAGGTACTGTTGATATAATTAGATATTTAAAATATTGGCTCTAGAATGTGTGCACGCAGTATTCGATCTAGATGTGCTGCATGGTGTGAAATCGCACTATGTCTAGTTGTTCATGTTTCAAATGGCATTTATAATGTATGAACATATTACATAAGAGCGAAAATTGCGTTTATGATTTCTGCTTTTATTTGTTAATACTCAAAAGACGCACTACCATCAAAACCAAGCATTATAGTCATGTGTTTCATTAATTTATCTAGCTGTGCATTTTGCCACTTCAGCCACTAACTGTAAAAGGCACTTTCTTGTAAAAGTTTCCTTCTTCCTTCCTTCATATGATTAGGCCTATTACTATTATTATCTTATGTTAATAGTAATAATGAAAAACTAAGTAAGTTAAAGACGTTAAAGAAAGTGAAATAAAGAACAAAAGAAATGATCCCGTGCTGATGTAATTTCCAATTAATTATGATGATTATTCTAATTTTTAGAGCAATAGTTTATTTGTTGTACTGTTGCTGCGTGTTGTTATTACGCAGTAATACGATCACGTTAGTTTTTATTTGGCAGGATTGTTTTTGTCTGATTCTGATCAGGCAAATGTGATTTCAGTGCTAGTTTGTACTTGGCAGGATTGTTTGTTTGTTTGCTGAACAGGTTACCCTACAGGGTTGGAGTCCAGATCTATGTGGTCACTTCTGGCACTACGATCTTTACTTCACTCTAGTGCGTTTCTTTTGCACCTCTGCACCTTGAACTCATGCACTTGTTGTACGTCGCTCTGGATAAGAGCGTCTGCTAAATGCCTGTAATGTAATAATGTAATGCGGTACTTAAAGCAATTGTTAACTTTTGCAGTCAACGGAGCCGGGCGATCTGTCGGTATAACCGGAGCCGCGATGGAGGTGAACCACACAGCTGATATCCTGGGCACCGCCTATCTGGCCGTGGAGTACGTTGACTCGCTGCTACCGGCCAATCCACTGCAGGAGCCCATGAAGGACGCCTGGGACTACATGATGGACAACTACACCAAGTTCCAGATCGCCACGTGGGGCTCCCTCTTCGTCCACGAGTTCATCTACTTCGTCTTCTGTCTCCCCGGATTTATCTTCCAGTTCTTACCCTTCATGCAGAAATACAAAATACAGCAGGTGGGGATTCTTCTAGAAAACACTGTGTTCATCAAAATCCCTGGTTCTATCATTTTTAACACTGTAATTGGCCTTTTTATTGAAGAGTAAGCATGTACCTTAAATAGTTTACCATTCAGACCACTGAACATTAGCTAACAGGACCAGTTAACATTATCTGGACTCCATTTTTGTATTTTGCTCAACTGATACCATCCACATTCGACTCGTCATTGAAATAATATCTTTGCTGTTTGGTCTTGTTAGGATATTTTGCCCTTATTCGTGGAGTCAAATGCAGGACGATGAAGAACACGCTGACAAAGTTTCCTCAGAGGATTTGTGGTTTAATTCAATGCGCAAGGGAGAGAATCTCTGCCCATCACACTGTGTGGTGTCTAGATATACAGTTTTCATTCATACACATCAAAAGGTTGAGTTAAGTGGTGGACCGGAGACAAATGGTCTTGTCCCTTCCTGTGGACCCTCGCAGCCATTTAGCATAGGAATGTGACCTCCTTGCTGCAGACACTAGAGGTGTTATACGGAGACACACTACAGAGGTGCTAGACATACAGGCATACAAACTACAGACACAGCATGGTAGGGAAAGGAAACACAATACACTACATACAGTCTAATATATATATAGTACTACATAGTTACTAAAACAGGGAACCTATCAGTCTCTTATTTTTATAGGCTGGAGTTTCAATGGTTATTGCTGTAATCTTTTTTTTCAACTAAAATAATAAAAACTACACGGTACTGCAATAGTCTGTGCCACTCCTGACACAGTTTTCTCCTTTCACTTCTCTTGAAGGTGTTTTTTTCCATTATTATTATTACAATTTTTATTTGTTTTTTTTACAGGACAAACCTGAGACGTGGGAGAAGCAGTGGAAGTGCTTCAAGGTGCTGCTCTTCAATCACTTCTGTATTCAGCTGCCCTTGATCTGCGGGACGTACCACTTCACCGAGTTCTTCTCCATCCCCTACGACTGGGACTCCATGCCCAGATGGTACTTACCGGGCACCATTGCATTACAGGCATTTAGCAGACGCTCTTACGCAGAGCGACTTACACAACTTATACATATCATTTACATTGTATTCAATTATACAGCTGGATGTATACTGAAGCAATGCAGGTTAAGTACCTTGCTCAAGGGTACAACGGCAGTGTCCCTCCCGGGAATCGAACCTGTGACCTTTATGTTACAAGACCCGCACCCTACCCATTATACTACACAGGCACCATCTCGCTGGCTGCAGCTCATATCATGGTGGCCTTTCTTTGTTTTTTACTTCCTGGCTCAGCAGAATGCAGCTGTCTAACACCTACACAGCTTAAATATTATCCACTCATGACACCACATCAATGGTATTTAAGCAGGACTTATCCAGGGCAACTTGGATATAAGCAAACACAAGTGTGTAGATCAGGAAATTGTAGTAGTACAATGGGAAGTGTAGTTCTGAGAGCCAGTGTAGTA
This sequence comes from Anguilla anguilla, assembly GCF_013347855.1. NCBI lineage: Eukaryota > Metazoa > Chordata > Actinopteri > Anguilliformes > Anguillidae > Anguilla > Anguilla anguilla. The sequence continues at coordinate 61,486,105 of NC_049205.1, forward strand.
CTGAGAGCCAGGCAGCGTAGACTCAGCTTGTCATCTACCTGGTCAAGGGTGAGCTAATAAAGTTAACAGAGCAAGTAAATACTGCCAGCTCAGCAAACAAAAAAAAAAGTGTTTTTGTGAAAATACATTTATTGGAGAAGAAAACTGTGCTTGCAGAACAAAAATATCTAAATGTAAATTGTTGTTCTGCTGGGTGTTTTCTTTACTGTGGTATTTCAAGTAATAAAAATATTTAACAGCACTACTCAGCCGAGTATTCAAATGTGCAAATATGTTATTTATGAAATCAGATATTTTAGCTGCATCACTGCATTGCTGCACATTCAGTGCAGTGCAGTTTTTGGCTGATAGTGAAGTCTTGCTGGCATCATAAAGTACAATGGGCATGTAACACAGAGCAGCGGTCTGAGAAGTGGAGAGTGATTGGTTGTGCCGGGTCTTCCAAATTCCATTCCGGTACATCCGGTGTGTACGCAGGTTTATAGGGGCGACATAGCTCAGGAGGTAAGAGTGGTTGTCTGGCAGTCGGAGGGTTGCCGGTTCGATCCCCCGCCCTGGGAGTGTCAAAGTGTCCCTGAGCAAGACACCTAATCCCTTATTGCTCCCAATGAGTTGATTGGTACCTTGCATGGCAGCCTTTCACCGTGTGTGTGTGTGAATGAGAGATATCATTGTAAAGCGCTTTGGATTAAAGCGCTATATAAATGCAGTCCATTTACCATTCCATTTTATGTGTCACCCGTTACACTGGCCAAATGGGCTATTTAGCTCAACACACTTACACTGGTTTAATCATAGATTAGGCCACAATAACATGTTTCATGTTGGGACACAGGAACAGTCTTCAGCTGCAGCTAGAATATCAGTTAGTAAATGATTGAGCTGATTAAATAATTGAGCGTGAAACACAGAAACAGATACGGCCCTCCTGGTGCACCTGTGGGTAATGCTCTCACCTGCACCTCAGGCCCTACCTGCTGGCACAGTGCTTCGGCTGCGCAGTGGTGGAGGACACCTGGCACTACTTCCTCCACCGACTCCTGCACCACAGGAGGGTCTACAAGTACATCCACAAGGTCCACCACGAGTTCACTGTGAGTACCGCTCCCCCCCCTCCCCGCCCCCCCGTCTCCCCAACCATGGTTTTCCCATCTTCATGCAGCTCAAATGTGGCCAATAGGAAGTGGACATGTGGTCTTTGCAACTTGTTTGAGATTGCAAAGACCTTGTGTCCAGGTCCAGCCAAAAGGTCCTGCCAAATTTCAGTATTCAAGGAACCAAACTGATCTTGAACGCTTATAAGAGGTACAATAGCAGGAATATCTTCTCTTTTTTTGTAAAAGAGAAGCATTAGTCATGGTGAAGGGCAACAAAAAAACGTTTAGAGTAATGTCCTCTGTGACATCATTAACCAGACAGACCTGAACTTCAGCCTCTGCACTCCCTTTTCTGCAGTAATTTACAGTATGACATTTTAACCGAGTAAATCACAGTCGAAAATTTAAAAGAAGATGCGTCTTACTGCCAAGTGCTTTGGGAAATTCATGGCAGTAAAGGTCTAAAGATAATTCACTTGAGGGTCCGTTACATTACATTACATTTATTTGGCAGACGCTTTTATCCAAAGCGACATACAATAAGTCCATACCGAAGGTCATTGGAACAACTACAAAACACAGGTCCAATACGGTACAATACTCATTTTGTACAGTTATTCATAGCCATGAACACATTATGAACACATTGAGTCCAGTTCACACAGTGAACATTACTCTGACCTAACCTATGCTAAGTCAAACTCGGAGGTATTACAAGCTGCAACATCAAGACAATGATACGAGGCACAGTAAGTGCTGGACCCAGTGAAGGAAGAGTGGGATGAAAGTCACGTGTCACGTGCTGCCCCTTTGTTTAAATTTTGTTTTGGCTGTTCCCCGCCCCCCCCCCCCCCCCCCCCCCCCCCCGCAGTCTCCCTTCGGAATGCAGGCAGAGTACGCCCACCCGGCGGAGACCATCATCCTCGGGGCGGGGTTCTTCATCGGGATCATGATCTTCTGCAACCACGTGACTCTGCTGTGGGCCTGGGTCACCATCCGTCTGCTGGAGACCATCGACGTCCACAGGTACGCCTGGGGGGGGGGGTCCCGGGGGGGACGCATGGGGGAGCAGTTAAAATGTCCAGTGTTATTTCACCTCTTCAACAGATAACATGTGGTCCCACTCTGGAATGTGGGATATAGATACAGATATGTATCTTTGTTTAAAACCATTGCATGCACTGAACGCGCAGAATATTTACCCCACCTAAAAAAAATTGTATTATTTCTAGTTTACAAATAGCCAAATTTCATTACTAGCTTCTCGTTTTACACTTCTGTTGAAAGGCCTTAGAGTATTTTAAATGGTTTGGCTTGGCACTGGTCCTGGTAATGGGCCTAGTCAAAATACAGACCCTGTCTGGGTGTAGTGATGTATGTGAACCACCAGGGGGCAGTGCGAAGCAGTCAGCTGTAATGAGCAAACCATAGAGTGAGTGCAATTTGTCAGGCTCCTCCTCAGGGGATCCTTTCCTTTTCTCTCCTCAGCGGTTACGACATCCCTCTGAACCCGCTGCACATAATTCCCTTCTACGCTGGGGCTCGCTTCCACGACTTCCACCATATGAACTTCGTGGGAAACTACGCCTCCACGTTTACCTGGTGGGATAAGCTCTTGGGCACGGATTCGCAATACAAGCACCACCAGCACAAGCAGGATCTGAAGAAGGAGCAGTGAAGTAATGGGGAAGCTTCGTTGTTTTTTGCGGTTTGTTTTTTTCCCACGCCCCTCTCTTTCTCTCTCATCTCTGGTTCTGTTCAGTTCGGTCCCGTGAACAGTGAACGCGGCACGAATAAAAAGAAAGAGAAGGCCCTCGTTAAATCCCGACACGGCGCTTTGACTTATAATGTACGCAAACGTTTGTTGTCTCCGATACTTATGCAACGTGACGCCCACGCGCGGTTTTGGCGGTTGCTGAAACCTAGAAGCGCGCTGCGTAAGAAAAAAGCGACTTGCTGGAAAAAAGACAGCACGCGGTGGTTTAGATTGAATGGAGGCCAAAGTCATGTTGGGATTTAGTACGGGGAAATTTTCCAGACTTTAGCATTCTTAATTCATCTTTTCGCGGTGCATCATCGTTAATTTGACCGATTATCATCATTAGCGTTTTAGTTTTAGGTTTGAGCCGTGTGCAAAACAAATCCCTTTTGCTGCTGGACTCTAATGGCTACTTATTGCAGATTTACTATTGGCAGGATCTGTGGCGCAGTGTTCTGATATTACCATGGAAGTAGCTGCAACATGTAATAATTATAAAAATGTATTAGATTCCCTGGTGAGATTTCCGTCGGCATGCAATTATAATTCTTCTCCGAAATAAATTACCCAGAGTGCCTTTCTTTGAAGAAAAACATCGCTCTCCCTTTCTGCAGTGAGCTCACACGGTTCAGGCATCACGACGGAAATCAGCAAATGGAAAGTCATGATTATCAGTTGTGCGTACAGGACAAATTAAAGACCAAAATGTGCTTTACATGAAACTCACTCACTGTATATATGTCTGAACACTTTTATAAAGGGTAATAAATTGCATTTTGCAGAGCACTTTACATATCATATGTCAGACTTAAACACTACTATTTCCTTTTATTTTGCTCAGACATTAGCTTTGTATTAGTTTTTTTATACCTGAAATATCTTGAAAATAATCTACCAGCTAAAGATTGCTGGAACACAAATCTGTTTAAAAATATGGAGCCTTTTTTTTTGCCGGATTTCCCTCTTCTTTATGACAAATTTGTATAAATGTTCAGAATACCATTGGATAAAATTGCATGGACATAGCATGTTAAAGTATGTTAAACTGAAATAGCATTTTTGTTGATATTAGAAAGTTGTACAAATGAAACTCTGCAAAGCTGTAAAGGACATCAAGCAAGTTTATTTTTTCAATATGAACAAGACAGTGTATTATTGGCCCTTACTGGACAAAGACTGAAATTGTTTTGTATGGGCACAGGGTGCATCTGGGCTTCTGAAATGTCAGTGGAAGCGGAAGAGATGATATATGGGATGTTTCATTTGAAAACTACAGTATATAACACTTTGCCCCCATTTTCTGTTCGACCCTTTGAAGAGCAGGTTTTTTTGGAATGGTTCTGCAAAACTCTATGTCAGCGTTCTAGAACTCCACTGCTTTCGATTGCCAGTAGTGATTGTTGCATCAGAATTGGAATGTTCAGTTAAGAACATTCCAATCAAATATCTTATATACCTTAAAGGGTCAATAAGAACAGTAGCAAATGCTGTATGGTGAACATCTGCCACATCTGAAAATAAGTAGGAAGCCCCTTTCATACAAATGTAGATTTCATACTTGTTTGGGTGATACCTTTGAAGTGACCTCAGTGTGCTACATATGTACTAATAGAACTCACACACAGACACAGACACAGACACATTCTAGAATCGGGACAAATCATTCTTTGTCTTTGCATTTCATACAAATAAAATTCTAGCTGAAAGATGAACTAAGCGTATCAGAGTGTGCTTTTCCCCCCCCCACAGGGTGAACCATTAAAAACGGTTTTGTAGCTTGTGAACAAATGTAAAGTAAAATACATAATTTAGTCTCTGCATTACTGCACAAGCATCTACAGGCTTTATGCTGTCGTAGGTAGAGACTACCGTGTATTTTATTAATGTTGGCAGTGTTCCGGAACTTCGTGCTTCCTTACAGTGAAGACAAATGGCCGCCTGTAAATGTGCTATGTCAGTAGGCCTCTACAAGTTAAAAAACAAATTAATAAATAAAGAAAAGAAATAGCTAGTCTTTCTGAACCGGCAGCATTTTTTACGGTTGTGTTTTGTTCTCTCTCCCAGCGACTGTAATCACAACTCCGCACACAGCCCTGGTGGCGCGTTTCACAGAAGTGCTGCAAACGGATGAAAGGCGCCTCCTTTTTTTTTAACCGTTCCCCGACTTGCATTAGCTGCTGTTTCAGCTGCTGTTCAGACATATTCCGAAAACTCGGCGAGGGGGGGGGCGGCTGTGTCCCTGTGGACCAGTGGTCATGCTTTGCAGGACTGGATTTACTGCAGGGTGGGAGACGACCAATGGGAGGATAGTTTCACAGAGGCTTTGAAAAGCCTACATCCACAGACTACTGTATAATGTCGTCTGACAGTTTACTCACGCTACACGACCTTGTGGTGAACAGATTTAAACAGTTAAAATGCAGCGCAAACAGGGGGGTTATGCAGGCCCGTTACGCAGTATGGGACAGGTATATAACGAAACGAAGGTAGAAAACGCCAAAGTGACCAGGTGGTGGTGGCACTGGTGATGAGGGTTCTGGTGACACCGTAGGGGGTCGGGGAAGATTAAGAAAGTAATAGTAAATATGAAAGTCAACATAAATAGAATATCAACATTTTTTCCGTCACTTGATATTCCACACATTGACATACTCACTCTGTGATGAAATACTTCCTTAAATATGTGCAGAATTTACATTTTGTTCATTGGCATGTATGCTTAAAACAATAATCTGATGCATTTTACCATAATTTTTTTAGAGATATTTACCAATGGCGGAAAAGAGGGGGGTAGCCTGGAGCCTATCCCAGCATACATTGGGTGATGGGCAGGAATATACCCTTGACAGATTGCCTGTCCATCGCAGGGCACATGCACACAATTCACTCACACACTCAAACCTACAGGCCAATTAGGCTCCCCGTTTAGTCTGACCTGCATGCCTTTGCAGTGCGGGAGGAAACCAGAACATCTGGAGGAAACCCATGCAGGCAGGGGGAGAACGTGCTAGCTCCACACAAAGTGGCATATAACCCTGACTGTATGCATTAAATATCACATAGAAACTGGGATTTAATATCTCACACACTGCTTTTGGAACGACCTGTAAAATGAATCAAATTCATCCCAGATTCATTGCTTTCATCTTGTCTCGGGGACAGGAAAAATTCTGATTATTTGAGAAATTCAGTTTTAGAAATGTTCCATAAAATATCCTCATACATTATAATCAGCACTCACCAAACTGTCATTCATAATTTGTCGGTTCATCACATTTTAAATGTGCAACTTCAGTGCACATCTTCGTTTGTCATATTCTTCTTCTGGTACAGATACGCTCATGTATCATTCCTTGCGCGCGACAGTAAAGCCACGCCCCCCAAGGGCTGTCCCCGCCCTTTCACCCACAGCGAGCGCTTGTGCGCTGTGTATCCAATACGTAATACTGCTGTAGTTGCGTGTGGACAGGTACGGAGCGCACATCCGCATTAAGCGGTGCAGAAGCAGAGAGAGAGAGAGTGAGGGAGAGGGCTGTGGATATCAGATAAGAATTTATCCAGAAAAAAAAAAAATAGACTCGGCGAAACAGAAGCAACTAAAATGAAATTATTCCTTTCCCTGGTGGTGTGCGGGACGCTGGCAGCCCTCGTCGCGGCGGAGGAGAAGAGCTCCGCCGACGAAGGGGGCATCTCGTTCGAGTACCACCGTTACGAGGAGCTGAGGAAATCGCTGGTGTCGGTGTGGCTGCAGTGTCCCACCATAAGCCGAATCTACACCATCGGCGAAAGCTTCGAAGGGAGGGAACTGCTCGTGCTGGAGATGTCCGACAACCCTGGCGTGCACGAACCCGGTCAGTGATGCACATTAGGCTACATATAGCCATCCTGCATATAAATGTGTGTCTGTGTGTAAATATATATATATATATATATATATATATATATATATATATATAGTAGACCACATCCATGATTATTTAAATGCATCATTCCCGTTTACAGTACCACATACATTTGAACGGTATTAGCATGAAAATTACAGACTTTCATATATACTTGCATTATTCGAATCCCATAATTTTCCTTCTGTGTCACGATAGAAATCGTACGCTTCCTAGCAAATGGAAAGCCATCGTCGTCATTTTGCTTGGAACGATGACTCAATATCCGTGGGCGGTCGTAGCCAAAATGCAATTACGTGACGCTTCGTAACTAATCACCTTGTAACCTATGTGTCGTGTAACTACGGTGCAATAACAGACGGGCCTGCGATGTATTTTGAAACACACTGGAAAAAAAGCAAACATGTTGACCAAATAGACGACTGAAATAATGAGAACCAAATTAAGAAATCAAATTTTTGGTAAATTTGAATTGCACTGATAAACTGTAGAATCTGATGGATGCCAGGATATTTCCGAAAGACGCATTTTGCTGTTATGTAGGCTAGTCAATCGGATTCAGCCTACTTCATGTTTGACGGGCCACCGTGCAAATTAATTAGCATTTATTTCATTTTAATTTTGAAGCGGAGTTATTGACAGAGTTCCGTGACTCCCTATTTGTACATGTCTTCCTGTCACCGTAACCATGGATTGACCAGTCTCCGTGATCGAACAGAGAACCACCGAAAAACCGTTTTTCTCTCTCTCTCTCCAGCATATAGTGTCTACAGTATGTTGCATTTATAACGGTCCTGCTGCAACATTTGAGCCAATCCTGACATGTCTGTCTCCCCCGAGTGAGTGGTCTGGTCTTGATGCCGCCGCGTTCTCTTAGCGACTGACCCTGGCATCCAGAAATACTCCCCGCTCCGCAATTCATCAATGATTTATGAAATAATCCAGGCTGCAACTTCAAATATCTCCATCACGCCTCCGCGCGGCAGCGCTGTTCAAAAGGCAGCCGTGTTTTGCATAGATCAACTGAGAACGATCAGTTCGGTAAAGATCTTTTTTTGGGGGGGCACAGACAAAATGGGAATTGTGTCTTAGTTTACAATGTTTTTGTTGCTCGGTCTGTGTGTGTGTGTGTGTGTGTGTGCTTACAAGCTAATACCTTATCCGGAACAGCAGATGTTTTCTTTGAATAACGATGCCCGGAGTGATGAGAAATTAATGAAACACAGACCACACAGTGAAGGGGGGGGGGGGGGGGGGGGGGTATTTCTTAACACAGGGCCGTTGTGGATATTGAATAGCCACACCTCTGGGTGTCTGCGTCAAAAGCGGCTTGTATTTGAGTTGTTAAATGTCACTCTGCTGGTTTCCCCCATTAGCAGCCTGACATTGGCAACCAGAAACTGCTGTTGTGTAGTGAAAGACAGATATTTAAGCCTTTGCGTGTTTGGTGTTTTTTTTTTCGTTCTTTCTTCAGTTTACACTCCATTCTGGTTTATATTAATGGCATACTGTTTGAATGAAAGAGAAGGCAAAGGACATAGCATAATTCAGAATAATTAATAATTATTAGATTGTTTGCACTGCCAGAGGACTGCAGTTAAATTCACTCTGACAACAGTACATTTCTCTCTCAGTGGGGTTATGTATAATTATATATAGGCCCTCAGACAGAAAAATATACTGTGTGTGAATTTAACACTAACCGTCTGACAGCGTAAACAGCAGTCTAATAACTCTGCTTGAATTATGCTTCACCGTGTAGCCGTTCAAGGGCACGTACTTACGTTCTGCAAAAAAGAACTTTCTGTTCTTTTTTTTTTAACTGTATTAAATTTCTGGTCCAAAAGTTATATGAACTTTCTTGCTAAAATTAACTTGGCATTCGTTTATTAAGCATAAAAACATGTTTAGATGGATGTGCTCAAAGCACACATTTCACAAAGCACAAATTGAGAATGGTTCAATATGTCCAAACAATGCTATCACTGGTTTATTTGTTTATTCAAGTATATATATATATATAAAGTCAGGATCACAGCAGAACCTTAGGTGCACTTGAAGCAGACATTACATTACAGGCATTTAGCAGACGCTCTTATCCAGAGCGACTTACACAACTTTTTACACAGCATTTTTACATTGCATCCATTTATACAGATGGATATATACTGAAGCAATGCAGGTTAAGTACCTTGCTCAAGGGTACAACAGCAGTGTCCTACCCAGGAATCGAACCTGCGACCTTTCGGTTACAAGCCCAGTTCCTTACCCACTGTGCTACACTCCGCAGACATAGCACTGAAGTCCCAAAGAGAACAGGCGAACAGTGTTTGCGCTAAATCACACGCAGGGCGACGTTTTCCCAGAATGCCGTGGCGTTCGGCTGATTAAACTTAATGCCCTCCGGTGAGTGTGAAAGGCGCGGTGAGTTCGCCCCGTAATTCCTGCAAATATGGCGTTCCCCCGATGAGTGCAAACTTGTCCTCATCGATCGATTTCAATTCATTATCGTTTCCCTTTGTGTGCGCGCGCCTGCCATGCCCACACTGGGCGTGATGACACCAGAGGCGCTGGGCTCTCTAAAAGGCTGTCGTTCGGTTTGTTAAAGAAAACATGCAGTAAAATATTCAGGGTGAAACCAACACTAGTAAGAGTGCACTTTTTCTCTGGTGGGGGTACTTCTGATCGATCTTGGACATGTCGAAACTCATCTTCCTGTGTATTGCCCAGGCAGGCAGAGTGTACATTGATGTCACTGTATTTACAAATGTATAGTTTGGATGCTGTAGAAACAATAGAATAACAATAAATATTTTTGGAAAATAACGATGGCTTCATAGCCTCTTGTAAATGACCAAGAAAGACTATCGTGGGAGCTTCCAAATCTACAGAACAGACAGTAATTTAACTGGAGTCTGGACTGGACTTTTACCTTGTGTTTAAAATGCTGAGGTGTATAACTGGAAATAGAGAATAAAGAGTAGATGTTTTATTTCAGGTGCCTTATCTGGACCTTGTCCATAACGTGAGTTCAGTGGAATAGCCCATGAATGAACCATCAAAGTGTTGCCATTTCGGTGGGTCAGATCACTTCCGGTTCCTTGTTTTTTTTTTGTTGTTGTTTTTTTTGGGCCTATGGCTAAACGGAATAGGATTTTTGGATCCCGTTCACCTATCATGTCGTCCTTTACCTATGTGAAGCCATGACAGTAGAAGTGCCTCAAGGTGACGCCTATAGCCTACTCACGGGACACTTTCAACCAATGGGGATGAAAACAGTGAAGACAAAAAATAAATAAATAAATTCCTTGAAATAACTCTTTCCTCATAAACATGGTTTAATAAGCTTATATAATATTCTGTTGAATGTTTATCAAAACTCAACCGACATTTATTGGTGTGTGTATACGACTAACAGCTCAAGTAATGTAAATATTCAACCACACTGGACGCAAATTTATTTTGGCTTTAAAAATATATGTAGGCCCATTTGCTCAGAAAAAATGTAACTTCTACATATAGGCCTCAGTCCTTACTGCAATGGAATAACCCATAGCCTTTGACGGTGTTGATTTAATTACGTTAATTTTTCAGAATAGATATTACAAAATGATTAAAAAGAACAACAGAACGCACGTTTGGCAAATTTTACCAGAACTTGACGCATTATTTATTATAAAGACTTGCATGCGGTGGTTTGTACCTTGTGCGCGTGTCAAAGCGAGCAAATAGTCTCCATTGTTGACGCGTGTGCATTCGAAAAGCGTAGGCCTGAAGGAAAACCATGCATTCGTAAATATCTCATTAGTTATCCGGCTAGTACCATATGAGTCACACCGAGAGTTTTATTACATCCAGATGAATTTCTATATTGGTTCGAGTCTGGTTTCTAGGGTAACCTGCTCCTCGCCGCCTAACTGGGGCTAATGTAGGCTACGATAAGCACAGAAGCAGAGCGGCCGACGGAGTCCTGCGCTATTAAGCTTGCGTTGAAATTTAAGGTTCATCAAAAATAGCCGTTGCCGTGGCGACAGATAGGATTATCGCGGTGAGCCGTGGTACCTCGTTGGCTGGCGGACTCCTTGGCCTGAGGTGCATTAGCGTGTGACCGACCGTCTGCCGGTCTATTTGACAGGGCCATCTGGACGCTGCGGCGAGGCTCAGACTGATCATCCTTTAGCAATCGCGGTTTATTTTCCATCATAGCGATTAGAACTACGGTTGCTATGCAGTGCTGGCCGAGGCTATGTTTTCCCCGAGCCCATCAGTCCGCCGAAAACATGCAGTTCGGGATTCCTTGCGTTTTGTCCGTTTCAGCTTTTAATTTATCACTCGCGCACACGCCATTAGATTTGCAGGAAATTGCTGCTGCTCTTTCCTGAACCTTTTTTGCTAATCAACCAGATGTGAAGAGGAAAGATTTTAATTGGAGCCGTTTAAGAGCCTAATTAAGATTCCTTTGCATAAAACGCTGTGGCAGCAGTTTGACTTTCTTCCGATAAAGTTTAACTTTGAAATAAGTGGAAGCACGTGCCTTTTGTCTCAATGTCGAGCACGTCAGCATGAACCCAAACTAATCAGCCTACAAAAATATCCTGTCAGTTTGACAATCTGCAGCAAAGGTTTGTGTTGTGAACAAGCAGGACATACATCACTCTAGTATGGCAGGGAGATTTGCCAAGGATCTGGATACGATTGGATTTTGGTATACATACTGCAAACAAGATTGTTATTTCAGGGTAGAGAGGACTACATAAATCTATAACACTCTATCAATCAGAAGTGACATTTTTTCAGCACATTCCCGCGAAAATGATCACAAAGCTCATTGCACCTGCAGAAAATGGCTGCTGGGGGAGCCTTGTGTTGCATTGTACTGACAAAAACGAGGCTGACCAGACTGCACATTTTAATCCCACAAGGAAAGTGTACTACATTGCCCATCTCTCCATGTCTAGCTGTATGAATGAGCATCATTAGTGCACCCTGGCTGCATAAGAGGGTATGCAAAACAAGTACATAATTCATAATTCTCTGTAACGTTGTGACTGTTGCTCCATACTGGTCGACGTAATAAGGATTCCACCTGGTAAATTTTAAATAATAACAGCCGTTTATGCCATATAATTATCTATGCGGGGTGTTTTTTTGTTTTTTTTCAGGATTCCTATTAATATGTCTTGAACATATTAATACTTTTCCTCAATATAAACATACCACACGCACACACACACACACACACACACTCACTTCCCACACACACACACATACACTTCCCACACACTCCCAAGTCATCTGTTTGACATGAGAGAATCCTGGCGTGACTTGCTCTGCCCAAGAGACCAAAGAGAAGCAGGGGCACGTCGCTCATTCCGCAGGGGCGATATAAATAGAGGGGGAGGGAGACTGGAGACGTCTGGAGACGCTCTAGGTCCAGGACGTCGCCCGTCTCTCCGCTCCTGACCATATTAAAGCGGCACAGCCTTTCGCCACATGGGGTGTCTGCGTCATTACAGTCTTCCCCCTTATACGCGTTCCGAGGCCGGGAAAGGAGCTGGAGAGCGAAACGATTTTTACCAGCGTGCATTTACGCATCATACTTATGCACAGGTTTGGGCGTAGCAATTCGAGTTCAGTCCATTCAAAACTGGGAACAAACTGCAATTCTGTTCATCAACAGAAAAATCCCCATGGAACAACATTATGGAAATGTCAGCAGTTCATAGAGTAGAACCTTTCTACTACTACTACTGCTGCTGCTGCTGTGAATACTACTACTGCTAGTACTACTGATGCTGCTAATACTACTACTAAAATTGAAAAGAATAGTGTGCTTTATAGTATTATTTGTACTATCATACATAGCTTTCAAAGTTCTTTTCAAATAAAATGAAATAAAAGTAGAGAGTAGGAATAAAGAGAAAGTCAGCTTGTGCACCAAAATGTAAATTGCAAACCAACAAAGCAGCACATGGAGAACAAAAGCCAGTTGACATCTAAGAGAATAATAAAAGTTCCACATGTTTAAAGGCACATCTAGACAATAGGATTTGCATGAGCATAGCAGATTCATCTCTGCTTCATGTAGTAAAAGCTGCAGTATTTCCTTGCTTGCTTCCTGGAAGCCAAACAAAATGCAGAAAGTCACAATTACAATATTTGTGGCCTGCATGCGCATTTCTCCCCCTGACGATTGCCCCTTTGCAGAACACAGTTGTGAGTTTTTCCCCCTTTCTGTTACAAAGCTCTTCTGTCACTCAGTATCTGTCAATCAGGGGCGAGAGCACACACAAAAATACACTCTACAGGCCACACCCCTCAAACCAACTCTCAGGAGAAACAGAAGATGTTTACCAGTTGTTTACAGACAAAGAAGACTGTGTCTGTGCACTTAAATCCTAAACCCATTCGCGGAATTATATATTTTTTGAGACACAAAACCTCTCCTTGGTTTCTTTAAGATCATATTTCATGCCTAATTAAGGACTGTTTTGTCTGCGTGGGACAAAAAATAACAGACGTTGTTTGAATTGGCGAGATGGTGAGAACAGACGAGGGCAGTTGTGTGGATGTGATTCAGAAGAGGCGGGCCTACGTGCTGTCAGTCATCAACACATCACCAGCGCTATGACAACGACAGGGTTTATGGTCTGATACATAAAAGCATTAACAAAGAATAAAGCCTCATGTCCATCAATCAAATTAAGCAGGAAGACATTGGTTTGTGTGACAAACATCATTTTAATTTGACTGTGATTGCGAGGTAATAACAACCTCTGCAAGGCATTTTATAAAGAAGATAAGGGATACCTTTACCCTAAAAGGCATAATTCTTACTATATTAAGTTAATGCCATAACAGCAGTCTTTCTATGGTAAGGTAAATACTCTAGCAGGAGTCATTCTATGGTAGGCTAATGCTCTAGCAGGAGTAATTTTATGGTGCGCTAATGCTCTAGCAGCATCCATTCTATGGTATGCTAATGCTGTATACCAATTCTGTGGTTGCGTTTAGAGATAGCTTGCCCATCTGTTTTAAACCGCTCAGATGGTTGGCCGGAAACCTTTTCTCTTCTCTCCGCTTCTCCACCACTAATCAGATCCAGTCACTGTCATTATCTCGCCGACAGGATAAAGCGATCCTCAGCCAAAATGACACGCTGTCGCTATTTGAGATCCACTTGCTGGGATATTCTTCTAAAAAACCAGAAGGCCAGTGTCCTGTTTCAGAGCGCAGGGACTTTCTTCTTCTTAACACAAGAGTTGAAAGAAAGATTTGAAAATAGGATGGATGTGCTCAATACTGAGATTTCCAAATGTTTCAAAATGTACTAGAATTCTACAAAATGTACTTACTTTACCCTCCCGTCTTAAAATACTACAGAAGAATGATACACGTTCCAAATATAGAGTCACGCTTTATTTGGTCAGAATGTATCAGTCGTGTGGTGAAAACGTAAGTGATGCAATCATGTCTGTAAACATTTGATTGGGTCCACATACAGTCAAATTAAAGAAGATTCTAAAATGTCTGAATGTTGATTCACTGATAATGGTAGGTAAGTTTTCCAGAACGTTATCATTGATTGTTATATAATTTGATATATCATTTGATATATTCCCCTCATCTGGGATCAAGTGTGGGGAGTTTGGGCTGGGATTAGTGATTTGTTCATCTAATTTTCTGTTCTTCCCAAATAAAGGGAGCTTTTTAAAGGGTTGTTAAAAGCAGTGTAGCTACAGTATGTTTTGAAAACAGTCCTCCTTAAAATGTTACATTCTTCAACATCACAGAAATATATATTTCAGTATCAAGGCTCAAAATACATTTTGGCTGTAATATTATCCATTGGCAGCACTCACAATATATGTTAAACATTATAAGCAACATAATATCATTGTAGCTGTACAACGGATTGTATTCCATTCAGAAGCATAATTGGATTGTTCTGGTCAAAATTCATGCGTTAACTCCTGCACTGTATGCGCCAAATGAAGCATGAAAAGACGGAATTGCAGATACATTACTAAATACGCATTCAGACGTGTTTTTTCCTCATGTATTTACATCCCCTTAAACGGCTCTGACGTATGTGCGTCCTTGCCTTTCTGGAGGGAAATTTCTGGGATATCATAATGATTCAGTCTGAACACGCGCGCGCGCACGCACACATCCACACTGACACGCACTTCAAGATATGTCTACCTGAATGTTTAAGTAACATCCTTTATATGAATGAAATAACAAAGTGTAAATTTCCACTCAAAAAAAAAAAAAAAAAACATCTTAAAAAATAGCTATACTACAGAGAAGTAAAACGCTAGATCTGTTAGCAACCCGTCATCTTGTCTCCTCCTTGTGTCTCAGTTTCCACGTTGGGCTGCGCCTTGTTTGAAAGAGCAATATTTATTTACATCCACCACCGCCTATTAGCTTTTAATTTGTGATTGCTACGTCTGACAGCCTACGTGTTTAAGCATGCTTAATCCCGTGGGAAGGGGGGCAGCACTCTTAGAATGTGCCTGACGCTTTATGATACAACATATTAAAAAATGAATCGTTGGCACGTGATTGATGCATTAGCCCTGGATTGCGTCTGTGCCGCAACTTCCACCAGCTGTTCCGGCGCTCCTTAGCTTTGGTCAACACCGATCCATTTAGCCGAGTGAAGACGGCGCCTTCGCTATTAATGGGCTCTCGCCTCAGCAAAGTGCAAACGAGCGCGCTAATTTCCCTCCCGGGGAGGACGCGTGCCAGGGCGAGCGTGCTGTGGAGAGAACAGGCAGCACGCGCCGAGCACCTGGTGCCCGCTCACCCCGGGTCTGGACAAATAATATATATCCTAAATTCATTCAGCAGACAAAAAGAAACATGGAAAAAAAAACAAACCAAAAAAAAAAAAAAAAACGCCAGCACTATTATATATATACTTTTTATTTTTAAGAAATGTATTTCCATGTTTGTCTCCTTATCTACTGACCTACCAGTAGCATTGTGCCCGTTTAAATGCAAATCCTGGAAAGTCAGCATGGCCAGTAGTAAAAAAAATAGTAATGGTTATATGAAAATTATATAACGGATAGTTCCGTCCTGGATGCTAATTGGTTAACCAGCCATCCTGGATCTCGTTTCATAATGTAATGTTTTGCTAGCCAGTCCATGCGCATCGTGTATGTTCCTCCAACCCCGTCTGTTTATGCGATATTCAAAGGTAATCAACAAACAGCAACCTCCCATGACAGTTAAAGGCCTTTTCCTACTACTCTTCTATTGTCATCTTTATGTCCAAACGAACACTGTTTTTAGAGTGAGTTGAAAAAAGATTTGTCTCTCCCCCCCGCCCGCCCCATGATTGAGCAGCCATTGATGTCCTATAACTTTCACCTCCTCAAGAGAGTAATTTCAGTTCTGAACCAATCAAATTCACCCCATCCTCTCTAATCAGACCCAAGGGTTTTAAGTGGCTAATATTAAATGGTCGTTTTTTTTTTTTTTTTTTGGTTTGGTGGTAAGGCCCCTGGGGGATTTCGGGAAGAAAACGAGCTCCACCTGGCCCCTTCGGCATGTTCTCAGGTCCCCCGTTGTGGGGGCGATCTAAAACCAGACACTCTCTCTCCTCGTTGTGACGAAGATGACCCGATAGGCGATGGCAGGAAGTCTGTGGCACTCTAGAAGACCTTTAGCTCTGTACACACTGTTGTTCACAGCCTTTCCTACCACAGCTAACTCATCCCTGGTTTAAGCACTGTTGCTAGGTCTTATACCTTCAATATCCTGCACCAATATAAAACACACAGGGCAACAGCACAGTGCTGTATTGACCAGTATGCAAAATGCCAGATACACGATAAACAGATGTTGTTGACTTGGAAAAGATTGTCACAAACTAAATGTATACATTCAGATTTATTTTATTTTGTAGTCGCCTTCCATGTTCCCTTGTATTCAAAAAGCACAAATTGAAATCCTTCAAAAAATAATGTTTTGGTATTTGTCTGTTTTCCTGCATTATTTAATAATATAATAATAATAATAATCTTTTTTATATATCACTTAGCCAAACAGAATTACAAAGTGCAACATAAGCATGAAATGGTAGCATAGTAGCGTGAAATAACCTGACAGCAGTCTGCAGATTTGAAGAGCAGACATTTTGGTACTGTCCCAAATGTCTGTTGCTCTCCTTTTGCCATTCCCTAAATAAGCTGTCAGTACGTCCATTTAGATTGTCAGGAATAACATTAGGTGTGGTTAGAGCAGCCTGCCTTACAGTAGTTGCTGTCATCGGTAACTGAACGAGTTCTTTTCTTTTTAGACGAAGCGTGTCTGCTTCACGTGAAAAACGCACCTCGTATGTCGTGTGTTACATGTGGCAGGAGGGGTTTTCAGCCTCGGTGAACAGTGGAAAATTTTTACAGCGCGCCGAAAACGTCAAAATAAAATTGGACGTATTGTGGGAAGAAATAAAATGAATTTCCGATTCAAGGGCCCTGTGTGTCGTCAGGGTGATTCTGAGGGGGTCGACCACGTAACCAGGAAGCTAAAATGGAGGTGACTCATTCCAGTGATGAGGAAACTGCAGACGTTTTTCAGCACTTACCACCAGTCCTTTCAGTGTACTGTGGATTAAGTATGTCGCAAGCCACTCGAGTCGTTATATTTTAAGCCATATTCGATGCGACCATTTGGTGTTGTTTCTTTGCTTTTTGAAGCAAAGGGTAGGTATTATGTGCCCTCTCAGCTGAAGCTCACATTTGCCAAACTGTGATTCGATTTAAATGATCCTGTTTGAGGTGTAAGGGGACACACACACAAAAAAGGCATCGAAGCAGCTGTTTGCTCATTCTACTATAAAATCCATTAGTTGTGACGTGATGCCTGTTCATCGGTTATATTGTGTGATAGTGGACATCCGGACACCTGGGATTCCTGTTGTACATTTCACCAGGTTTCAAATGACACTCTGGCTTTTGGGGGGTGGGGATTTTAGGGGGGGGGGGGGGGGGTGGGTGGGTAGATTGCAATCTCAGACCCGAGGGGTCAGGTCTCTCTCGGGGGTGCCCCCCCTGGCTCCCCCGTTATTTGAACCCTGCTGTACATCCTCTCTTCACAATTAATGTGTTAATGTACTGAGTGGGTCTACAGTAGCTGGCACAGGCAATCTCAATGGTATGACCCACCGTAGGGGTGTTTGAAATTTCAGTTTCAATTTCACTTTGAAAATGGCGGGGAAAACAGTTGAATTTGAATATTTAATATAATTACTTAGTTTATGAAAAGGTTGTAGTCCCCCCTTAACCTTATGTTTTTATTTCATTCAGTGGGATTCAAGTCTCAATTAGTTGTTGTCAGATCCAAACCCCCCCCCCCCCCCCCCAGTTTAAAGAGATGGAGGCGGAGCCACCAATCACCATTGGCGCTGTTATCTTTGTTGTCACCTACATACGTCATGATTGGTGTTGGAGTTCCTCTCTGGTTTCTATTCAGAAAGTGGTAACCACAGAGTGCTCTGCAGTGACGAGGCCAACATCCAGTGCCAATCATATTACCCCTGATCTGCGTGCAGACCACAGAATCAGAATGGAAAAAAAAAAAGTTTTTCTGTCCTGAAGTAGCCTCCAGCGTTTTCATTCAGGAGAAATGGTGACGTGTTTTGTCACATGTGCCACAGAAATAGAAGGCAAGAGGGTTAATTAGCCCTCGTTTCCAAAAATCGTGGCACATACAGTTTCATTTTTAGCCTTAGCGCCCTGTAATCGCATCCCTCTGTTCCGACTCTGCCCAATGGTAAACAAATATTTTTAGGGCATCTGTTTTGCGTGTTTGTGAAAACGTTAAAGAGTGATCTTTTTTTTTTCTTTTCTTTTTTCTTAATCTAATTCAGTTTTAACTGAATAAAAAAAAAATTCAGGGGCCAACCCAAGGGGAGAGATCTTGGCCCAGAATCAGGAAATGTGTACACAAGACATACTGTAATATGTTGTTACTTTCCCACTCGCCATAGCTTTTGTCCAACTTTAGAGGTATTTTGGGATCAAAATGGACACCGGTCGGACCCTGGTGACTAATATCAGTAGTCCTGCTCCAGTTTGTATCAGTGATGCTTGCACCCCTTCACCCCTCCAATTAAAATATTCACCAGGCTTCAGGGTTAGATTCCCAAAAGTGTATGAAGGCAGGTCAAATGGAAATAGGAAGTCTATTTGTATGGAGGTTTAAGACCAAAAATTTATTGGGGTTATACAACAAATTTGTATTCTTTAGGGAATATCATTTGCTAAGTGTGACTACTGGCATAGGACATGTCAATATCTCCAAAGCACAAAAAAATGCATAATTTATAAATTATTCTTCATATAACTATTTTATTTTGAAAGTCAAAATATGAAGTGAACCAGTTTTATTTGGACTCTCTCCTTTCAACATGACCGCTGATTTTCAAAACCGGATGTTCAAAAGTCATCGAATAAAATTGTGGTCACTTGACGAAATGAAAGAAACATCACAAACAGTTATTAGAGCGCATTAAACTGAATTTCCGTATGCTAATTACATTGACCCACATAAAGCTGGCACCCAGAGCTTGTCCCGCTCAGAGAGAAATGACCTGATGTCCTGCCAGAGCTGGGCCGTGTCAGGGCGATAACAATATTTTTTAATGAACAGATTCGTCAGTCCTCGCTTATTAGCTTCCTGATTAGCTTATTAGCGTGGTAATGCTATATCCTACTCATTCCGGGGCTACTGAGGAATTTTGTTTTGCACAGCTTAAGTGTTAAATCTTTAAAACCTGATCTTACCAGGGCTGTGCAGAGACCTATGGAGAGCTTGTACATATCTAAATCATACGCGTTTGATCTGTAATCAAACAAACAAACGTACAAAGCAGCAACCAAAAAGCAGTAACCAAGACGGCCCTGATGGTGGCGCTGTTCAAGCCTACAGCCCTGTTTTCCTTCTCCAGTAGTATTCATAACACAAAGCAGAGGCCAGTCTAAGAGGCCAGATGTTGGTGTGGAAGACAAGAATCCATCTTACAAACGAGAGGCTATGAAGATACTTAGTTTACCTTCCTGTAGCTGAACACTGTTTGATATTTGAGTTGTGTTTCTTATTTATCCCCTTCTCTTGTCTCCCCCTCCGATTTGAATGGTATGAAGGAGAGGGCTCGGGATGCTGTCATTTTCAAATTCATTTACAAACTGTCATCCTCTGTTTTCTGTTGCTTCAGTATCTGCGCATATATTTGTGAACCACTGCAGTGTTTTTTTTTTTCCCATCCTGATAATATATTCCAATAAATTGGCAGTATGTTCCACTGCTCTTAGGGAGAATTGCATCCATTAAATGCCAGACACATCCGTCTTTACCATTACAAAACCCTGGGACAGTACGTCATTACAATCACAATTTACAATGTATCCATTTTGCAGGAGCTTTTAGCCAAAGCTAGTTACAAACTAAGTGCATTTCACATGGTAAGCAACTACTGCTATAGCGAACACACTGTGGTTTTTTTACATGCTTAATGTAACCTATCTGCGACAGTCTTGTGTCCTCAAAACAAAAAATGAAGCCTTTTTATATAAATAGAACATTAAAAGCTTTGGTTTTGATTTCATGATGATATAAGCCGTATCTTCAATATAGGACGAATACAGCTGAGCAAGTCTACGGTGTTTATTTACTTACCGTTTATTTACAAACCGTAGCCCGTAATGGAAATTCGTCTGTAGAGTCTAGCGTGAATAATTGTGCACACAATCTGCTGCAGTAGCCTACCACCCCCCCACCCCCATCACCCCCCGCACCGCTGCAACGTCAGGCGTTGGAAAGGAGATAAACAATCTGCCCCTCTCTCTCTCGAGATCGTTTGCTTGGGTTCGCGTTTTTCTAATTATTATTTTAACATTTCCTCTCCTTCCTCTCCTGCCGAATGCTGCTGCGGAGGACTCTCTGCCCGCGCTCATGCAGTTTTAACGCGCTCGCGGCTTTGTTCTGTGGCCCCGCGCCGCTCGCCCCGCGCCGCTCGCCACGCACCGCCCACGCTCCCCCGCCGTGATGCGTCATGCCTAGCCGCGCGGAACTCGAGCTTTGATGTCAAGGACGTGGGGGGGGGGGGGGGGGGGGGGGGGGGGAGCGGCATCTGAACGGGCACGCAGCCCCGGCCTGATAACGACTTGCTTCGTCACCGACGACGTGAATAAGCGCGGACGGCTTTGTTAGCTTTAATGGACTCCCGCTCTGAAAAATGATTCACCCCCCCTGTCTCTGATCTCTAATCGCAGAGTCATCAACCTGCCTTATAACGTCAGTCGACGTTGGGGGGAAAAAAAAAACCGAGCCGCGGGATGATTCAGAGATTGTACTGAGAGCCGTTGGTGGTGGAAACCCGGCTTGCAGCTTTAATGTGTCTTTCACACAAACGGGGAAAAGACAGCAAAAGCCGTGAAGCCCGCAGACAGATCACAGGATGAAGACATGACTGGACAGGCGCCGTATTATGTAGCATTGTTAGAACACTCAGGTCAATATACGAAAGGATTTTATATATCCTAAAGGATGTTCTAGAACGGCTACAGGCCTGTTTCCCCCAGATCCTTATGGCCACTTCTTTAGCTGGCTAATATCAGGGAAAAAACAGAGATTTATAAGTACTGAATACCGAAATTTGCTGGAATCTTTCCCAAACATTTCCATTTCAAGTTTCCCTGCCAGTGGATTGTGCTTCTTGTCCTGTCTTAAATCAGAAATCTCAATTAGGCGGTGATCTACCCCGCCAATCTCCGGCTCGTGAAGTTTGGCACGCTCCAGTGCCACACCCGGGCCACACACATCACTCATTGTTCTAAACCTTAATTCCTCCCCTTTGCGCACCTGATCATTTCTGCAGCATTGATACGACGAGCATCCGAGGTAGGAAGCGCCATGTCCCAAATGCAGGAGACGCGCTGTCTTTTGAAAAAAAAACTGGCAGCCCCCCCCCCCCCCCCCCCCACCAAACATCTCCGGCTACCCTAATTAGTCAGCCCTGTTAATACAGAAGTATTTCACCGGAAGACGACCTCATCCCAGCTCCACTTTTTTAATTACGCGCAGCAGAATGTCCGGCATTAAGCCGCCTCCGATGGAGGGCACTTTACGAACACATAAGAATGCGTAAACGATGAGATCGAGCCACTCAGCACCAGCTTGGTTCCCGATTTCCTGTCTCCGAGGAGACGCCATTTAGGTTCACACAAACTCGGTCGGCGCGTAATGAACGGTTAACTCTGAGCGTTTGGCCGCGTGCCGACCTAAGGCCTGCCTGCTCCTCTCTCTGTGAGGCGGGGAACTGCGCTTGTGTGTGTGTGTGTGTGCCGCGACGGCTGTCGTTATGTGCGTGCCCCCAATTCTGCGTCATCTCCTCCATCATACATTCAGCCATTTTTATTGCATTCCCTCCCAGGGCAAACTGACGTTGTGAAAGAACATTAAGCAGGGCCATAGCAGCGAAATGTTTTGTTAACGTTGTGTATTCCAAGACCCCCCCCCCCCCCCAACGCGCGCACACACACACACACACACATGTTCGTATTGCTATACTTGTGAGGACTTCCCATTGACTTACATTCATTCCGTAACCTCTAACCCTAACCCTAACCCCAACCACTACATGCCTAACCTTAACCTATTGTAACCCTAACCCTGCTGACCCTAAGTCCTAACCCTAAAACAGCCTCTTGAAATTGTGGGGACCAGCAAAAGGTCCCCACCTTGGGTAAGTTTCCTCATCTTTCTATCCTTGTGGGGACATTTTGTTCACTATCAGGAGAAAAAGGTATGACCTATAAAGGTACAAACACTTGTAACTGGGGTGGTACCCTGTAGCTACATAACATATAATTTGTCCCTTTTTTTCTCATAAGGTGCTTTTTAGTGCCAGTATAACATTATTGTACTTTAAGGGTACATTCAACAAATTTGTTTCACAAAGAACAAAAATGTACCTCTGTTGTATCTTTATTTCTCAGGGTGTAGTTGCTGGGTAGCAGTATCCATGTTGACTCGATGATAGGGTACACCTTCGCATCTTGACACCGACTGATGGCTATTGAACCCATGCTAAATTACAAACTAAACAAACCTATTCCGGTACACTCCTAGAGTGTGATCTCATCGTTTCCATCCAAAACTCTGAGATAGGATGAAATAGACATTAATGGGTTTCGATCTATCTTTATTTCCATGAATCCCAAAATCACATAATGTCCTGTATCAGACTAATATTTGGTCTGGAAAACCTGATTATGGATTTAAGATTTTTTTTAAATTTTAACTGTAACATGTTAACTTAGAAGAGAAGGCTAGCGCTTGCTAGCCAGCTAAACAGCCATGCTGAGGTTGAATAAGGAGGAAGCAGCAAGGAGCTAACGTCTCATCGCTGTCTAAAAACAGTCTCGTTTTGGACAACTGACTGATGAGAAAACTCAGCGGTTGGCCATGTTTGGTGTTGCTAACTCAGGCCCCAGAAGGTCAAAGGAGAACAGCCCCCCCGCCCCCTGCCCCGCCCTTGAGTCCTCCTGAGATCTCTTCCTATTGTTCTGGGAAGGGAGTTTCTCCTTACCCCTGCCACCACAGGCTGGCGTTTGTGGAGATTTTAGGATCGGGCTCCAGTGTATTGTGGAAAAAATGTTTCGTGAAATGGGGTCACCGCCATCTTGTTTATTTTGCTGCCTGTGCTCTAAGTCACGCAGTTGAGTAGAGGTGGAACCGCACACACATGCCCAGTGTTACTAATGTTAATGAGGCACTGCATATGCAATGAGCCTTGAGGTTGTCCGTTTATATTCTGCCCCCCGACACACACGCATGCACACGCACACATACCGGTAATCATGGCAACATGACATCACAATAATCACAGATACCCCTGACATTTAAAGTGACAGTACCCCAGAAGCAAAAGAAAAATGGTTGCTACACAAGAGCGGTTTGGGAGATGTTAGGTTAGTGTTAAGTTGTTTTTTTATGTATTTGAATTTAAGAAGGCAAGTGTCAACAAGCCAAAAATGACAGTTGGAAAAAAAAAATTTTGTGTTCTTCCCGGATGCAGAGAATGGACGTGCAGTTACACGGTGTTGGATCAGCTCGCTCTCAGCCTCCTTGTTATTTTTATGCTAATCTATTCACAGCTGCACCATCTGAAGGGATGCTTCCTGAATTTCATTCATTTTCAAAGCAGGCATCATCGTACAATTCGTACTTAAACTGAATTGCTTAAATAAAATATCCAGAACTGCACACCACTGGGTGCAGAGTGGATAGCCCCAAAAGAGTGGTGGTGGGGCTCCAGCGTTTGGGGGTATTATTGTCTCAAAAATTAATAAATAAATAAATAGTGGTTGTCTTGTCGTCACTACAGAACACAACCCCGATTCAGTGAGCACACGTGTGCTGTGATTGGTTGGAGTAATGTGGGCATTAGGGAATGGATGTCTTAAAATCTGATTGGCTGACTCAGTGGGGAAAAAAAACTGTGGATATTTTTTGCACATTTTGCTGTAAAACAGTCTCAAAAATCCACAAATAAATGCAAGCGATTCCACGCGCGCCAGGCGATGCGTATATGCACATTGAGTCATTATCCGAGAGAGATTTGTTTGTTAGCGCAAAAACTATAGTTGTGAACCAGTTATTTTTATTTGTGAAATAGCTGCATTTATTTGCAGATCAGCTACATTTATTTGTGAACCAATCACTTTATTTGTCAACTACAAAAAATATTTTTGAATCTCATTTTATATGTGGAATCTCTGAGGCAGTAATACATCCATACCAGTGGAATAGAGGCAAAATGGAAGTTATAAAATTTATTGTGTAATCAGAAACATCCTTTGTCGTTGTGCATTGCCAGCTGTCAGCAGGCCCAATTATGCTGTCTAGCACTTTTTCCAATGATATTTCTCCAATGGCATTTGGAAGTCTACATCTTGGAATTGGGGAAGTCATGTGGTGCAATGGTTAGGGGTCTGTACCCAGAAAGATGGAGGTTTGGAATCCTGTTTGCATATCTGCTGTTGTTCATCAGGGTACATGCCTGTGTAAATATCCAGCTGCAATAAATGCATTATTTGTAAATATATATATATATATATATATATATATCAGCCTATCAGGTTCTCATGTGCTTCAGGGGACAGCCCCTCTCTGCTTAGGCGCCCTCTAGTGGTCAATTTGACACCAACAAAGCTTCAGTAATTGGATTAGACAGGACAGGACACGTTGGATTGAGACCAGCGCAGCCGTGGACACAGTCATTGCTGTGTGAACACTGACGATGAGACAGATCGCGCAGGAACACGCTCACCATCTCATTTAAGTACCCTTAGGGCAGGAGTATTTAATAAACAGATTAGTATTTAAGGAGTATTTAATAAACACATGTAAGTAGCCTGAATTTCCAGCTTTTGAAGGCACACATCCAGGGTGGAAATGCACTCCAAGGACTAAGATCACATTTTGGCTCTGGTGTTTTATCCAGCATCCAGTCTTGATAGTCAAAGCAGTGTATGTTTTAGCGTTCTTTCCTCTGGAAACACCTGGATATTAATATTGCAGCAATTCAGGTTGAGTGCTTTTCACAATGGCACTACCCCTCCTGAGAATAAAACCCACAACCTCCCTGAGCGTTATGTCATAGTGCCACCCCTTTGTGCCTCCTGCTGAATTTTGGCTGAGGATACAGGGATGAGCCATGTTGCTATTAATGTCTGTATTCTCTGCTGGGGTTACCATAGCAATTAACACCTGCATCACAATGACCCCGTATATCAGCAAACGAAGCTAATGGTGAATAAATGGTAGGCTACATGTGATGCACTGATGATACATTTCAAGGTGTACCAGTGTAAGACTCCTCAATTACCTCACGGACTGTGGGTTGCTTAATTCAATTTAATTTGTACATACGGCAGGTTCCTTTTTGATGAACTAATCTAGTTTTTGTTTTCACATGAAAATAGAGAAGTGAAGAGATTACTGATGGGAGGTGCGTTACCAAATCTGCGCTACAGAACATCAGCTATAAGACGCCCTTGTACGTTTTAATTATGAACGCCTTTATTGGCCTGAGTTAGTCGTTCAGTACACGGCTTAAGATATGAGAATGAATAATTAAAGCTTTTACAAATTAAAAGAAAGTGCGCTCGATATGAGTTCTGCGTCACAGTCATCACAGGACGCTTCCAAATTTAAGACAAACTGAATTTACATACAGTACAATGAACGGATTGTTCATTAGCCTGCTTTCAATAATAAAGTTTCGCAAGGGCTGTATTTTTTTTTTTACATTATTTATGCTCACAGCACATTTTTCCTATTTTCTTGTGGAAAGAAAGCCCCCTGGTCATTGGTAATGCATGCCATCCCTCCTGTTTTTCTGTGTAAAAGAGGGATCATTCACTGTTCTCCAAATACCAGTAATTTTTTAATACATGTATAAAACCATCAAAATGGAGAGTAACCAGAAGGGTATGGTTTTGGATGCCAGTTTTAGGACTTTATTTCTTTTCTTTTTTTTTGCGGGGGTGGGGGGTGGGGGGTCTTAGTAAAAGGTATTTAACCCTGACTTGCTCCAGTAACTGGTGACATTAACCAGAGCAGTGCATGCTTACTGAAGGGAAGTTTGCGATGCAGAATCGTCCCTCCCACTAGCGAGGCACTTCACCTCGCCCAGGGCCTCCACCTACTCACCTTCGTCTGACAGGTCGTTAAAAAAAGAAAGAAAAATAAAAACAGAAAGTACCAATGTTTTGGAGGGGTCAACAAACATTTTTTTTTTTGCTTATGGCCCCCAGAAGACGTGGGACAGCTCTGTTGTAACGTTCCAAATGACATGACAATTATCTCCTTCTTGATAAATAAAGCCCTTTCCTGAGATGACACCAGCACATATTGGGCTCGGTCCCTTATACTGCGCAGCTGAGCCCAGGGGGGCTCTGCACCGTTCTGGAGTTTGGAGGATTTGTATTCTTGGACGACATCCCAGATACAGAGAGAAGCTCTCCATCTGCACACCCTGTTCAATAATAAATGAGCGTTCCTCTCTGCACACACAGAGGGATTGCGAGGTATGAATTCTGCATACAGCACAGCAATCTGCACTCCTGAGCCGAACGCACTTTTATGACCAAACTGTCGAGCAGGCCTTACTATTTCGGGCGGTTTAAACCACGGTGTAAAATGGAGGCTGTGCTCTCGCACAGCGATCGCGCGCCAGACGCCGTGGGCCCCCTTCTTGAAACACGGGCGTGCCGGAAAACAGGCGCCCGTGTTTTACACGATTTCTTTTGTGTTGCCGATTTTTCCTTCCCTCGCCCGCCCCTCCAGCTCTCATGCAAGGCCGTAAACAACAGAGCCATTTTCCCCTCTGCGGTGTTAATGAGCTTTTTTAGATGCAGGTGCGCGAGTGCCTGTCGAAGGCTGAGTTACAGCAACCGACCGGTTCTTTTCACCCCGTACCTGCGTTTGATTAGATTTCGCCGTGTCCCTGGAGAACCGCCCATCAGTTAGCTGCCTACACGACCCCCTTAAACTGGCTCATATTAACACGCTTCCTGCCGGCTAGACCGGGACTGTTTTCCCCCCTTCGCGTTACAATCGAACATCTGCAGAAGCGGTTGGTCGCGATATATTTTTGGTGAAATTAAACTTCAAAGTGGTGACGCGTGAGTGACAGCTGCATACAGGCCCTTGAAGTACGCGGTCTGGGGAAACCGTTTGCCATTTTAATGTGATGTGCACATAATTAGGGGCTTTAAAGTTATATTCAGGATTTAGAAGTCAACAGTAAAAGAGAAATGAAGACCTGATTTTAAAATTACCCAGAACCAGTATACACATGACTTATGATATGTTATTTAAAATCAAAGTTGAGAGACAGTACTTCCATAAAAACAGACATTTGTGTAAAAATACTTAAGTAAAAATTGAATATTTGCACCTCATTATAAACTAAGCCGGTTCATTTTTAATGGAAGCTGAACATTTTTACTTTACGTTGCTTTGCAGCGTATGACCTTTCCTTTAAACAGACCATAAGAAAGGAAGGATATGAGATTGATGGCACAATCGCTTCACATATATACAAAGCAGAATATGTTTGGGGGGAGCGTGGAGAGTGTTATCTTAGCTTTCTGTAATGCAACTCCTTTCCACACCTTACCCGAAAGGGGCCCCCATCACACACCCTAAAATCTGAAAATGAAAAACAGTTCGTTTGTATACAGAATTTAATATTCGCTAGTCAGCCTACATTCCATTAAAAACGTTCTGTTATGTGCAGGAATATGTTTATTCTATGTTCATTTATTTCATTAAATGTTTAATTATGCTTTTATTATAGGTTTGAGTGTTTGACTGAGGCGGAAAAACCGTTTATCCGCCTGATGCTTTTCTTTTTCGCTTCACCGTAGGTCTACAGCATAGAACTGAATAAGAACTTACAGGTTTCGTATCAGTGGTCTACAGTTAGCCCACGGATAAGTGGCGCGCAGCTTTCTTGTTAAAGAAAAAAAAACATGAGTACCACAGGGATGCGATGCTGAGCTACCGCAGGATTTATCAGGTCTCCAGTCCCTGAAATCTGAGCGCCGAGACGAGAAAGCAGCGAAGTCAGGACTCTGTGCAGTAAACACGGCGGTCCCCCGCTGATTCTGCGGTCGCGAGGCGGCTCGCTCCGCCCCCGAGGCTCCATCTGTCACACACTACAGTGGAACGCAGCAGCTCGCGCGACAGGCTCCTTGGCTCCACGAGCGCGTTTCGGCAAAGCGGGTTCCTTTCACGCTTCCAAGAGACGGAAACCCACGCTTTGCCACAATAAACCGCACTGCGGAAAAGGAGCAGGCTTGTTTTGTTCCCGTGTGTGATGGCCGCTGCAGCAAGCTGGTTTCTGAAACATAATAGCTCACAGGCCTTGCGATTATTGCAATATTTCTAAAATCACGTTCTATCTCTCCTCCTGGCCTGTTCTCATAATTGTCACCTAACCAAGTGCATGTTGCTAAACTACAGTGGCTTTGCCTGAAATAAGGATTTAATTCTATATAATCCTGACTTAGGTAATTGCTCCGTTGCCCTGTTTCTTGTAAGTCTCAAATATGTATCAGAAACGAAGAATATTTATTCGTATTTGTCGTTCATACCAAATGTCTCAAAATCACCAGTAAGCCTGTGCTTGGGCTCCTGCTGCGCGCGGTGTGTGAAGAAACAACATTTCTTTAGTCTGCCCTCTGCTGGGGAAACTAGTGAATTGCTCCGTTCTACAAAAAAGAATAAAAATGGAGAACCTCTTTTAACCTTTTCTTATACCTGGCCATGATTCTCGCCTGACCGATTTTTGTGAATCCCGAGTTGAGAAAATAAAGACTTGACGTGTGCGTGTTGTGCGCTTCCTCGTCTCGCAGGCGAGCCTGAATTCAAGTACATCGGGAACATGCACGGGAACGAAGCTGTGGGTCGCGAGCTGATCATTTATCTGGCGCAGCACCTGTGCAACGAGTACCAGCGCGGCAACGAGACCGTCATCGATCTGATCCACGGCACGCGCATCCACCTCATGGCCTCCATGAACCCCGACGGCTTCGAGAAGGCCGCCTCCCAGGTGACGTAATGCCCGTGGTTATGCAAGATAAGGGATAAAAACCGCGGTGCTGGGCGATGGTTTGGATTTAATGTAACGGCAACATGAGCCCAGCGCAGTGACGGGTTTATACACATACATACACCTACATGCATTGCTCTTTCATGTATTTTTATATAAATATGCATATTTGTATGCGTGTATATGCGTGTATAAGTATATAGCAGAGGACAACTTCTGTACAGCATTCAATTTGCAGCATCATTATCCCTCAGAAAATTAGTCCACATTGTGTGTGTGTGTTTGTGTGTGTTTGTGTGTGTGTGTGAGACACATCTGGGCTAGTTTCAGATTTTGATTAACTGATTTCTAAGCTGGCAGGGGGGGGTCAGGGTATGGCGGTGCGGAGAACAGGTGTCTGTCACCTTGGTCTCGGCTTCCTGTGATCTGACTCATGTTCACACCTCGCCTGTCACTCTGACAGAAGCCCCGCCCCCTCCCCCACTCGTCGACCAATCCCAGCCGGGTCCAGGCCCCCCCTTTGCAGTGCTCTGCCAGACACGGCCTGCTTTCATACATGCCACAGCTAATGCTGTCTCCCCAGACGCCCTTTCAGGCACTGGGTATGAGTAGGCCCAAAACGAGGAGGCGTGATTTCAAAATAAGAGTCTCGATCTAACTGGAGGCTTTCGGTGAGGCCCTGATTCCCTCAAACAGGGGATTTGTGTGGTGATGATCACCCAAAACGTAGGGATGGGGGGAGGTTCGGTCAGTGGGGAGTGTGTGACCTGCAGCACCAATCTCCGTTTGTGCCCTGGAGAGGTGGGGGGAGAGGGGGGTGGATTGTTCCGGCAGGTGGAGGATATTTTTAAGCCCACAGCAGGGGCTTTGGTTAATGAGACTGCTGCTCCCTCTGCCTCCTTCTCTTATACCCCCCACCCCCCCCCCCCCCAGGGCCTTTCTTCTGCACATTTCTATTGCACATGTACTCATCTTACTCATTCAAGCTAGTTATGATTTTGTGCCCTGAACAGAGATGCTGTTAGAGATTGTACAAGGCCCCTACAAACCTCAATATCTCCTTTAAAAAATATATATTTCAAAATGATAAGGTTTAGACATTTTATACTCTCTCTCTCTCACACACACACACACACACACACACACCCTCTCTCAGAACTGCCAGAAATGCATTACCGAAAGCATACAATAAGATGAAAATAAATAAGTCACACTCTTTCTCTCCCCCCCTTCTCCCTCTCTTCTCTCCCTCTCTCCTCCTCTCCCTCTCTCCCTCCCTCCCTCTCTCCCTCTCTCCCTCTTTCTTGACCCCCGAAGCAGCCGGGGGAAATGAAGGACTGGTTCGTCGGCCGCAGCAACGCCCAGGGCATCGACCTGAACCGGAACTTTCCGGATCTGGACCGCATCATCTACATGAACGAGCGGGAGGGCGGAGCCAACAACCACCTGCTGAAGAACATGAAGAAGGCCGTGGACGAGAACGCCAAGGTGGGGCGGTGGAAACGGACGGCGACAAATGAAAAATGTTGAAACTACGGCTGGGGTCGGTTGCATTTCAATTCGGTCAATTCGAAAAAATGAAATGAAATTCCAATATTGGATCGTAAAAAAAAAAAAAAAGATTTACATAGAATTTTATGCCCATTTTTCAATTCTGCAAAGTGAATTCCAGTTGATTTCCCTGAATTAAAATGGAGTTGACCCCACTCCTGTCAAAAAAGGGTTGTGACCGTGTTGGGTGAGTAAATCTGATTTAATAAATAAGCAATAAATATGATAATAACAGTAATTTATGTCCCCTTCCCATCCTTGCCCCCCAGCTCGCCCCAGAGACCAAGGCTATCATCCACTGGATCATGGACATCCCCTTCGTCCTCTCAGCCAACTTACATGGTGGAGACGTCGTGGCGAACTACCCTTACGACGAGACGCGCAGCGGCAAGTCTGATGCACACACACACACACACACACACACTCACTCACACACACGCACACACACACACACACACACATGCACGCATGCATACATACACACACATACACACGTACACACACGCACACACACATGCACGCATGCATACATACACATGCGAGCCCAGGCACACACACACACACGCGTACATGGACAAACACACGCACACACACACACACTCTCTCTCACACTCACATGCACACACACACACGCACACGCACACACACACACACATGCACGCATGCATACATACACATGCAAGCACAGGCACACACACACACGCATACGTGGACACACACACGCACACGGACACACTCACACATGCACACACACATGCACACACACCCTCACACACGTACACACACACACGTCCTGTCGTTTCAGCGTGCTGGCAGAAGGGAGCCAGGCCTGTGGTTTTCTGGGTGCTGTAAAATGCTTTCTGTTTGCCCTCTGCAAGCCATTTTAATGACCCCGGCGCATTCTGTCAGCCTTCAGAACATAACTCCTCCTGCAGATTTTAAATTTCTTTTTATTTTTTATTTATGTAGGAGTCAGGCAAAAGGCTGGCATAGCTGTTTTTTTTTTTTCATTGACATGTTTCCGTAAACACACAGCCGTGTAATATAGCGCGCTGACGAAATGGTTAAGATCAACAGCATGGGTGCCCCTGGATGAATGGAGGGACTTTAATGTGCAGGCTTTTACGCTCCAGCTCCTGGGCATTTCTGCTTGTTTACTGCGCAGGTTTACAGTCCCTCTGACAGCCGAGCGAAAAAAAAAAAACAGAATAAAACAGAATAATGGGCACCAGATGCAGCGGCAGGTGTACGCATCACACTGGTCACATGACCCGGGGGTTTGCTGTGAGCTACATAAAAGAGTATGCAGGACAAAGGGCGATTGTGCGGAGGCCATGTTAGCTTCCGTTACCTTGAACACCGAAAAAAAACACAGGCTGTTGATTTTATTCTCACCCCCTGACAGAATGTCAGTTGAAATTCAATTTGCAAATCCCCAACTGTGAAAAACATTTTTTTTTTCAATTTTGGCGAATGTTTACGTTAGTCTAATTTTCCAACTGAGGGTTTTTATAATTTTTAGATTGTTGAGTTTTTGTAGTTTTTATCTACAGTTCTTGCTATGTTCTGCAATCTATCATCCATCCATCCATCCTGAAATATATTTACATTGTATTTTGTTCGTTTTGCATGTGACTGGATTGAACATACTCTAACAGAAACATTTCTCTCCCCTCCACAGGCTCCACCCACGAGTACAGCGCCAGTCCCGATGACGTCACCTTCAAGAGCCTGGCCCGCGCGTACTCCGGCCTCAACCCCATCATGTCCGACCCCAACCGCGCGCCCTGCCGCAAGAACGACGACGACAGCAGCTTCGTGGACGGCATCACCAACGGGGGGGCGTGGTACAGCGTCCCTGGAGGTGCGTCATGCGATACAAACGCCCGCGCGCTACAAATGCTAGCGTGCTACAACCGCTCGTGCACTACAAATGCTAGCGTGCTACAACCGCTGGTGCACTACAAATGCTCACGCTACAAATGCTAGCGTGCTACAACCGCTCGTGCACTACAAATGCTCACGCTACAAATGCTAGCGTGCTACAACCGCTCGTGCGCTACAAATGCTCACGCTACAAATGCTAGCGTGCTACAGCCGCTCGTGCACTACAAATGCTCACGCTACAAATGCTAGCGTGCTACAACCGCTCGTGCACTACAAATGCTCACGCTACAAATGCTAGCGTGCTACAACTGCTCGCGTGCTTTCTCTGAGCGGTCAGGCAGTTTGTGTACGCCGGCCGCTGAAACACTAGCTCAGCCCGTTTTCTGCTTTTACCCAGAATGCATTCCTGTGGCTAGTCTCAGAGGATTGCAGCTCTCTTTAAACTGAGAGGGGGCAGCACTGGTTCAGTCAGAGCGGCTGTTCAGGGAGTCAGGAGGTTAAGTGTGGGCAGTCATGCTAATACCTCTGTCCTCCATGACCAGTGTACAGCTAGCCTTAACCTCCAGAGATTTGAATATCCACCTCATGATAATAATAATAAAAATAATATGTGGTGGACATCCATATTCAAATCTCACTAGCTTATTTTTTTTCTTATTATTTTTATTATATGATAAACTACATGATAAAGATGACAATGGCATTTGTAATTAGGCTCTGCCTGTTCTGGAATGTGAAGAACTGCCCACCCTAGGGTGCGCTGAATGGACTGTTCTAGAACGTGATGGACTGCCTGTCCTGGAATGTTGGGTTTTCGGTACGAGCACTGCTCCGCCAAACTCAGAGCCCCCCCCCCCCCCTCCCGCCCCCCCTGTCTCCGTTTAGGAATGCAGGACTTTAACTACCTCAGCAGCAACTGCTTTGAGATCACCGTGGAGCTCAGCTGTGACAAGTTCCCTCCCGAGGACACCCTGAAGACCTACTGGGACCAGAACAGAAACTCCCTGGTCAACTACATCCAGCAGGTACCGCCTGGCTGGGCCAGTGTCAGGGCTACTGAGGGAGAGAGACGTGCATGTGCCTTTACTGCTACTATGAGTCCGGACTTTTACCGCCATCTTACCTTCCTCTGATGAAACGTTCTGTTGCTGCTCAACGTTTTTAGCAATCCTGTTTCGTCTTATGATACGTTTCATGTTCAGTCCTGACCCTGCGTGTCTACACATACAGAAAAGTGATATATGGAAATATATGGGAACTATATGTATTTTAATGTATATGTACTTATATATTAATGTATTTATTTCACATATATTTTTAAATCATATATTTACATACATTACAAATATATTGTGAAACTATATTTAAATATTCAAAATTGGCTGCTAATATTAAAATAATTCTATCTATAGAATGTAGTGTAGACTTTACATTTCCAATTATTAATTATTTTGGCGTGTGACCCTGCAGCAGAACGTATGTTTCCTGTTTGAGTGTGTGGTTTGTCTGCTTTGAGAGCAGTGGAGTTGCAGTGGTTTGTCTGTCCCGCAGATCCACCGCGGAGTGAAGGGGTTTGTGCGAGACCTTCAGGGAAACCCAATTTCTAACGCCTCCATCTCTGTGGAGGGCATCGACCACGACCTCACCTCCGGTAAGCTCTAGATTACCGTGTCCAAACTGGCACGCGGTGCATGAACCAGCATAGGGAACTAAAAGTACTACATATACAGAACTAAAAGTACTACATATACAGAACTAAAAGTACTACATGGTGTACTTTGGCGTTATCCACAGTGTTGCGTTGTGTTATTCCTTTTAGAACGTTTTTTACAAGCCAACTGCATCCCCCACAAATATCCATATTTCTCTCTGTGTGGGAGGGTGTCGCTCTGCCTCAGTTCGGCGTAGTGTAGCGCACTTAGTGTGTGTTTTGCTGACACCTAGTGGCGAGCAAAGGTATAACAGTATTAGGTTGCATCGTAGAAGCGATGTGCAGTGTGGTGCATTTCTATTTCTACCGCAGCTCGTGTAGCTGTAACATCGTGAGTGGGTGTTATGGAGCTCATAGAAGCGGCCGTAAAATGGGAGTTTGCAGGGATGGAAGTATGGTTTTCGGTGAATTTGACCTTGAGCTTTCTGTGATTCCAGCCAAGGACGGGGACTACTGGCGTCTTTTGGCCCCCGGGAACTACAAAGTTTCGGCCTCTGCGCCCGGATACCTCACTGTGATTAAGAAGGTGGCCGTGCCCTACAGCCCTGCCATGAGGGTGAGACACCTGCCTGCTAGGAGCACAGCGCTGTGCTGCTCTGCACTGTGCTCTCTGTCCATTAGTATCACTGCTGTAGCACAGAGCGATCTGTCTCTCTCTCTCTCTCTCTCTCTCTCTCTCCCTCTCTCTCTCTCTCCCCTCTCTCTCTCTCTCTTTCTCTGTCTCCATTAGCATCACTGCTGTAGCACAGAGCGATCTGTCTCTCTCTCTCTCTCTCCCTCCCTCTCACTCTCTCTCCCCTCTCTCTCTCTCCCTCTCACTCTCTCCCTCTCTCTCTCTCTCCCCTCTCTCTCTCTCTCTTTCTCTGGCTGCATTAGCATCACTGCTGTAGCACAGAGCGATCTGTCTCTCTCTTTCTCTCTCTCTCCCTCCCTCTCACACTCTCTCCCCTCTCTCTCTCTCTCTTTCTCTGTCTCCATTAGCATCACTGCTGTAGCACAGAGCGATCTGTCTCTCTCTCGCTCTCTCTCTCCCTCTCTCTCTCTCTCTTTCTCTGTCTCCATTAGCATCACTGCTGTAGCACAGAGCGATCTGTCTCTCTCTCGCTCTCACTCTCTCTCTCTCTCTCTCTCTCTCTCTCTCTCTCTCTCTCTCTCTCTCTCTCTCTCTCTCTCTCCCTCTCTCTCTCTCTCTCTCTCCCCTCTCTCTCTCTCTCTTTCTGTCTCCATTAGCATCGCTGCAGTAGCTGCTGTAGCACTGTGCACATAGATAGATAGATAGATAGATAGATGTTCTTTATTGTCCACAAGGGAAATTAGTTTTGCTTAGGTCAGTACACTACATACAGACAATAAATAAATAAATAAATAAATAACACCACAGTAAAAAAACACCACAGTAGTGCTACTGTTATGATAATGATGATGATGATGACAATGATTATTTTAAAACGATATCATTATTTGTGACCAGGTGGACTTTGACTTGGAGTCGTTGGTGGAGAGGAAGGAGGAGGAGAAGGAGGAGCTGATGGACTGGTGGAAGATGATGTCTGAAACGCTGAATTTCTAACGGCACATTGCACGCACCTCCACGTGTCAGCTGTAAAAAAAAAAAAATGTTTAGCATCAGTGTGTCGGTCACCCCAGCGTAAAGATACTGTCGTCATATCCGTTCAGTCGTTTTTTGTTTGATTGATTATAAAGTTGTGATTGGAATTCTAATGAGCTGCTTGTATGGTTTCTTGATAAATAATTTAACAAAAATAATTATGTTTTCCACTGCAAGGACAACCACAATGGAATACAACACAAGCGGTTTGTCACAAAAGGCACGGAAGCCATTTTGTTTCTCTTTCCTGTGTGTTATTGTATTATTTCTTGTGCACGTTAAATCCACTTCACAATCCATAGATCAGCACCAAACTGTGTACCCCCCGATGTTGGGCACTGCTGTGTGGAATGTATGTGCAAAGAATGATACTGGTGTTTAAGCCATTCTAAGATTACACTTATATATAAATATATAAATATATACGCTTAGGAAGAAGTGCATTTCAGCGTCCTGCTCGGGACTACTTTGCTACCCGTGTATTTCAGTGATGAGAGATTACAGAATTTTGATATTTGCTTAAGTAAAAACGTAGACGAATTATAAATCAAGTAATTAAGAATACAAGAAGTGAGTTTGTTCTGGATTGTCTTTTGTTCCTGTTGTACGTTTAAGTTAAGAATTTGAAGAAAAAAATAGATAATGATGTGGATGACGTCATAGCGTATACCTGGTTGTTGTTGCTATATTTCCAACTTCAGCTTTGATCTCTTTTGGATTTATGCTTAGGGAAATATTATTAGATTTTTTGTATAGAAACAAGAGTTGTGTAAACTTGAGTACACCACAAGACCAAGACTTATCACTGAAGTAGCCTGTGTCACTCTTATATATATATATATATATATTATGTACTTAAATTTTTTGTCACAGAAGATGTCCAAATTCTCCATTAGTGGCAATGCACATATCTGTTTTGTCATAACGGAATGCAGAGAAGACCTTGGGCATTTAACATGCACATGCACATGCACATGCTCAGTGTGTGCTTACAAGCAGACGGTCTTTTTACAAAGCGAGACACAGCTAATAAACTCCTGGCATATCGGCCTTCTGAAGTTCGCTCCCTCTGCCTTTGCCGCAGAGTAGAGAAGGTCTCCGTTACGCTGGTTATCCTGCCGTCAGATCAGATCACGTGACCAGCGTAACGACAGCGCACGCGGAAGACAGCGAACGGACGGCTCGCTTTACAGGGAGGTGTTTCACGAAATAAAATAGTTTTTTTCTGTGTCCGTTTCTTTCCTCCAATAACTGCTAACTGAGATTTCCATGAATGTAACAAGAAGTAAACTGTGCTGGACAAAAGATGAATCACGATGAATTTGAAATGTCAAATAAAACAGCCCTCCGTTTATGTTGTCATTCAAGTATGGATATGTTTGTGAAATATGTGGTTTTTATTTTTAATTTTTTAAATAATTTTGGTTCTGTTTCAGTTATTGTGTTGTAAAATTTCTGGCACTGTGCTCTATTAAATTAAACATTAAAATGAAGTTTAACGCTTATGTTAGAAGGTCCTTAGACCCAGCAGTGTTGGTAGAGTTGTAATCATGGGTATATCAGAGAAATTTGTGGGTGGGTAAGGGCCGGGCTGGGGGGTAACCTTTGATTTTGGGCTGTACCAATCAAAAGGGACACCCAGTACACAGGTGTGCACACTTTTTGGAAGAGAAGGGCCTGTGCCCTGCCGAAGTCACGTGACCATTTTTGCACAAATATTCCTCCTATGACAGCAACTCTTATCTACAATGCATCACTCTCCTGGTCACAACAGTGTGATCTGCCATGTCAGGATTATTGAAACTCTCGGACAGGACGGTAGCAGTACGCCTTGATATGGAGAAACAGCGTTCAGATGCCACGCTGGCAGAACGTCAATATTATGATGCAGCATTGCGTTGAGTGAGCTGTCTGCCTGCGTGTGCAACACTATGGCACTCACTGACATGATGTTAGCATTGTGGTGCAGAATTTCACAGAGAGAACTGTCTGGCTGCCTGTCAGCAATATTGTATTTTCTGACAGCGTATCAACGTTTATGGTGCAGCCATTTAATCGAGAGAATTATCTGACTGTGACAGTGCTAGGGTATTTTTTCTGAAAGGATATTCATCTTACAATATCTGTCCAGATACTACATACTCCTACTATAATAATGGATGAAATTTATGTTGTGCCTTTTTTTCAAATCTGAAAGCATTTCACAGTTGGGGGGGCAGGGGAGATGGAGGGACACTCATTTCAATCACCACCACTACCCACCTGGGTGATGCACGGCAGCCATTTTATGCCAGTACGCTCATCACACATCACCTGAGGAGGCGAGGGAGAGAATTATTAAGCCACTTAAACCATATTTTGTAATTAATAGAAAATTAACATTATTAACAGAACAAGCAAACATGAAACATATCAGCATAAAGACATTATACAAGACTACAATAACTCATGTGACATTATAATGGAGCCTTAGACTGTTCTCCATATTTATCTTAATTACATCATAATGAACTAATTACATCACAATGCATGTAATACATGAAAATAACTTTAAGCAATTTCTGCTTCAAATCTATGTCTAATAATTTAACTTCCAGATGATAAATCAAATTAATTTAAATCACAATAAGTTGGGATAATAAATCCAAAGGAATCATAATTACGTAAAAATATATATATATTTCTGACTATCATACTCCCTAAAACTCTGAATACCAGCGCACAGAACACTTGCAAATAAACATGGGAGCAAAACTAAACTAAATTAAACAAACAAACAACAACAAAAACTCATAAATCAGCATAATAACTTCAAGAATGAAAAACATGCACTTAATCAAATTGATGCTCATCAGTCAAATTAAATGCTAATAAAATGAATAAATTGATATATTGATTATGGCAAGGTTAAGCCGAATGATGAAAACAGCTTTCTAATGCAAATCAGCCCGGCTATATATTCAGCGGTACACCCACAAGTTAGATCAATGAAAAAAACACTCTCCCACCATTCATCACCTGCTACATTAGCATAGCATTGCTCGATAACATCGACGATGTCTAATGAAAGCGCCTAGGAACAGGAGGAGTATGTTTGGGCAGAAGCCTCACGGGAACACAAAACGCAGAATGCCTGCGCCTAAAATGATTATTCAAAAAATGCATTGCTCTATGTGTTGAAAGCATTAAAGAAATTGTGAGAGTTTACATTATTTTATACCGCATAAATCATCAAAAAATATAAACCTAATAATAGTATCTCACTCCACCACTAGGGGGCGAAGGCAGAAAATGGCTGAAATCCTATCCAGCAGGGGGATAGAGGTAGGTCGGTGTTTGAAGCAGATAGGAATCCAACAGAGATTTGGACGAGGAGCCGAGCTCCAGGTATACTATGTCTCTGACCCATGACCTGCTAAAGAACTCGGAAACATCCACGTTAACTTGTTATGCATTCGTAATGCTGCCATTTTTTGAATTAAAAAAAATCTAACTTATTCCAGTTTACTGCTTACAGTACTTGTATATCTCATAAAAAACACGTTTTCAACGTACAAAAATGCCAAGTTACTAAAAAGTATTGATATCAAAATGACGCCAAGTTACGATACTACAAACAATATAGGCTATCTTGCCTCACCGAAATTTAATAACATGTATTCCAAAGCAATGCTACCCAGTATTTCCTCAATTCTTTAAAGTCACTTGGCCCTGTGTGTATATAAGTGTGCAGTACATGGACAGGCCAAACATATGTGTGGATGGCTTTCTCACAGTCATGATTGATTGAATAGGCATCTATATGTCCAATTTGTATTGGTATGTATGTATTTTGGTGGCCAGCCTTTCTGTTGTGTGAATGATTGTATGTTTCTTGGTATAAATGTCTGTTCGTAAATGTGAATGTAACATGCTGCGAGAGAAATGTCCCCATGGGGATAAAGAAGTTCTCTATGTATGTATGTACAATATGTATTTTACATGTATTTATTGTATGTTGCAAATATACAATCACTTGTACATTTAGTCAAATTCAGTTCAGAAGCAAGTATAAACATATGTTTTCTGGAGAAATATGCTTCCTGTAGTGACTGACCAGCAGTTTTCTACATGAATTTCCATGTGTTCCATGAGGCAATACGAAATATTTGACACTTTGATCTGACACAACGTTTGCATGACATTGTAATATGGTAAGGTTACAAAACACAGGGCCAAGTGACTTTAAAGAATTGAGGAAATACTGGGTAGCATTGCTTTGGAATACATGTTATTAAATTTCGGTGAGGCAAGATAGCCTATATTGTTTGTAGTATCGTAACTTGGCGTCATTTTGATATCAATACTTTTTAGTAACTTGGCATTTTTGTACGTTGAAAACGTGTTTTTTATGAGATATCAGTTCTTTTTGCAAAGCGTTTTATTATGAGAGTGAGAAATGCGACCCTGCAAGAAACGGTTGTGGATTATGGCTATCGTTGTGTGAATCTGTACAGTCTGATGAGCGTGTACCGTTCAGCAGTTTCGGTTTGCTATATATGTAAAACAGTGTCTGTGAGAAAGGATGCAATGGCGTAAGCGTAAACGCATCAGAAACGCAGATGGAATATGGTATGTACTCACGGATTTGACGTCCATCCAACGAGCCTTGACTGACAAAATAATCAACACGCCCGTAGAATTATAACTCCCTAGGTCGCAACTTGTGTAGCCTTCTGTCCTGCTCCGTTGTCTGTTATTTCGTGGAGATGCACTATTAGTGTTTGTAAGGTTTATCCTTCTGTCCTGCTCCATTGTCTGTTATTTCGTGGAGATGCACTTTTAGTGTTTGTAAGGTTTATAAGGCATTTCGATAGGCTAATCTGCAGGTAGGAATCCTCTTCGCCGTTTTGCTAAACTAGAACCGGAAAACATGATAGTGGAGAATAGGAGCAGACGCATATGTCCCAGCAGGCTTTGCATATGAGAGAATAACAACAGTGTGAGAGAAATTAAAATGAAATTACGAAATTCCGTAGTTGAAACAATATGTTTTTAGCAGAATGGGCATGTAGGTGAAGGTTGACATGATCACGGAGTATAGTGCGAAGTAAATTGAGTGACCATGAGCGAGCTTATATTCCTTATCAAATGGTATATATAACAGTGGGTATTGAACATTGGTTGTTGAAGTGGAGGGTCAAATAACATTGCACACATTATTTACCTGTAATGTAATCTATTGCACGAATGTGTTTTTCTCATGTTCCGTGCTAGTAGTTATACTTATGAGTGAATCATGATTTTAAATGTAATGTTTTAATGCGGAGTTGCAGAACGTACATACATAGTAATTGTGTGTAGCCTATGTGGCTAGATAGAGAACAGGGCGAGATAACATGGATGTAGAAACGTGGCGTTTGCTGATATTAAGGTTTTGTACAGTAGCCAAGTGAAGAAATATAGTTAGTAGAAATGGCACAGTGGTGAACCGGTGTAACTTTTAAATAAAAGGAATACATTTGCGTCATGAAATGCATATGGGTGGCCGTGAGTGAGTGAGGTTTACCAGTCTGTGACTTCGTTAGCTAATGCCATAGCTATGCAATGCGTGAAATATCATTAGCGAACCTGCCGGTAGTTTTAAAGAAGAACACAAGCCAGTAAGCACAGAAGAGCTTCAGTTGAATCCATATGGCTTAGCAATATTGTAGCCGGTCAATAACTGAACGTACAGACGGTAAGTCATAATGCATATATCTTAGCAATATTGTAGCCGGTTAATAACTGAACGGTGAACGGCGGGTAGATATGGTGCAAAAGCAATAATTAAGAAGTAGTAGACAATTATTAGTGAGGGTCGAAGCAAGTTAAAGAAACGGGTTCCAAGCTGTGCTTGAACATACGACCCAGTGTTCCCAAGCCTGTAACCTTACCCACTAGGCCACAGACGGATTAGCTGTTCAACCTGCGGAGTTGCGGAATGTACATAAGTACTAATTGTTTGTAGCGTATGTGGGTAGATAGAGAACAGGGCGAGGTAACAGGAATGTAGAAACGTGGCGTTTGCTGATATTAAGGTTTTGTACGGTAGCCAAGTGAAGAAATATAGTTAGTAGAAATGGCACAGTGGTGAACTGGTGTAA
This sequence comes from Anguilla anguilla, assembly GCF_013347855.1. Taxonomy (NCBI): domain Eukaryota; kingdom Metazoa; phylum Chordata; class Actinopteri; order Anguilliformes; family Anguillidae; genus Anguilla; species Anguilla anguilla. The sequence goes on from NC_049205.1 coordinate 61,528,388, forward strand.
CTTTTAAATAAAGTAATACATTTGCGTCATGAAATGCATATGGGTGGCCGTGAGTGAGTGAGGTTTACCAGTGTGTGACTTCGTTAGCTAATGCCATAGCTATGCAATGCGTGAAATATCATTAGCAAACCTGCCGGTGGTTTTAAAGAACACAGGCCAGTAAGCACAGAAGAGCTCCCGTTGAATCCATGTGGCTTAGCAATATTGTAGCCGGTCAATAACCCAACGTACAGACGGTAAGTCATAATGCATATATCTTAGCAATATTGTAGCCGGTTAATAACTGAACGGTCAACGGCGGGTAGAAATGGTGCAAAAGCAATAATTAAGAAGTAGTAGACAATTATTAGTGAGGATCGAAGCAGGTTAAAGAAACGTGTTTCAAGCTGGGCTTGAACATACGACCCAGTGTTATCAAGCCTGTAACCTTACCCACTAGGCCACGGATGGATTAGCTGTTCAAATTGCGGAGTTGCAGAATGTACACAAGTAGTAATTGTTTGTAGCGTATGTGGCTAGATAGAGAACAGAGCGAGGTAACATGAATGTAGAAATAGAAGCGTGGCGTTTGCTTATATGAAAGTTTTGTACGGTAGCCAAGTGAAGAAATATAGTTAATAGAAATGGCACAGTGGTGAACTGGTGTAACTTTTTAATGAAAGGAATACATTTGCCGTGACTTCGTTAGCTAATGCCATAGCTATGCAATGCGTGAAATATCATTAGCAAACCTGCCGGTGGTTTTAAAGAACACAGGCCAGTAAGCACAGAAGAGCTCCCGTTGAATCCATGTGGCTTAGCAATATTGTAGCCGGTTAATAACTGAACGGTGAACGGCGGGTAAATATGGTGCAAAAGCAATAATTGATAAGTAGGCTAGTAGACAATTATTAGTGAGGGTTGAAGCAGGTTAAAGAAACGTGTTCTAAGCTGGGCTTGAACCTCCGACCCCATGTTCCCAAGACTGTAACCTTACCCACTAGGCCACAGGTGGACTAGCTGTTTGAACGGGAAATGTTTCAGAATACAAATGTATGGGTATTTTGCGTGTGTATGCGCGTTTTTGATTGGGTCGTGTAGGGCAGATTTGGCTGGTGTTAGTGAAATGTCCAATGGGGAGACATGTTGTTAGTGGGATAGGCGGCAGGAAAAATAAGAATGAGAAGAAGAAGAAGAAGAAGAAGAAGAAGAAGGAGAAAACGCAAAATCCCCTTAGTTTGGGGCTTTATTGTGTGGACATGTGAAGTTGTTTATGAATTCTGTCTGTTGAAATGGGGTCAGAATGTACAGAATTTAATGTTTTTAAGGGCTGAGTGTCTGTGGCTGTTGTGGTTATTTCTGTGGGGAACCCTGAAAAGTGCCAAACTCTCGGTGCTGTATAGGTATGGGGGCATGCCCCCGCCAAGGCGTAACTTGGCGGGATGGCATACCTGCCATCCCAATGCTTGGCTATATAGGGTGCAATAAATCATATAGGCCTAAACATTGTCATTAATATTTTCTAGTTTACACTGCCCAGCTAAATAAATAAATAAATAAATAAATCTGGTCATTACTTAGCCCACGGCACAAGCTCATCAAAGCAAACTCAGGTGGAAGCTGCTTAACATTTTGTTGCAGATATTCAGATTTCCCTCGGGTTATAATTCAGCTTTTTAGTTTACAGATTTATGGACAGTTTACTTTTACTTTTCGAGTCTTAAGTCAAACCTTCAAAGGAACATTTTTTTCTCCTCACTTAAAAAGGCAGGTTTCACAGACACCATAATTATGCCATTTTCTAAATATAAATTATGTTTGTTTGTATAGCTGAGGACTAAACCACTGCCTTCAAATCTGTTTGTGATTTGAAGTAATAAAACACTTTTTTATAGCTTGATTGAATAGTTGCCTTAATGTGGAAAACAGTGATCATCTCCAAAAATACACAAACAACAACACTGCATTTTTGCCTGGGGTTAATTAGAAGTTGTTTTAACTTGAGTGCATTGCATACATAGCCCAGTCGCACCCACTTACACACACACACGCACACACACATACACACACACTCACACACACACACACACACACACAATTTCAGAGTTGAAACGAAAATGGCTCCTGTTCTGGATTCATTACTTGAAGTTGCTAAGCAACACCAATCATGAACTAAAGATCAGCAGAGCGAGCTACACACAAACCCCGTAAACCACCAGTCCCCACAGAGCTCAGAGAGCTATGGGACATATTTAGCAATCCATCACAGTACTTGCAGTGCACTCTGGGTAATTTTGTCCCAGGAGACTGAAATGGATTTGAATACCATTTATCCTTAGATTTCACTTTAAACAAAATCAAAAATGCTAATGTTTTTCTTCACAAAGCACTATTGCAAGCTAATTTTAGTCATTTCTGAACTTGCAGTCAATGAAGATGTCAGTCAATCAGTCAACCAACCAATCATTTGTTCGTGCCAAGAAAATAAAGACACTCGGAAACATATTTGGTACAATAGACATAGAGAAGAATGACGTTATTAAAAATACTATAGTTTACGTTATCATGCAGTTATTACAATATAAAATAAATAATAGTTAAATACACCGTTTTTAATAAAATATGAAACCTGTTAATGAAGACAAAGTCTTGTGTTTCCATTTGACTGTGAGACAAAGTTAACACTGATTGATGTTGGGAAATTATCATTCTCGGACAGGGGGGTCCAATCTTACCCAAAAAGAGCTGGTGTGGTGCAGGCTTTTGTTTTAGCCCGTGTGCGTGAGTGAATTGTGTGTGCCCTATGGACTAGCAGCCTGGTGTATGGCTGCCTATCGCCCAATGCATGCTGGGATAGGCTCCAGAACCCACCCCCCGCCCCCCCCCCCCCCCGCGACCCTGACAAGGATGAGCATCCATTTGAGAACATCTGTCACTGCCCATAATGAGGCTCAGTTTGTCTCACCCAACATATGTTCACACCAGTGATTTTTATGTCAAATTAAGCTGAGAGTGAGACAGGCCCAAATGCAAACCGGACCCGAAGAAGCATTTCCTCCTATTTTATAAGGGGATATCACGCTTTGTTTTCTGTCTGGCTTTTCTCATTAGCAAAATCCACAAAATGACTGGTTGTTCCGTGGGTGTGTGGGGCGAAACCTGACCTTCGTTCTGGGAAGACGCTACATTGCAAACATAATGAATAATTATCCATCTGGTTTGTTGATATCAAGCAGTGTGTAGGCAGAAGATCAGCAGAGAAAGGGGATATTTTTGAGAATATATATAATTATAATGGCTTCACTCAAATGCTCTGAGATGTACCACATGCACGCACACACACACAAACAAACATGCGCTCTCACTCACACACACACATAGATATACACACACACTCACACGCACACACACACACACTCACACACACACACACACACACACACGCAGGTACAGAAAAGTCAGAAATACACCCTAGACAGGTCACCAATCCATCACAGCCAAACAAGCTTGAACAATTAATATTAAAAAATGATTTTTAAAAATGATTCCCCAAAAATAGGCAAATATGAAGCTCCAGTTCATTCATATGTTTGCGTGACTTTGCACAAAACCGCTTATATCTTAACATTATATAGTGGAGTGGCACTAATTCAGAGATATACATCCCCTCAGCAGTGCCTGTTCTTAATGATCTGTTAACGATGTCCTCTGACAAGACGTAGCTGAAAGCACAGGATCTCAGAACCGGAGAGGAACTTGGATGGAGGACACAGTAAACTGTGGATGCATCTCGACTGCGTGAATGCAATCTCTGGTCGGTGATCTCCTGGCTGTGAGGATTTGGTCAGAGGGTGCTGTGGGATGAGTCATGCCTCAGAATGAGTGGGGACTTGGGAGTCTTGGGAAAGTTATCCGGGTCGCACAAATCAAACGCTGCTTCCCGGGCAAACCCCCCCCCCCCCCCCCCCCCCGCTGCTTCTCGGCAGCATTTAATCCTCCACAGGACTGCAATTACGCTTCGGGGGAAAAACCCGTCCAGGTGGAAATGAACCGCTTCTGCTGAGTACAGTTAGGAGGCGGAGTCAGAGTCATTGCACAAATGTCAAAGGTCAGGCAGAGGATCCACTCCCAGGAGCATAGATCATGTCTCCTTACCCACGTCAAGAAGAGAGAGTCAGACGCCCACTAGGCTTAGTCCGAAATTAATCAGCTCCCACACATTGCTTGCTGGGTCAGCAGTTATATGTGTGAATGTTGTTGTTGCTGATTTTGTTGTTTTTTCTTAAGCTTTTCCCCACTAATTTGGATGGCCCAATCAAAATGCTTGCCTGTTCCACTCATTTTGGGAAAGTCCAGACTTGCACAATGTTGCACAAAATGAGTGTGGAGCCACTCTTCAGTCCACCAGCTGAGTTCCTCGCTGTTGTACAATGACACAAGACAAGCCTTCTGACTGAAGCCTTACTGGTCTGGAACCGTGCTTCCCAATCCGCTCCTTGGGTGCTCCCAGCCAAATCCAGGTACTCAATGTGTCCTTTAAGCACACCGGATACTATTTAAAAGCTTGATAAGTTGTATCAGGTGTGGCTGAGGTGGAACACGTCAGATACATGGTTCTGGCAAGGGTAGTGGTCAAGGAGAGGTTTGGTAACGACTGCTATGGAAGATCCAGTTGCAGAGGGCTACAACCCTGTTCCTGGAGAGCCACAAGCTCAGCTGCTTTTAAATTTCACCTTAATATCAGCACCCAGTTCAGACCCAAGTAACCAGGTGAACTGAGTTATCTGTCTAATCAATTGCTCTAATTGATTAAACAAAGCAACAATTAACATTAGCATTGTAGACCCCTGTCCTAATGCCAACAGACTTACCGACTAACTACAGAACTGCTAAGAAAGTAATAAAGAAGTAAGTAAGTATTTGCTGGAGAGCGTCCATTTTCTTTTCTCAATTTGAATTATTTTTTTGGATGTGAACCACAGAGTTTCCTCCTGGGTGTTTGCTTTAATTTGGTCTTTTTGTGCCTCTGCCAGTGCTCAGTCATGCATCGCCTCCTGGGGCTACAGTCTGCACTAGCACCCTCAAGACTCCTCCATAAAGACACATCACAATTATCACACCGACAGCAACCAATAATCTCACTGACAGCAACCAATCATCACACCGACAGCAACCAATCATCACACTGACAGCAACCAATCATCACACTGACAGCAACCAATCATCACACCAACAGCAACCAATCATCTCACCGACAGCAACCAATCATCCAGCCATAGGCTCTACTTGAGAGCTGCCAGTCCCCTGCTACATTTAAAAGCCCTCCATTTAGTATATTCATAAACATCCATAAATATGTATCTTTGCTTATTACATCTAAATGTGTCATATTACGTACATCACACATTTATTGTGGATCACAGCACGCTCTATATTTAATATCATATAAATAAGTGGCTGTGAATGTTAACAGAAGACAATGAGGGATTTTATAGTTTTGTGAAGGCTAAGAGGCAGTGACAATGGGCACTATGTAATGTACCATTGCATTGACCCAATGAAGGCATTCTACATTAGATCAGGTTATGTGTTAATTCTTCCCCGGCTTCTTCTTTATTAAGTGCAGCTGCGCTGTACAGCATTATCCATAGTCACCACAGTGGGGAAAACACAGGGGTAAGTTCCTGTAGAAAGGTGCGGAATAAATCTGTAGCTCAAATAACGGCTCAGACGTGAATCACCTAAAACGTTAATAATTTTAATAATTTCATTACGTCGGACAGCGATGTCAGGGGACCCAAGGCGAGGCCGGGCACACGCCAGCTAAATATACGCTGTGGGTGAGAAGGAAGTCAGCCGCCTCTCTCTCTCTCTCTCTCCTTCTGGCCCCGGTCCTCCCCGAATGTCTCTCCACCGCTGTTTTAGGGAGAGTCCCTCGGAATGGCCCGGTTCCACCCCGCCAGCTTTCGGTCCTTCGCCGGGCGGTTCCCGAGACCCGGGCGGCGGGAATCTGCGTTTTGTCCCTGTCAGCGGCGGGACGGGCCCGCTTTCACAGCGTATCTGAGACCGGCCACGCCCTGCTGCTCCGAGATACCTGTCCATCACTGGCTCTGTTAATTAAAGCACGCCAAGTAACTGGAAATGGCCCCCAAAAAAGGCTTATTTATTCATTTATATCCCTGGTGGGGGGGAACTCATGAGCTCATGTATATATGTAAGCTAAATGTCTGTGTAGATTTTGGGGTTTCTGGAAGTCATGCAGTTTTTCTCAGTTGGAATGGGAAGCCTTGGCAATACTCAATGACTTTTCACAATGTTCTCTGATATGTAATAGGGAATGGCACAAAAGTATTCAGGTTAAATGTAATCGTATTATTTAAATCAAGTTGTTATTTTATGAGGAAAAAGTCCAAAATATGTTCGTGAAGACTTTTGGAATCGTATTGAGAATATTCCGTGATCCGTTGTTTAATGCCTCTGCGTATTGTTAAAGAGAGCACCCAAGGCTATTCTCTGAATACCAAATAACAGTCACTGACCATGCAGTTATATTTTACATACATCCACTTGGAATTTCTGGGAATACTTCAAGAAGTTTTTTTTTTTTTTTTAAATGAACCCCCAGGAAAAGTTCATAGTAGGACGTACTGAGCTGTCGCCAAGACGATGACCTTTACGGGGTTGAATTATGGACGCATTTGGTTTCGTCCAATCGGTCGCGTTCCCAGGGTTTCTGTTTCACGGTCGGGGTGAATGATGGATTTCTGTTTCGGGGGGGACTCTTGAGGACAGGAGGCCTGCAGTTGTGATGCGGAGACAGATGTGCTTCTGGAAGGTTCTGGAGGCATCCGCCCCGTCCTCGGGGAACAGTGTGGAGTCAAATCTCCGTTATCCTGCAGAGTCTGACCCGGTAGGTCTACCATTTGCATGCGATACATGAATGCACGCACGCACTCTCACACACACACACACACACACGTACACACACACCCAAAAAATTGCTGTTCACGTTAAACAGCTCACTGATATATGTTCTCGGTTGATTAATTGTGGCAAACTACAGTGGAATCAGGCTATTTCACAATTGGGTCAAGCTAGTTTAATCTCTGACATATCTGGAATCAGGAGAATCAGTGCATTCATTTTCAACCTCATTCTGTCTGTGACCACCTCAGTCTGTGTGATTTTAAAGCCTATAATAAAATAAGTAATGCTGTTTATTTGCCGTGTTTGAAGATAAAACACGATTCGATTCATTTCACAATATCCAAACACAGAACACACTATATGCACTTCCCGACCCCCTTTATTCTAGGAAACCAACAAATCAGGTCTCCCCTGTACTGGACCTTTGTAAGGTACACAGGCCGTTTATCATGAATCACACATTTTCAGCATCTGGGTCTATTTCCTGAAATTCCCAAATAAGACAATGAGGCTGTTTGTTACTTTGTTTATTGAAAGACCATGGACATTTTCTTTTCTGGAAAGGGAGGGCCCACTTTGAACACTGTTTAATTAGGCTCTGAAAACAAAAGAGCGTTTTAATGAAGGGATGACATTAGAATCAGCTGACCACATGGTGGCATGATCACTCTGTAGTCTCCTCCATAGCCAAGCCTCCAGTGAATATGAGCAGGAAATGTTTCCCCAAACACGTCTATTCCAAAATTACACACATGTTCACATTTTCTGTGTAACGGTATGAATTAAGTCAGGTGACACAGTGATGGCACATGTTCATGTTTTCTGTGTGCCAAACTGAGTAAAGTCATGTGACACAGTGACGGCATAAGTTCATATTTTCTGTGTGATGTATGACTTAAGTCAGGTGACAGAGTGATGGCATAAGTTCATATTTTCTGTGTGCTGAAAATGAGTTAAGTCAGGTGACACAGTGATGACATAAGTTCATATTTTCTGTGTGCATAAATGAGTTAAGTCAGATGACATAGTGACACCACATGTTCATATTTTCCATACGCTGAACTGAGGTAAGTCAGGTGACACAGTGAAGTCAGGGATGCCCTGTGTCTACCTTACCTGTCCTGGTCCCCGTGTTCCTGCATTCTAATTGGACGACTCAGACCACTCAGTTACCCTCATGAGATGTGTATTTGGGCTGGGCCAGAGCATGACTGCTGACAGACATACTGTTTGTGCCATCAAGGATGAAAGCTCATATCACAGAGACAGAGAGGTCAAGGCGAAGGGCGTGCTCGTTTCAGGATGGCGAGTCAATGAGACAGGCTCCTTCAGGAAATATGAAATGATTTTTACTGGAAACATAAAGATGAAAAAAAAGATAATACAGTTTCCTAGTATACAGTCACAATGAGTGACTAATATCATTTGAGATCTGTATCGCAGATGAAAATGAAACAGCCTCAGCTGTCTTTATGAATCATGATAATAATGTAATAAGCATGTGGATGGCAAATTAAAAATTAAAAGCTAACACGGTGGGATGTTTTAGTCTGAGATGCAGGAAGTCAATGAATCAAAAATGTGACAACAGTATTTCATTATGTATGAATCACCTTTTTGGGGGGTAGTTTCCTAATTGCTTCCACGGGAAAAAAGAAGCGGAGTGATTTTGCATTTTTTTTTGCATAGCATGCAATAAGACAGCTTGATACATACCTACTGAAGCAATTCAGGTTAAGCACCTTGCTCAAGGGAACAAGTTTCCTACCTGGGTCCTGAACCTGTGACCTTCAGAGCCAGTTCCCTAACCAGTATACACCACCGCTCCCCCACTGCTAGAGAATCACTGCCAACAGTTCTAGACAAAGCCCTGGACACACACAGCCATAACGGCCCACAATTATCTATACCTGCTTATCCTGGGGGTGCTGGAGTTACAGGGGGTGCTGGAGCCTATCCCAGCATGCACTGGGCGGGAGGCAGGAATTCATCCTGGACAGGTTGCCAATCTATCGCAGGGCACACACACCAGTCACATTACCCATGAGCAATTTAGAGTCTCCAATCAGTCTACATGCATGTATTTGGACTGTGGAAGGAAACTGGAGTAGTAGATGTGGTAAGGGCACAAAAAATTAATTCATCTTCATTTTACGAATTTTACAACTTATGCCTTATGTTTACCTTGGCATCCCAGAAGAGCACCATTATTACGGGATTGTGCTTCTCGTCATTATCGTAGTAAGACACCGCAAGCGCCTGTTTTCCGATTATGAGCCTCAGAATGCAGAACTGAGTTAATATTTTGTGGCACAATAAGGCCCAACATCCCCTGTTTCTCCTTTACACCACATTCAAAGTGATTTTGTTGGCAGAGTGCAGTAATATTCCTTCATTTCACAAACTCATAACCATTTTATAACTCTGAAATGACTCAGGATGCCCCACAGGTTTTGCTTTTAATGCGTTTTTAAAAGCTTCCCAGCATAAAACGTACATATTATCTCTTCTTGACTGCTAAGACTCATTAAAACTTATTGCATTAACTGCCAATTGCAGTCTATTTGAACATTTTTTTTTTGGTTTCACAAAACTTCATTCACCACATGAGGTGACACGTCAGTATATAGGCATCCTCTTTAAAAGTATATATATTCTGCCCTCTTCAAGATTTGTATGTCTTTAAAGTGAATAGATAAACACTAGAAAATAATGTTGAGCAAGGAGCCAAAGAAAGGAGAAGAGCAGAACAGAGCTGGAGCTCAACGCTAAGTACAAATCACACCATGTGAAGGCATTATCCCAATCGCAGGCACGTGAAGTTTAAAACAATAAAAAATAAAACATGGAAGGCCGTGGGTTGATTTATTTTATTTGCATGGTCGTGGTGCCCAATAGGGAACCGCATACTCTCTACGCAAGGGGGGGGGAAAAAAGGAAAAGAGACGTGATTGCGACACAGAGTCCAGGAAAAAAGGGACGTATCTGCTGGTTGACAATCGACCCAGGGGCAGTCTGGGGCGAGGTTCCGCGGCGGTCGGCCAGTCGTCCCAGCCGCGAGCGGACGCGGATGACGCACCGGATCGTGCCCAGCGGGACCCAGAGCAAACAGCATTCGCGCCGTGACCGAAGCGCACTTTCGACTGCGCTGCGTCATCGACAAAAAACACCCCCCCCGCCCCCTCTCGCTCCCTACGCGTCACGCAGCACAGCGAACGCCGGCGAACTTGTCGTCGCCGGCTCTGAGAGAAAGACCTTTGGCCGCGAGGATTTCTGGGAGAGTCATCGACCGAGCTCGAGGCTCGCTCGCGGTGAGTCAGCCACTGCACAGTGACGACAGCAACAATAACCGTCTCTGAGGTTCACTGAGAGCTGGCCGTGAACTTCTGGGAAAAACGGGGGAAAAAAACATGCAAGTTCTGTCAGGACCACTGTCATCAAAGTAGAACTTTATTGACAATAAAGGCAATACAGTTATGTTTGGCGGTATGGCTCTGGAGCTCTCCCGCCAACCACGCAGCCCGCGTGGATAAGGCCGGGAGGCCAGCAGCCAAACCCCCCTAGAGGGGTACACACAGTACAGATCCAGCAGCAAAGCAAGTTCTTAACACATAGGGATGGAGCAATACAAATTCTTAACACATAGGAATGGAGCAATACAAATTCTTAACACATAGGAATGGAGAAATGCAATTTCTTAACACATAGGGATGGAGCAATACAAATTCTTAACACATAGGAATGGAGAAATACAAATTCTTAACACATAGGAATGGAGAAATGCAATTTCTTAACACATAGGGATGGAGCAATGCAATTTCTTAACACATAGGAATGGAGCAATACAAATTCTTAACACATAGGAATGGAGAAATGCAAATTCTTGACGCATAGGGATGGAGTTGGGGTGGTGGAGGGTATTTACAAAGCAACGTGCAGCAGCTTGCATGCAGGAGGAGCAGCCGAATGAGTAGAGGGAGGCTGTTTAAGTAGACCGCCCTGTTAGTGAATGTACTGTGATAGGCGAACATCACTCAGCTGAGCCATCAGCTGATTCAGCCGGAGCGCTTGACTCTCGTGGCCTGCCAGAACTACGCAATGCTCCATTATTGTGCCAAATGCAAGTAGTGTCTTTTTACGAAAATGAAGTATTAATAAACTTAATGTTATTTGAGTTTTGTTTTTACTTTGTTTTTGTTTGTTTACAGAAATAAGCTGACCATTGCATCACTCATATTCAGTCAAACAAGGGAGCTGGGGTGTCGGGGGTGTCCAGCCGGTGGTGGATGTATATTTTTCAAATACAGCAGTGCCTTCTTGTCCACATTGCTTCTCAGCATTGCAAACTGAAGAGCAAATTATGCGTTAAATAGCTGTAAGGATAAACTACTGGCAGCGTGCTGGCAGGGAACAGTCCTGGCCATCATTTATACCCAAAGCTGAGCATGGCACTTACTACAGCCAGCATCCTTTGCAAAACACAACCTTCCCCCTTCCTGTCCGGCAATCCAGTGGAAGTGCCACTTCCGTTTTCGGCCGCGGCTGGCAGCGACGTGAACTCGCCCTCGCGAATCCCGTGCGCACGCAGCTGTTCGCAAAGTCTCCCGTGTTATCTGAACCTTCCGTGCAGCCAGGGAGCCCATTGTCAACACGTGAGGAGGGAAGAGCTCACAAGCTTTCCCAAATAATTTTTTATTTATTTATTTTTTTTTTTTTAAAGCTGCTGGAGACAGCCTTGAGCTAACTCATTATCTCCCCAAGGCCCCAGTGCTTATCTGATGCACGCGCTTTTCTCAGGAAGCCCCTAGCCATCATCAGACACATTAGCCCTCGTAGCGTACGCGTCCCGCGCTGATTAGCCTACCGAAGTCGTGTCTCGCTTTCGCGCGCGATAGCCAACTTTCACCAGCTGTTGATTGGGTGGAACTTTTGAAAGAACACGAGCACAATAGGGTTCTTATTGTTTTTACAGCTGGTTCACATCTGCATGTTTTTCTTTCACACTTTCCTCTTCTGTAATGTGTTTTGATTTGTGATATCTTATTCCTTTTTAAAGTGTCTTATCAGCGAATAAAGAATGGACATCTCGTAAGAGTGCCTTGTGTGTAAAAATGAAAGTTTGAAGACATTTATGCAACAGGAAATTTGTGAACGGGAAACTTTGCTTTGGCAGAGAGAGAAACTGAGAGAGAGAGAGAGAGGGGGGGGAGAGAGAGAGAGAGAGAGAAATTAAAGCACCAACAGAAAAAAAGAAATGCTGAGCACCAGCGATATTATTTAATTTTAATTTCTAAGTCAATCGGCTGCCACGGGAATGACTCTTTTCTCAGAACCCCCCCCCCCCAAAAAAACCCCTGGCCGTCGCAGCTCCCGCGTTTCCAGAAGCCATTAAAAGTGATTCATCTTTTTTCTCTCTCTCTCTCTCTCTCTGCGCGCAGTGGAGGCGATGTAATTCACTTCCACGTTTTCCGTGGTAAAAAGGAAGCGTATCTATGAGAACCAGAGCCGGGAGGAGCCGAACACAAAGCGGGCGAGCGAATCGCAGCTGCCGCACTTCCTGAGGGAGCGCTGAGTCAGCCGATTTCTGCGGGCCGGCAACGTTCAGTTCCTTTGAACTCTCGCGGCTCCTTGCCGTGGTCTCTTCAGACCGCTTTGGCTCGAGCCGCGGGGATGCCCCGAGTGCGTGCCTTGGGCTTAAAATTTTTTAATTTTTTTTTTCCCGTTCTGGCCTACAAGCTGAATCGAGCTTGTGCTAACATTGGGAACAGAATTCATGGTACTTTCTTTTTCCGAGCTTGACAGAGATGATGCAAATAAGAGATAGAAATTGTGAAGAGATTTGGTTGAGAGAGTTTCTTGTAGATCCCTGGATGAAACTGCAGATCCCAAAAAAAAGGACCAGCAGCTGTGTTCTGCTCCTTTACAGTAAAACAATTTCACTTACATGGTTTTACATGACTTTCAGTATGATTGATGCTCAAACATGGCCCTAAAGCCCAGTAGTCCTGCCGGTTTTCCTTCTTCACCTCTAATTGGGCCGATTAGTTTAGACACCTGGGGACACCAGTTGGACGGGATCTCGGACCAATCACTGACATAATCAATCGATTAATCATCAGATTGAAAAGACGACCAGCAGTAACGCTGTCCAGGGTTGAACGTCCCCATTCTGAAGTGCACAGGCGTATAAATCGCACTAGGCAGGTCGCCAAAATTCCGTGGCCCAAATGTGTGGTTATGGAACAGAATGGCTTGTTGAAGTGACCCCCCAGTTACACGGAAGTTCTTCACGTCGTTCTACGGAACACATTGGCTTGTTGAAGTGACCCCCAGTTACACTGAAGTTCTTCACATCATTCTACGGAACACAGTGACTTGTTGAAGTGACCCCCCAGTTACACTGAAGTTCTCCATGTCGTTCTACGGAACACATTGGCTTGTTGAAGTGACCCCCAGTTACACTGAAGTTCTCCATGTCGTTCTGCGTCTCGTCCTGCTAAGCGATTGTAACATGCGGGTCTGGTGGGGGACATGTTTTTTTGGCTGAAACTGTAGGATGTCCCGGCTTAACGCGGGACCGTTGGCACCGCTAACGCTGCGTCAGCAGCCGTCCGCGCTCCTGTTTCTCCCTGCCTCTGCGTTCTCAGCCTTCGCCTATCCTCGTAAAGCGATACCTTTTGTTTGAGACATTGACCTGAGGCTTTGGCAGGAGCTTGCACGCTGAAAACACCTCCTCTTTTTTCCCCCCCCAACCCTTTCTTTCCCATCCCTCTTCCAACTCTAACTAAACGCTGGTGTGAGAGCTCATGCCTGTGCTGACCAGTGGTGCCTGGGGCTGGTTTCTTTTTCCCTGCAATGCTGATTGCAGTCGCTCGAATTTCCCCCAACTCACTTCTATCGAAGATAGCCAATGGAAAGCAAAAGAACCGAGGTCACTTCTAGCTACATTAGCCAATGGACAGCAAAAGAACAGAGGTCACTTCTAGCTAAATTAGCCAATGGAAAGCAAAAGAACAGAGGTCACTTCTAGCTAAATTAGCCAATGGTTGTGAACACAGGTCATCCTTAGAAAACCATCACTAATTTGGTCCTTTAACTTGGCCAAATATGGCAAACAGATATAAAGCAATGTGAGAATAGTGTTTAATTTTTTTTTGGAAAAACAGCAACTACAACATTAACCAGAAGCATTTCCATGGCATTAAATACTCTTGGCAGACTAAAATAGGCTTGGAATCATTTATCATCTGTGGATTAATCAAAGCAATACTCCATTTCTTGGGCTATCAAACTTTTGCCTTCTTTTACTAAAAATGGGCTTTAATTCCAAACACAGCGTCTGTCGTTAAAGGCATAGCACTCAGATCTTGAATGAAGAATTAAAACAAACATCCTGTTTTTTTTTTGCTTCCCGTGTAGCGCTCATCATTTGGTGGGTTCTGTGGATAATTGCTATTAACCCTTTTTTTCAAGTGCAAGGTTAGAAATATGTGAATTTAGAATGTTCTTAACTGAACATTCTAATGCTGATGTCACAATCACTGCTGGTAACTGAAAGCAGCGGAGTTCTAGAACACCGACTTAGAATTTTGAAAAAAGAAAACAAACGAAGAAACAAACATTCCAAAAAACCTCCGCTTCAAAGTAGGTTCAGCATTAAGGATCAGGAAAACACGACTAGCGCTTTCCTACTTTGCAACTGAAACTTAAGGGCTGAATGGATTGCAGACAAGTTGAATAGCTGCAACGACACCGGGTTCAGTCCACTGGTACCGGTGCCAGCTCGTCCAGCGGAAGTCCCGAGAGGGGGACGCATGCGCTCATGGGATCGGCGCTGTCATTGCTGCCCCGTTAATAACTGTTTTCCCCTCTACCTCATGTAATCATCGGCAGAGGTTAATCAGCTCCTTGCTGAGCCTGGTCTCTGGTCCTCCTCCCCTCTCTCTGTTATTGGCGGAGTGCTTCGCCTTGTTTGGCCTCCACCCACCCCACCCCCCCCCCCCCCCCCCCCCGAATTCTGACAGACAGCTGCATCCCTCTGCGTGTGCATCTGGTAATTACCACCGTTTATTTTCAGCCTCATGCTGTGTAATCTGACTAATGCTGTTTCAAACACAGGAACAAAGGCTTTATCCGAGCTGTACACACAGCCAGAGAAACTCTAAATAGGGAAGAATTTACCAACTCCCAATGTGGGCCCGCTTTTCCACGTTTGAATTATTTCGCAGTTTTAGAGATTTGCTTTAAAATCATGACTTTTCACATACCGTAATTTTTTTGCCGACAGTCGTATAAATATGTACAACATATGGGTAGTGGCACAGAACCAGGAAGCTATCACATGCGTGTGAACATTTTTCTCATGTTAGACCCAGAACTCCACATGTGAAATTCTGCGTGGCATTTCTTATGTAAAGGCAAGATCCTAAGTTCAACTTTGACATCACGGCATTATTTTCTTCGCATACATGAGAAAAAAAAAATGGTGAAAGAGGGGAATAACAAGGCCCCTGGAGAGAGAGAGAGAGAGAGAGACATGCAAATTGGTCTGCGCTTGTGTTCGGTTGGCAATTAAACCTGTTTGTTCCTATATATATATATATATATATATATATATATAACTCCAAACACATGCTCCAGGGAGCCCACATGAATGCAGGAATGGTCCAGTGCCGCAGATGCAAGGCACCGCAGGAACCGCCGGCGAGGGCGAAGCAGTCGTCCGCCGCGGCCGCGACCGAAAGCCGCTGGGGAGGCGGCGGTGGTTTCCATGGCCGCCGAGATGTTTTGCATCGGCTTAGTGGCTTGGTGGCTTCCTCTCTGTTTGTTTTCGAGTCTTCAAGTTTTACAGACTCCGAAAAATACGGCAAGAGAAGCCGCCTGAGAACATCGCTGTGCTTTATTTTACCAGGGGAGGGAATCTCAACTGAAATACCCTTTCAACTCAAATAACTCCCCCCCCAGCCACCGACCTCCAAACACAAACAGATACACTGGTTGTCTCTTGTTTCAGTTTCCTCGTCAAAATTCTAAATGCTTTCCTAACAGGAAATACATTATTACCAAAGCATCCAGAAACACAGTAAAACATGAACAAAGACATATGAGGCTACATATGACAACTGTGTTTGGTGTGGAAGGTTTCCTTTCACCTTTGTGTGATTCTCTGTAATGACCCAGTAAAGGATAAAGGTGGGATGAATTCTTTCTCTTGGTCTGAATCTCTTTCTCATTAAAATGCCATGATGCACTCACATTATACCTGCGCAACCCATTTGAGTATTTGCTGTGATAGATCCCTTATTGCAATTATGTTACCATCCATTCTGCCGCTACTTTACACCAGGCCGGCCAGTGGAGGATGGGCTCCCCCTCTGTAGCCAGGTTCCTCCCAAAACTTCTTCCCATCGGGGAGTTTTTTCCCACCATCGTTTGAGGATTTTTATCCCTGCTGGAGAGTTTTTTTAAATTTTTTTATCTCATTTGATTTTTAGGGGGCTCATGGGCTCAGTTTTTCCCCCCAAAATCTTCCTTCCGTTTCTCCGTAAAGCTTCTCTTCGTGACAGCTTGTCGTAAACGGCGCCGTGACAAATCGGGTCGATCCGATTTCGCATCACGCGACGCACACTGGCGGAACGGACGCGTGGGAAAGCATCGCGCGGCTACGTCACGCCGGCCCGTCGTGTAAACAGTCGCAGGGGGGCGTCGCCGCAGGTCGCTCTCTGTTTTAAAACAGGATATCCTGCCCTCTGGCTGTCAGCTACGGACGCTGCGGCTGTGAGTGACACGCGTTTATGTTTTGCTCCGAAGAAGTGCACAGAGGTGACGGCGGTATTCGTGATAAGATGTTTTATTGCGCAAACACACACCCACGCGGTCATGTGACTCCGTTTTATTTGTGCGTGTGACTTATCCTTTATACACTCGACTTATTCGAAAGGTCGCGTCTTTAAACAAATCAGGCGTGATGTATGGCGACCGTTTCCCGGCCGTCTTGTGTATCATTGTTCCTCTGCTCATAGACGGGTCTTTCACAGATACGATGTTCCCCACGACTTCCTTCCCGCAATCCCGTTCAAAATAATCCCTTACGTTTCGCCAAAAAGGCAAACGAAAAGATTTACAAAACAAACTTTCAAGTGCTGTATTTTTTTTTCTGCCAGACTCGCTTATTTATTTTTTTATTTTTTCATTTTAAAGAGGATGCACTTCTTTCTTTGTTTGGGATAAATGCTGTGCACACAGGATTTGTTCTCATAAGGCCTTCTTTATCAGACACGAGTATCTGTCTCACTTTAAACAACAATGAGATGAAAGGGCACGACTTCCCTCCACGATAACCGCTCTCAAAATTTGTGCCAAGCAAAATAAAATAAAAAACTCGCTCTTGCTTTGCGAAGGACACGCTACGTCTAACTCGGCCTCCCTAGAAAACACGACGCCAAGTCCTGTGTGTGTGCACAAGTCAAAATTTACACCCCCAAAAAAGTTAAAATTTACACCCCCGTCGCAGAGCAATCCGTTATCGTTCGTCGATAGGTCTGACATATATGCGTGTACGTCCAGTCGTTTTTCTGTCAGAAACGTAAGTGCCCGTTTTGACCTTCGCCCCGAGGCACTTGGGCGTGGAGCCGAAGGGGTTGCGAGGTCAATGTGAGCCAGGCCCAGGCGCTGGAGGAAAAGTGCTGAGAAGACAGACGGCCAGATGGCCTTCTCGCTGCACTTCCAGGATCCATTCGTCAAACAGGCTTCCTCGGGGCCACGGACAGCCTTGTCCAAGGGCCTCAGCCCGCCATGGCGCTAAGCGTGTCCAGAACGCTGGGGATTCGTTTTTGGGGTTAGATTCCCATTTTGGTTGTAGAGGTAGCATCTTGACAGGAGCATTTCCCAGACTGCACTTAGAACATTTCACTGTTGCCATTTTAATTGTTTTGCACTAATTGCGGTGAAAGTCAGAGAAACTTCAGAGTGTTCCAGGCATTTCTACAGAGGGGCAGCTATTTAACTGAACAGAAATGAAGTCTGTCTTTATCTCCTGAAACTGAAGAAAAAGCAAGTGTAAGTGTTCAATATTACTGTATTTTCACAACATTGTGGCAGATCCAGGTCCAGAAATTGTTGAAAAAAAAAAATTGTTGGAAAAAGAAATCATGAATTGCACCACTTGCTTTCACTTTACCTCAAAGTTAAGGACAAAGTGCACATGTTTAGATTTAATACTGGCCTTGTGATCATATAGCTGTGGTCAATGAAATTTGCTGAAATTGTCCGCAATCAGCCAGAACTGCAAGCCTTTTGCAGAGATTCACTTTGTTTCCAGATATATTTTTTGTACGAATCTGAATGTAAAAATCTTTATAGCAACAAAACCAAGAACAGAAAAAAAAGTCCATCGGCAAGAAGCCCACAGCTGCACATTAATGATCTCTTTAGCAAAACCATGTTTCTCACTGCAAGAATGTTTAAAGCTTCAAGTTTATGTGTGGTTCAAGATGACTTAACGTGCGTCACTGAGCACCCACACAGTACGCCGCGGACTGTCACTGCCTTTTAAGCCATTGCCTAATAACACACCGCAAATGGTTCCCAGAAAGCTTTAATAATGGGTTTCAGCACCCTGGCTGTATGTTTTGTACGTTTATAGGCTAATGCTCGGAGATCGTATTCTTATACATACTTACATGCCATTATCTCACCAGTGTGCACAAAGTATAATTCAGCTTTTTTGTGTGTGTGTGTAGTAATAAAGACTTACGGAACTCTGCACCTGTCCTAAGAGTTGAATCGTGTGATTGTGACATCATAGAGGAACAGTTTTTTTTCCCCATAAAGTATTGCTGCTCAAGGGCTGTGTGAGAGCTGTGAAAGTCGTACTGTGTCCATATGTAGCCAAAAGCTACCAGGATATCACGACAGGAAACCGGAAAATTTAAATGCTTGTTTTTCCTCTGTAGGATATTGCAACCATAAATCACCTCTCATTAAGTCTCCTAACCCCCTCACAGAGATAAATAAATAAATAAATAAATAAATAAATAAATAAATAAATAAATATTCTGATCTGTTAAATATCTCTGATTGATGAACACAGCACATGGATATGGAAATGTATGTAGCACACCAGTCGTTTAATTATAGGGACTTTTGATTTCTATGACATTAACTAAATTAACTGAAGTCATAACACAGAAAAATAGATGATTCACAGAAATAATTCCATCCCACTGTCCTCCTAGGAAAATGAAATACTGGTGATAATGGTGACATTAATTGCCAAACTCCCCGTTTTATGGCATTAACTGTTGAAATATGAAGCTGAATGACCTTTCTTCAGGACTGCAGCTGGTCAAAGTTCTGAACCTGAACTAGCTCCATTCAAACCTGAACACTTTTCTTAGAGTGCACAGCTCAGCATTTTGGCTCAGATTCAATCAACATTTGTCCTTTACTTTGATTAACAATTAAAAATGTTTTTTTTCTTCTTCTTCTTCTTCTTCTTCTTCACAAGAACCGTTCAGTTCAGAGGGTACTGAAACTAACTCAAAATAAGTAAAAGCTAAACTTTGATCGTGTTATGAAGTCTTCTGATGTATGCGGTTTTACGCCAGGGTTTGGCGAACTTACATCTTCCGGTCTTTTACCGCGTCTGTCAGCATTAGAATACTGCTTTCTTTAACCGGAGGGCATCCTTCCCCCCGTCGGCCACTCCCAATCGGCCGGAGACCAGTCTCTCTGTCTGCGCCTGTTTGACTTGGCCGAACCTTTCGCTCGTCACAGCTCCGACGACCGTTTCCCATTTCCCATTTCCCATTAATCACGCGCCGCGAAACGGCTCCAGAAGATCAAATGCAGACGTGCACGATGACGAGGGGTTCACCGCGGTCCAGCTGCGGCGGGAACATAAAAAACGGATATCAGACACCAAAACGAAAAGACAAGAGGAAGTCGTTATGGGCGTTTGGCGGGACTGTTTTATTGGTGTTATGGATCGTGTAAGACGTACATGGCAGAGTAACACCATGCTGTGATATGGACCGTGCACTCACTATGATGATGGGAAATTGGAAATTGTAACATGGGAACATTTTATCAGTTAACTAAACAACGCTTTTTAACCGGACAATTACTTTTACTGCAGCGGAGGGAAAATGCATATGCATTTAGTTATTTAGGCCACAAGCCTGAATGAATAATGTTGAAGACCACACATTAATGCTAAAATAAGTACTGTGGAGTGAAAACGACATTATGATTGAATTTTATCCTTACACTATATTATATATATTTTTATGATGTGCAATAAATAGCAATCAAAATTATAGACCATAACGAGCTGAATGGTAGGTTTGTATAATGGTCTTATGTGTTTAATAGTTTGTCATTGTATATGTTCAATGCAATTTCAGATAAGTGCATGGGGTTCACAGAGATCACATAAAATGAGGTTAACATGTTTTTGGAGTGGATGTATAAACTGTGTGTATTTGTCTCATCCATTAAAGTTTAACACAAATAACCACACACTTATAAATGTATGTGGTGTTCCGGGCCTTTACGATCGGGACTCCACACCAAAGAGCTTTTCTTAAGCAGTAAAAACCAGCTCATTTGAGATTCTTTCCTGTTTATGTAAGTAACAGCCAAAAGTATAATGCTGTTCCCACAATGCATCGCACCAGTCCGACCTTGCCTCTCCCTCACTGTTCATAGTGGGGTCTGCAGGCAGAGAATATTCAATCGAAATCTTTCAGAATAATCAACATCCGCATAATAATTATAAATATTGCAGTTTTTCACCCTAATATTGCAGCTTGTTCTTCCACCTAGTTTGACTTGGCATAAGTTAGGTCAGAATAATGTTCACTGCATGAACTGAACTGTGTTCTTGGCAATAAATAACTGTACGAAATGAGTATTGTACCTTATTGAACCCGTGTTTTGTAGTTGTTCCAATGACCGTGATATGCACTTTTGTACATCGCTCTGGATAAAAACATCTGCTAAATAAATGTAATGTTGCTCTATGACAATTATCTGCTCATGCTCTGTAGGTTCATATTGAGACTAAAAAAATATTGATTTGCCATATGGATTCAATGAACCCTTTGCTGCTGTTACTCTTGGGAAAGGATTATAATTGAGAAATTAAAGGGATGGTTAAAGGGATGGCTCTCTGAGTTTTGAGCTAAGGAACAACTTGAAACTTTGTTTAGTGGTTTTGTGCCACTTTAAGAAAACATGCAAGGGATGGACTTTGAAAGTTTCTAAAGTGCACCGTTCACCTTTGCTGCTTTAAATAGCCTCCCCAATCTGAACAGCAGACATTAATCTCAATAATGGCATGGAACGTACTGCCGCTTACAGTGGACGTAATTCCATTTAAATGTTTGCAGTTCTTTAAAAGAAACAAAACATTATTTGCATTTTAGGGTCCTTCCTGTCCAAATCCGCTCCAGGCCATTGATGAAAGGGGGGGGGGGGGGGGGGGGGGTGGGGGCGTTGGTGTAACGACAAGTCAAACTTTAATTAATTGGATATAGCTGCTGGACCTGCGATGGATCGGCGACCTGTCCAGGGAATATTCCTGCCTCTCTCCCACTGCATGCTGGCTGGTATAGGCTCCATTCAGCCCCTTGCGACACTGACCTGGAATAAGCCGTTTAAAAAATGTATGGGTGGATTATAGTTTAAGATACTGTGTCCACTTGAATGGTGACTGGAAGAATCTAGCCCAGAGGGTTCTGCCCTGCAGTGTCATGAACGGGGCTGTCTGTCACTACGATGACATCATTGCCATTGCCTTTGTGGCTTTTCAAAAAACTGTAATGAATTGCATTTTTCTTTTTTTGCTACGCATTTGAGATTTGCAATCTCACTGCAGTTAGTGCCATTGTGTAAAATGTCGGTTAGAATGTCGAACTGATGCATCCGTCAACGAACGGTTCAATGTATCCTCAGGTCATCAGTGCTTAATGCTGACATTGCATTCTGCACTCCCGCCAGCAGGTCGCAGCAGTATGCTGGACTGGCAGTTAGATTGTTAGACTGTCAATCATTTTTTGTTCGATAAGAAGCTCTCTCTCTCCCCCCCTCTCTCTCTCTCTCTCTTTCTCTCTCTCTCTCTCTCTCTCTCTCTCTCTCTCTCTCTCTCTCTCTCTCTCACATACAGATACATATTTTCTTCTTCTTCAATGTATGCAGGTAATTCAGGTTACCTAAATTACCTAAATTATCAGCTGGAAATTTGATTGACTGGCTTGTGTTCATCGACATGGAAGGATCTCCTCCAGGTATTCTAAGACTAACGAGGTACCTCAGGTTTGGTTTGCGCCTTTCCTTGGTTCCGCCCACTTCTATTCACGAAGGTAACCTTAACTACTGCATCACGTTATCCTTGAAAACAGCACTACTGACCAGTAACTTTTCCCCGATGGCTCGTAAATCTATTTCAATTATAATATTATTATCCTGAATATGATGAAAAATTATGTTTAAGACGCACTGACACCTTTCGCTGAAGCCACATTGATATTGCACCTTCAATTCATTCAAATACGTCGTGGGGAGAACCTCGCTCTTTCCTAACTGAGTTGCCCAAAGTGCGTCTATCCGCATTCGAGGTCCACTCTATTTGTAAAGGATTTACAGTGCAGTTTAAACAGCGGTGAAGTTGGGACAGCCTGACGGATTGATGGAGTGACGTAAGCACCCACTGTACCTTGCCGAGAGAATTAATCTCTGTTGGAGAGTCGCGCTAATCTCACTGGGGAAATGGGCGCATTCGGAACGAGCCATAGCAGTCAGCGACAGCTCACAAATACTCTGTTCTCATTGCGAAGTAGTAACAAAGATTTGCGCAAAATACAGCCGCTAAAATGCAAGATAATTTCTTCTGAATCTATAAAAACACTAAAGCCTTAGGTATGGGCTACTTGAAGGAGGTATGTGCATTAAATTGTACATTGGAATTGGTGCCATCCGCTCAGCGTTGTTTTGTAGCTAGATGCTTAATTATTTCAAACGCTAAATCGTCAGCATGTGGCGGTTCCCCTAAAGGTTCCACAAGATAAAAAGTTGTTCAGCAGTCATGTCGAGGGGTCTTCACTAAAAGAACCTTATGTGCACCGCAATGATTTGATTTTCAGAGTCTATGTTGGCTTTTATGCAGAAATATTTACATCTTTGAATGTTGAAGCGGAAGCTGGCTTTGTATGGAAGACTAACTGACCCCCTGAAGGAAAAAACGGCTGGACTCGGAAAATGCTACACCTGCTGTCATTGCAGCAGCCATAATTTTGAACAACAACAACAAAAACAATCCCTTTAATTTTGCCGGTTAATTATTGTTTATTCACAAAATTCCATATGTTTAAATACAAAACGGTACAGTTTATTCAGCTGATTCGTTGATCTTACATACAGAATCCTAGTTGAAATTAACGCCTTCTGAATGAGGTTTGACTGGTTTGATTATTATTATTATTATTATTATTATTATTATGGTTTATTTATTTATCAATAAAATTGCAGTCTTGTCATCTCTCATTGACCCTTCCACGTAACCTAACCCAGACCATTTAAAGATACAGGACAACGTGCCCATAGAACCTAATGCAGGCTTTTAATAATTAAAAACATATCCAGAGTTGTGCGCGCTCGTGGATGTGTGCGTGCCTGTGTTTTTTTTTTAGTTTTTATTTGGGGGGGGGGGGGCGGGGGGGCGCTTCAGACACAATAAAGCGCGTCTGTTAAATGTAACACCACTGCCTTGTCTACCCCCCACCGCCTCTAAAAAATGTAACTTTGGAAACCCAGATTATAGTTGTGAGGACTGTTTATGACCAGACTCTCACCTACATGGAAGCTAGTTTTAAACATTCAACATCCAACATCCTGAATTTCTCCATCAAGGGTCGCGGTTTTTTATTTAGTGATTATTTCCTCTTTACGATTTTGAGCAATTGTATAGGCTCCTTTACAGCTCGCGCCTTCTCTTTTTATTTCTCGCGCACAATTGAGTTTAATACGTATACGACGTAACAGTATAATAAAAGCAATATTCTCTTAGAAATGTCTTCCAATGTGCCTGTCCAGTTGTCGCCGTCTTGTTTTCCCCTCATCCTTAAGACACACCGGCCACAATGACAAAGCTTAAAGGAGTGCAATTGTCTGGGATCACACGTTGTTTTCCCCTTGCAACGGAGGTTGCCCTGCGTCTGTAGGTCGGTCGCTGTTTTCTCACGACTCGCGTGAAGTTACAGATTCTGTTATCTTGAGACTACATAAGAGGCGGTCCGGATCCTGACCCCGATTGTATGAATAAGTAAGCAGGATGCTCACGGCGAAGGGGTGCCTATAGGATTTTAGTAAGTTAGCAAAAAGTGCTCGTGCTGGCGCGCTGCCCTGCCGCGTTTGCTTGTCACCAGAAGCCCCGAGCCCACAGCGCTTGTTGTTTTAAACATTTGCGTCCTGTTGTACTTACAGAGACCAGTGTTTTTTTACTCTCTCTCTAATGCTGCGCTGGATCTTTTATTTTCCCAACAGGGCTTGCACCCGGGGATTTCGTCTCGTGAAGAACACAGTCCACTGGATTCAGGGATCGTAGAGGAGCGAAGCGGAGCGCAAATCCCAAAGCGGAGCGAGTTGCTGCAACGCTCGAAAACTTACTAACCGCTGTCATCGGCGAAGTGATATACGCTCCGGAGCGCGAGAGAGGCTTCGCGATGTCCCTCTAAATTCCATTTACAAAATACCGTCGAGACTTTTCGGAGGAAAGCACATTTCCTCAAAGTGGCTGAGGTACTTTTTCATTCATTTGTAACTTTGGCTGGTGTGTATCCATTCGGCATTAACACCTACAATGTATTGGATCACAATTTTACTTGCTGGATTGACTTTATGCGGGAAAGTGACAATGCGCAATATCTTAGATTATGAAGACAGTTATGATTATTATGAAGAAGACAGAGCGGAAACAATCGACTACAAAGATCCCTGCAAAGCTGGTAAGTAGACAACGTTGAATTAACTTTCAGTTATTTTGTTTCAGAGGGAAGTCCCAGGTTTATTCGTCATTGCATTGATTTGATTTTTATTGTTGATTTAATAAAATCACACGCGCAGGCTCTCTCTCTCTCTCTCTCTCTCTCTCAAACACACACACACACAGAGGGAGAGGGAGAGAGAGAGAGAGATAGAGAGACTGTTTACAGTCATTAAGTTGGCAATATGGTGTTTTTGTTGAGGCAAATGATTCATCGTTTCGCAGTTACTTTCTATAGTCAGTTCATACAAGCCGGTACCAAGTGTCTGTAGCCTACTACTGGCTGCTTCAACTGTCGTTACCTGGCGAAACCACACCAGCAAGAATGTATACAGCCAAATTGGTGATAAACATAATGTGCGCAGCCTAGACGGGCCTGAAATATCCTCTCCAGTGATTTAGCGGCATTATTAGGCGCGGGTAATGACTGTGACAGCGGTCTTAGTGGTGCTGGACCACACACCTTGGACAACAGACCGCACTCCTTGTAGCTAAATCTGTCCTGATCTAGCCGAGGTTCCCCGGTAAGCCATTAACGCGCGAGGCCACAAGCAGTTTGCTGTCACACGTCAGTAAAACTGCTTCGCCCCGTTCCAACAGCGGCGTGCCACTCACCAACTGCGGTTGCAGTTAAGACACATTTTCAAAGATGTACACAACATTTGCAGGAAAAAAAACTCAAGGTATAGATGGATGGGTAGTTTAAGTGGCCACCGTGTTACCTAATTATTTTCATTTCCTTTGGCCATCACTCTCGCACAATGTATTTATTTTGGGTAGTAAATCCGTTCTACGATAGGCTTCTACCCGGGAAGGTTCCATTATACAAACCAGTGAATGTACAACGTATACGCGTGATCTTTATAACTTGTGCCGTGGAATTCGCTCCTCACATTACGCACCTTAAAATTATAATTAATTCGTTTGTAGAATTAATAGATTTTATGAGCGACGCGGTCGTGTCAGCGAACTCTTCCTAGAGTACGTTCTTTTTTATTAGGAAGTGCGCAAATTATCCATAGTCAGAATAAAACTGTTTGCGTCAGTGTATCAGGGAGGTTGATTGGAAATCGTTGGTTTATGTGTTCACCTCTATCCACTGTAGAGCTTTTTTATGACTGGGTAGGGTAGAATCGCAGTCTGGCCGAGCTCCATGCGATACGACACTGTCGTGTTGGCTGGCTGGTGCATGGGTCATCTGCATCATCGTCTGTCACCTTCACACTTCGCTGATTAATAGCGGGAATATCGTGTCTTTTATGGGAAGAACTGAATTAAAACTCCTTGGGGGAATCCTTGGATGTCTCTGCGTTTATCATTGGCTCACTGACTGACGCAAGCGGTGAACGTGCTGCTCTGTGTATCCGTGTTCGTAGTACTGTACTAAATACGTCGAGTATGTAGCCACATTATAGCTAGATTTATTACATTACGTTACATTTATTTAGCAGACGCTTTTATCCAAAGCGACGTACAAAAGTGCATTTCATGGTCATGGACAACTTTCACTTAGTATGTCCACACATGCATCCAGTCATAATTTATATACATTTTCCCATCAGACAAGTGAACCTGAATTAAATACAGTTTCCCATTCATTCATATTCATATTGGTTTTGAAATTGGTGAACCAATGTTACTGGGCCATTTTGATCCACAGTGTAATTATTATTATTTATTTTTTTTGTTATACTTTAAAGTTTGATCTTATCAACCACTGGAAGACACCTGGGACACAAGGTGATGTGTAGTTGTAGATAAATGGCCGCTGTACTGGTC